>NW_026585686.1:8866527-8905641 GCF_907164565.1 Psammomys obesus
ATATTATATTATATTATATTATATTATATTATATTATATTATATTATGTCTATATGAGTGAGTATATACCGTGTGTGTCTTTCTGCTTCTGGGATACCTAACTCAGGATGATCTTTTCCAGATCCCACCATTTACAAGCAAATTTCATGATATCCTTGCTTTTTATTGCTGAGTAATATTCCATTGTATAGAAGTACCACAACTTCTGAATCATTCCTCCATTGAGGGACATCTGTGTTGTTTCCAGGTTCTGGCTATGACAAATAAAGCTGCTACATACATGGTTGAGCATATATCCTTCTTGTGTACTTGAGCCTCTTTTGGATATATGCCCAGGAGTAGTATAGCTAGATCTTGAGGAAGCACTATTCCTAATTGTATGAGAAAGTGCCAGATTGATTTCCAGAGTATTTGTAGAAGTTTACATTCCCACCAGCAGTGGAGAAGGGTTCCCCTTTCACCACAACCTCTCCAGCATGTGTTGTCACTTGAGATTTTGATCTTGGCCATTCTGATGGGAGTAAGGTGAAATCTGAGGCTCATTTTGATTTGCAATTCCCTGATGACTAATGATGTTGAACATTTCTTTAAGTGTTTCTCTGCCATTCGATATTCCTCTATTGAAAATTCTCTGTTTAGCTCTGTACCCCATTTTTTAATTGGATTACTTGATTTGTTGCTGTTTAACTTCTTGAGTTCTTTATATATTCTGGATATTAGACCTCTGTCAGATATAGGATTAAAGATACTTTTCAAATCCGTAGGCTGTCACTTTGTTGTAATAATGGTGTCCTTTGCTTTACAGAAGCTTTTCATTTTCATGAGGTCCCATTTATTGATTGTTGATCTTAGAGCCTGTGCTGTTGGTGTTCTGTTCAGGAAGTTGTCTCCTGTGCCAATGAGTTCAAGACTCTTTTCCACTTTTTCTTCTAAGTGGTTTAGTGTGTCTGGATTTATATTGATATCTTTGATCCACTTGGACTTTAGTTTTGTGCAGGGTGATAAGTATGGATCTATTTTCATTTTTCTACATGTAGACATCCAGTTAGACCAGCACCATTTGTTGAAGATGCTATCTTTTTTCCATTGTATAGTTTTGGTATCTTTGTCAAAAATCAACTGTCGATATGTGTGTGGGTTTATTTCAGGGTCTTCTATTTGATTCCATTGATCCACCAGTCTGTTTCTATGCGAATACCATGAAAATTTTTATATTGTTGCTCTATAATACAGCTTGAGATCAGGGATGGAGATACCTCCAGAAGATCTTTTACTGTAGAGTATTTTTTTTTTTTTTTTAGCAATTCTGGGTTTCTTGTTGTCCCATATGAAGATGAGAATTTTTCATTCAAATCTGTAAAGAATTGTGCTGGTAATTTGATGGGAATTGCATTGAATCTGTAGATTGCTTTTGGTAAGATGGCCATTTTTTCTATATTAATCCTGCCAAACCATGAGCATGGGAGATCTTTCCATCTTCTGATATCTTTTTCTAATTCTTTCTTCAGAGACCAGAATTTTTTTCATACAGGTCTTTGACTTGCTTGGATAGGGTCACACCAAGTTACTTTATGTTCTTTATGGTTGTTGTGAAGGGTGTTGTTTCCCTAAATTCTTTCTCAGCCTTTTTCCCTTTTGTATACGCAAGAGCTACTGATTTTTTTTTTTTTAGTTAATTTTGTATCCAGCCACATTGCTGAAGGTGTTAATCAGGTGTAGGTGTTCCCTGGTAGAACTTTTGGGGTCACTCGGGTATACTATCATATCATCTGCAAATAGTGATACTTTGACTTCTTCCTATCCAATTTGTATCCCCTTGATCTCCTTTAGTTGTCTTATTGCTCTAGCTAGGATTTCAAGAAGTATGTTGAAGAGCTATGGAGAGAGTGGGCAGCCTTGCCTTGTCCCTGATTTCAATGGGATTGATATGTTTCTCTCCATTGAGTTTCTTATTGGCTATAGCCTTGCTGTATATTGCCTTTACTATGTTCAGGTATTTGCCTTGTATCCCTGATCTCTCCAAGACTTTAAACATGAATGGATGTTCGTCTTTGTCAAATACATTTCCAGCATCTAAGAAGATAGATGACCATGTGGTTTTTCTTCTTCAGTTTGCTTTCAGATTTCAGATTTGCTTTCAGATTTGCTTTCAGGTTTTTCTTCTTTCAGATTTCCGTATATTGAACCACCCTTGCATGCCTAGTATGAAGTCTCCTTGGTTGTAGTGGGTGATATCTTTGATGAGTTCTTGGATTCGGTTTGTAAGTATTTTGTTGAGTATTTTTGCATTGATGTTCATAAGGGAGATTGGCCTGAAATTCTCTTTCTCTGTTGCGTCTTTGTGAGGTTTGGGTATCAAGGTGACTGTGGCTTCATAGAATGAGTTTGGTAATGTTCCTTCTGTTTCTATTCAGTAGAATAGTTCAAAGAGTATTGGGGTTAGCTCTTCTTGAAGGTCTGGCAGAGTTCTAGGCTGAAACCATCTGGCATTTGGCTTTTTTTGCATGGGAGACTTTTGATGACAGCTTCTATTTCCTCAGGGGATAGGACAATTTAATTGCTTTACCTGGTCTTGATTCAGCTTTGGCATGTGGAATCGGTCAAGAAAACTGTCCATTTCATTTATATTTTCAAATTTTGTATATAGGCATATAGGCATTTGCATATAGGCTTTTGAATTAAGACCTAATTATTGTTTGGATTTCTTCAGTGTCTGTGGTTATGTCCTCCTTTCACTTTTGATTTTGTTGATTTGGACAGTGTCTCTCTTCCTTTTAGTTAGTTTGACTAAGGGTTTGTCTATCTTGTTGATTTTCTCAAAGAACCAGCTCTTGGTTTCATTGATTCTTTGAATTGTTTTATTTCTTTCTGATTTATTGTTTTCAGCTCTGAGTTTGATTATTTCCAGCTGTTTACTCCTCTTTGGTGTGTCTGCTTCTTTTTTTTTCCCTAGGGATTTTAGGTGAGCCATTAAGTTGCTTGAATGAGCTGTCTCGAATTTCTTCTTGAAGGCACTGAGTGCTATGAACTTTCCTCTTAGCACTGCTTTCATTGTGTCCCACAAGTTTGGGTACTTTGTGCCTTCATTTTCATTGAATTCTGTGAAGACTTTAATTTCTTTCTTTATTTCTTCCCTGACCTAGCTGTCATTTAGTAGCGAGTTGTTCAGTTACAGTGTGTGTGTAGGCTTTTTGTTGTTTTTGTCACTGAGGTCTAGCTTTAGTCCATGCTGATCAGATAGGATAAGAGTGATTATTTCAATCTTTTTTTATCTGTTGAGGCTTGCTTTGTGACCCACTGTATGGTGTATTTTGAAAAAGGTTCCATGAGGTGCTGAGAAAAAGGTAAATTCTTTTGTGTTTGGGTGAATTATTCCGTAGATTTCTGTGAGGTCCATTTGATTCATGACCTCAGTCAGAGTTATTGTTTCTTTGTACATTGTATGTTTTGTTTTCTTGTCTTTTTTGAGAGTGAGGTGTGAAGTCTCCCACTATTGATGTGTAGGTAACTATGTATGGTTTAAGTTTTATTAATGTTTCTTTTACAAATGTGGTTGCCCTTGCATTTGGGGCATAGATATTCAGGATTGTGATGTCTTCCTGGTGGAATTTTCCCTTGATGAGTATGAAGTGTCCTTCCCCATCTCTTTTTATTAATTTTGGTTGAAAGTCTATTTTATTAGACATTAGAATGGCTACTCTTGCTTGTTTCTTGGGTCCAATTGGTTGGAAAACTGTCTTTCAGCCCTTTACTCTCAGGTAATGTCTATCTTTGTGACTTAGGTGTGTTTCTTGTATGCAACAGATTGTTGGGTCTTGTTTATGCATCCATTCTGTTAGTCTGTGTCTTTTTATTGGAAAATTGAGTCCTTTGATGCTGAGGGAGATTAATGACCAGTGACTATTACATCCTTTGATATTGATGTTGGCTGTAGTAGTGTGTTGTTGTTTTGGCTACTTTTTATTTTGCTGTAGTGAGGTTATTTATTTCCTGTGTTTTCTTGAAAGTAGTTAGTTTTCTTGGGTTGTATTTTTCCTTCTAATATCTTCTATAATGCTGGATTTGTTTGTAGGTATTGTTGAAATTTGTTTTTGTCGTTGAATATCTTGTTTTCTCAGTCTATGAGGACTGAGATTTTTGCTGGGTATAGTAGCCTAGGCTGACATGTGTTCTCTTAGGGTCTGCATGATATCTGTCCAGGGCCTTCTGGGGCTTTCATAGTTTCTGTTGAGAAGTCAGGTGTGATTCTGATGGGTTTGCCATTATATGTTACTTGGCCTTTATCCCTTGCAGCTTTTAGTATTTTTTCTTTGTTCTGTATACTTACTGTTTTGATTATTATGTGGGGGAGAATTTTATTTTCCTGTCTAATTCATCAGGTGTTCTATAGGCCTCTTGTATTTTTATAGGCCTCTCCTTTAAGTTGGGGAAATTTTCTTCTATGATTTTGTGGAAAATATTTTCTGGGCCTTGGAGGAGGAAATCTTTTTCCTCTATTCCTATTATTCTTAGGTTTTGTCTTTTTATGTTGTCTTGAATTTCTTGGACGTTCTGTGTCAGAAATTTTTTAGCTATAAAATTTTCTTTGACAGATACATCTATTTCTTCCATTGTATCTTCCACACCTGAGATTTGTTCTTCCATCTCTTGTAGTCTGTTGGTTATGCTTACCTCTTTAGTTCTTGTTTTCTTTCTTAGGTTCTCCCTCTCCATGATTTCATCCATTTGTGTTTTCTGTAATTTTTCCAATTCTATTTCAGATCTTGAACCGTTTTGTTGATTTCCTTCACCTGTCTGACTGTATTTTCCTTCAATTCTTTCAGTTGTTTGTTTGAACAATCCTCTATTTCTTTTATTTCTTTCAGTGATTTAAATATTTCCTCTCTAAAGGCCAAAAACTGTTTGGCTGCAACCTCCTGTATTTCTTTACAGATGGCCATAATCTGTTTTATCATATCTTCCCCTAATTCTTTACACATTACATTTTCTTCTTCCATTAACCTCTTCATAAGCAAAGATATAAGATCATCCTCTTGATTTTCACTTATGTTAGGGTGTCCAGGGCTACTTGCCCCTGGATAACTAGGTTCTTTCGATACCATATTGCTTTGCTTTTTGTTAGTTGTGCTTTTTTGCTTGCCTCTACCGATCTCCCTGTTCCAGGTGTTGTCTGTTAATTTCTGGTGCCTGCTGGGTCCTGGGGTTGGGAGAATACACTTGGTGTGGTTGTGAAGGAGATCTCAGCTTTTTGGGTATGGCCAACTGAATGGTGGTGCTTCTCAGGAATTGTCACAGTGGACCTGTGTGGTAACTGTAGTGTTCAAGAAAGCTCTCCTTTCATCAGGAGAAGTCCTGATGATGGCTGCCCTGCTACTGGGTTTCTTGCTCTGAATTTATGGAGCTGTAGCTGTTGTTCTTAAGGTATAATTGGTGGGTGCAGCCCTCTTGAAGAAGCAGGGATTCCAACAGTTTTGTGTCAGTTTAGCTAGGGATAGCTGGTTGAACCTTGGAGCAGTATCTGAGCGCTCCAGCTTTTGTAGGTCTGAGGATGCAGCTGTGTGCTCCAGTATCCTAGAAGTACTCAACCATGGCAGGTGAGCACAGTGTTCATGCCTGCAGTAGAATGCTAGAGCCTACAGCCTGCATAAATCCATAAAGTCTTCTGGAGTTGGGTGTCCTGAGCATTGGACCTGATGATCCCCCTGCTAAGGGGTTTCCTCCAGACAGGGACACCAAGGCTATGCTTTAGGGAACACTGTTGTGTCTGAGATGGCAAGTAGAACCCACAGGCACAGATATGCATGGCTCTGCCTTGCTGGCAATTGGGCACCTGGGCGTCTGCCGAAATTGGGTAATTTTTCCTGAGACCTTTTTGGGGTTGTGGTATAGGCTGAGTGCTGTGAGATCAGACTTGCTGTTCCCCTCCCTGTGGGTTTGCACCCGACAGAAACTCAGTCTCTGGTGCCCTGGGTTCCACAGTTCTATCTGGGGCAGCAAGTCAGGCTTGCAGACAGGACTCTCTGCTGGTGCCTGTGTTTTCGGCTTGGCTCTGGGCTAGGTGCTGGGAGCCCGCTGTACCCTGGGTCTTTTCCAGGGATTGTCTAGATGACCTAAGGCCTGTCCCGATTGTTTCCTGCACCATGGGGTTATCTTTCGCCTGGAAATCCCAGTCTCTGATGTTGTGGATCCCACAGTTCAGTCTGGGACAGTGGTCAGAGAACAATGTCATATGGCTCTGGGCAACCAAGCGCCTGGTGGAACCGAGAACTCTTCCTTGGTTTAGCTTGGTGAGTTGAAGGTGATTGAATCCCCCACCATGGGGTATCCTCTCACCTGGGAAACACAATCACTTGTGTTTTAGGGCCAAGAGTTCTGACTGCTGGTCACTGTGCCAATCTTGCTGTGCTGCTCAGAATGAGAGTCATCCCATCACCACCATCTCGGATCCCTCTAAACTTTACTTCTTTTTGGTCATCTAATATAGAAACAGTGATTTTAACTTTGAATGTGTAAAGATTTGTTTTTTTTTGTCCCAGGATATAGTCTATTTTACATAAGTAACCATGTCCTATTAAGTAGAATTATATTCTTTGGTGCTTAAGTTAAGTATTCTGTATATACCTGTTAAGCCCATTTGTTGTATGATGTCAACTGATTCAGATGTTTCTCTTCTTTTAGCTACAAGATCATCTATGTTTTGTAAAAAATGGGATGTTGAAATTACCTAATAGGATTAGATTGATGTCAATCCCTGTCATGAAATTCAGTAGTATTTTTGTTTGTTTGTTTGTTTGTTTGTTTCTCTGTAAAGCCTTGGCTTCCCTATACTCATTTTGTACACAAGGCTGGCTTCACACTCACTGCAATCTGTTGGCCTCTGCCTCCCTGAGGGCAGTCCATAGTAATTTTTTTTTTTTAATGCAACTAACAGAACCAGAGTTTGGTGCTTATTTGTTTAGAACTGTAATATTTTCTTGGATAACTGTTCCCATAACTAAAATAAAGTGTCCTTCTTTATCTCTTTCAATTAATTTGAATCCTTATTAGATATTAACGTACTGATGTCCGCTTGTTTCATGGTCTCATTTTATGGGAGTACTTTTGTCCATACTTTTACTTTAAGGTAGTGTCTATCTTTACAGCTGTATTTATTGTAGACAACAAATGGATGACTTTTGTTTCTTGATTCATTCAGTTAGCCTGCATCATCGTTTTAATTTGAGAATTAACGTCCTGATATTTAAATTTGTTATTGAAAGGTGTGCATTTATGTGGTAATAGTGTTGTTGATTATTGGTATTATTTGTGTTTTATCTATTCAATATACATTTTGTTTGTTCTGTATATTTATTGTTTTAACTATGATAGGCAGTGGAGATTTACTTTTCTTATCTTCTCTATTTGGGGTTCTGTGATCTCCATGGATATATCTGTCTGGAATTTTTTTTTTCTATAGTCTTGCTGAAGACCTGTTCTAAATCATTAAATTGGGATTCTTCTTCCTCATTTATGCCTTTAATTTGAAATTTTGGTCTTTTCATGGTGCCCCACATTTTCTGTATGTCCCTCTCCTCTATTTTTTTGTTTATATTTCTGTTCATTTTTCTCTAAATCTTATACTTTATTTCTGAACCCTAATATTTAATCCTTTGCTTGGTTCATTCAAGTTTTAAGGCTTTCCTTTGAGATTTCTAGTTGGGTTATTAGATTTCACTATAATCTTCATTTCAGTTTGAGTATTCTTCAATATTTTTATTTCTTTATTAAATTTAAGTTTTAGGTCCTGGACTGTCTTTGTTATTTTTATCAGCCTTATGCTTATGTTTTCTTTGAATGATACACATTTTTATACTCCTTAACTTCTTTCTCCTTAATTTTGCCAAGCTGTTATTTTTTTAACTCCTTTAATTCTTTGATGAATTTTATGATTGTTCTCTTCAATTCTGTGTTCTGTGTTCTGAGTTTCACCTTAGTACAAAGACACTAATTCTACCAAATTCATTGCTACTCTATTCATAATATCCAGACATTGAAATTACCTGAAATGTTTGTCATCAGGGGAATAGATAAAGAAAATGAGACACATTTACATAATGGGATATTACTCAGCTATTAAAATAATAAAATCATAAAATTTACAAGTGAATGGATATAATTATAAAAAATTCACTCCAAGTAAACTAATCCAATCCCAGAAAGTTGAATATGGTATGTATTCACTTATGTGTAGATGTTATGTCTTTGATAAGCAAATTACAATTGACATAACCACAGAGGTTAACTATTCAGTAAGCAAACAGAAAGAAGGACTGTATCTTCTTATGGAGGGGAAATAGAGTAGATAGTTATGGATGGATGAGGAGTGACAGGAATGGAAGGATCAAATGAGAGGGAGAAAAGGTGGGAGGGGAGGTAATATGTGGAAGAGCAGTTGAAACTAAGGAGCATTTGAAGAAGTGGGAAATAGTAAGAGCTGGAGGGGATGGGAACTCCACAAGCAGAGCAACAGAACAAGATAATTTGAACACAGGGAACTTCCCAGAGACTCATACTCCAACCAACTCCTAGGTTATTCATGGAGATAACCTAGAACTCCTGCACAGATGTAGCCCATGGCAGTTCAGTGTCCAAGTGGGTTACCTAGTAATGGGAAGAGGGACTGCCTCTGACATAATCTGATTGGCCTGCTTGTTGATCACCTCCCCCTGAGGGGGGAGCAGCCTTACCAGGCCAATGCAGAGGACAATGCAGCCAATTTTGATGAGAACTGATAGACTAAGATCAGAAAGGAGAGGAGAACCTCCCCTATCAATGGACTTGGGGAGTGGCATGCATGCAGAAAGGGGAGGGAGGGTGGGATCGGGAGGGGAGGAGGGAGGGGCTTATGGGGGGATACAAAATCAATAAAGTGTAATTAATAAAAAATTTAAAGAAAAGAAAAAAACCAATACAGTAGAAGCTTCTTAAATATATACATATGTGAAGATGATCTAAATGGAAGAGCCAAATATGAGAGATGCAGACTCAACTAGATATCTCGTGTCACCAAATGAATCTTCCAATGCCAGAAAAGGATTATATCTACATCAGTTGTTGACCAAAGGGGCCACGATGAGAAAAGTTAAGTGACCAAAGCTATTGTCAATGTCACTGGATGCTCTCCAAAAACTGACTGATAGTAAGACCCTATTGCTGATGACAACACCTAATATGATTTTTATTTTTTTATTTTACTAAAATTATTTAGATGTTTTCCTTATTATTTTTATATACATTTTACTAACTCTGTATCCCAGCTATATCCTGATCCCTCATTCTCTCCCAAAACCACCCTCCCCTCCTCATCTCCTCCCTGGCCCTTTCTAAGTCCATTGATTGGGGAGGACATCCTCCCCTTTCAATTGACCCTGTTTTATCTGATTTCTTCTGGACTTGCTTCAAAGCCCTCCTCTGTGGCCTAACAGGACTGCTCCTCCCTTTGGAGGTGGGGAAGTCAAAGAGCCAGTCCTGGAGTTCCTGTTAGAAATAGTCCCTGCAACAGTAATAAAAACTGCATGGTATTGGCATAGAAACAGAAAGGAGGATCAATGGAATCGCATAGAAGACCCAGAAATAAACCCACACACCTATGAATACTCAATATTTGACAAAGAAGCCAAATCCATTCAATGGAAAAAAGACAGCATCTTCAACAAATGGTGCTGGACCAACTGGATGTCTACATGCAGAAAAATGAAAATAGATCCATATTTATCACCCTGCACAAAACTAAAGTCCAAGTGGATCAAGGACCTCAACATAAAACCAGATACTCTAAATCAGTTGGAAAAAAAGTGGGAAACAGCCTAGAACTCATTGGCACAGGAGACAACTTCCTAAACAGAACACCAACAGCACAGGCTCTAAGAGCAACAATCAATAAATGGGACCTCATGAAACTGAAAAGCTTCTGTAAAGCAAAAGACACTGTCATCAAAACAAATAGACAGCCTACAGATTGGGAAAGAATCTTTACCAACCCTTTATCTGACAGAGGCCTAATATCCAGGATATATAAAGAAATAAAGAAGCAGAAAAGCAACAAACCAAGTAATCCACTTAAAAACTGGGGAACAGAGCTAAACAGAGAATTCTCAAAAGGGGAACATCGAATGGCAGAGAAACACTTAAAGAAATGCTCAACCTCATTAGCCATTAGGGAAATGCAAATCAAAACAACCCTGAGATTTCACCTTACACCCATCAGAATGTCCAAGATGAAAAACTCAAGTGATAGCACATGCTGGAGAGGTTGTGGAGAAAAGGGAACCCTCCTCCATTGCTGGTGGGAATGTAAACTGGTTCAACCACTTTGGAAGTCAATCTGGCGCTTTCTCAGACAACTAGGAGTAGTGCTACCTCAAGACCCAGCTATACCACTCCTAGGTATATACCCAAAATTTGCTCAAGTACACAACAAGGACATTTGTTCAACCATGTTTGTAGCAGCTTTATTTGTAATAGCCAGAACTTGGAAACAACCCAGATGTCCATCAAGGGAGGAATGGATACAGAAATTGTGGTATTTTTACACAATGGAATACTACTCAGCAATCAAAAAGGAGGAAATCATGAAATTTGCAGGCAAATGGTGGGATCTAGAAAAGATCATTCTAAGTGAAGTATCCCAGAAGGAGAAAGACAAACTTGGTATTTACTCGCTTATATAGACCTACAAGTTATGATAAACATAATGAAATCTACACACCTAAAGAAGATAATCAAGAAAGTGGACACAGGCAAAGGTGATTAATCCTCATTTAGAAAGACAAATGGGATGTGCATTGAACTTATGACAGGAGTCTACCACAAAAGGCATCTGAAAGACTCTACCTAGCAGTGTTCAAAGCAGACACTAAGACTCATAACCAAACCCTCGGCAGAGTGCAGGGAATCATATGAAAGAAGGGAAGTTAGTATGATATGGAAAGGATAGGAGCTCTACAAGGACCAAATATATCTGGGCACAGGGTCTTTTCTGAGACTGACACTCAACCAAGGACCATCTATGGATATAACCTAGAACTTCTGCTCGGATGTGGCCCGTGGTAGCTCAGTAAACAAGTAGTTTTCCAAAGTAAGGGGAACACGGACTATTTCTAACAGGATCTCAAGGGCAGGCTGTTCGACCCCCCCCCCCCCAGGGGAGGAGCAGTCTGTTAGGCCACAGAGGAGGACTTTGCAGCCAGCCCTGAAGATACCTGATACAACAGGGTCAGATGAAAGGGGCGGAGGTCCTCCCCTATCAGTGGACTTGGAAAGGGGCAGGGAGGAGACCAGGGAGGGAGTGTGGGGTTGGGGAGGGAATGAGGGAGCAGGATACAGCTGGGACACAGAGTTAACAAAATGTAACTAAAAAGAAAAAAAAAAAAAAGAAATAGTCCCTGTTCCACTTACTATGGAAAACCAATTGGTTACTGAGCTACCACCGGCTTCATCAGAGCAGAGGTTCTACATTATAGTCATACATGGTCCTTGGTGGAGTATCAGTCTCAGAAAAGACCCCTGTACCCAGATATATTTGGTCCTTGTAGAGCTCCTATCCTTTACACATTAAACTAACCCCCTTTCTATCATATGATTCCCTGCACTCTGCCAAAGGTTTGGTTATGAGTTTTAGTGTGTAGATTCAATTCAGATGGGAGGGGAGGTATGTTTGGATTTCAGAGGAAAGTGATTGGGACCATAGACAGAAAATATTATGTGAGAAAGATATATTTTCAATGAAAAAAAAAAAAAAAACTAGAGCAGAATGAATCAAAAACTAAAGTTTTGAGCTAAAATATAATTACAGTACTTCATTTGCTTTTTGTATCTTGACAGAATTAAACCTTCATAAATTAAAAATAATTCTGTTTCCCGACATTATCTAAGAAATAATCACTTGCAAACATTTCCATAGGATTGAGATTAAGGTATGAGTTACTGGTTAAATTTTCACATTGTTCTTGATGTTTAATAATTTGTGAAGAGATCTTAAAATGTTTTTCTAACTTTTAAATCCACAGAGCAAGTTGACGTATCACAGAAAAGGCATGTTGGTCTGAGAGTTTAGAAAAGGCTCAGGTGTAATGAAGTCAGGTAAACATCAGGGACAGAGTTGGTTTTGTATCTTTGCCAATGTCTGTGGTGGGGCTAATCTACTTGGGTTTAAAGGTATTAAAAAGGTCTGTAGATTGAAAGAGTACATATAATTGATCTTAGTTGAAGGCTAAAAGTTAATTTTGGTGTACAAGGGATGTTCAGAATAGTCTGGTGTACTAGAATGAATCTTGTCCTTTATCTTTAACTTGGGGGGAATGTGTGTATGAGGCAGTCAGGTAACTCACCAAGCTAGACCAAAGCAAACACATACTGGATGAACCCTGAACTTCTAGCTTGGTGCTAGAACCTATAACTTCTAGAGGCTGAATGTGGCCTGGCAGGAGCTTGTATGTCAGAGCAGGCAAATTGTGTCCCTGGCACAAGCAGAGATTGTTGGGAAAGGTTGGTATACTGGTTCTGGAACCTGGGCTACTTCTGGTTGGCTGGGTATGGTGCATGAAAGAGAGGGTCAGACACACTTATCAGGTAGACCCTGAGAATTATATAAAGATCTGACTGGGTGGAGACATTGGATCTGGTGTAGCTCAATATTTTAGTAATTTTTTTTTAATTTCCTACAAATCTCTCATTTTCATTATCTTTTTTTATAATTTTTATATTAATCACAGTTTAATTACTTTGTATCCCAGCAGTAGCCCCATCCCTCATTTCCTTTCAGTCTCACTCTCCCTCCCTCATCTCCTCCCTGCCATTTCCAAGTCCACTGATAAGGGTGTTTCTCCTCCCCTTCCATTTGACCCCAGCTTATCAGGTATCTTCAGGACTGGCTGCAAAGTCCTCCTCTGTGGCCTAGCAATGCTGCTCCTCCCTCGGGGGTGGGAGAGGTCAAAGAGCCAGCCATTGAGGTCATGTAAGAAATAGTCCCTGTTCCCCTTAGTAGAGAACCCATTTGGATATTGAGCTACCATGGGCTCAGTATCCGAGCAGAGGTTTTAGGGTATATCCATACATGGACCTTGGCTGGAGAAACAGTCTCATAAAAGACTCCCGTGCCCTGTTATATTTGGTCCTTGTGGAGCTCTTGTCCTCCCCAGGTCATACTAACTCCCCCTTATTTCATGTGATTCTCTGCACTCTGCCCTAAGGTTTGGTTATGAGTCTCAGCATCTGCTTTCATACACTGCTAGATAGAATCTTTCAGAGGCCCCCTGTAGGCTCCTGTCATGTTACTTGTTTTATCCTACTTCCAATGTCCATCCTATTTGTCTTTTTAAGTGAGGATTGATCATCTTACCCCTTTCTTGTTTATCTTCTTTAGGTGTACAGGTTTTAGTATGTTTATCCTATCTTATAGGTCTATTATCCACTTACAAGTGAGTATATACTGTGTATGAATTCCTGCTTCTGGATACTTCACTCAGGATGATCTTTTCTAGATCCCACCATTTACCTGCAAATTTCATGATTTCCTTGTTTTTATTTGCTTAGTAGTATTCCATTGTGTAAAAGTACCACAATTTCTGTATCCATTCTTCCATTGAGGGACAACTGGGTGGTTTCCAGGTTCTGCCTATTATGAATAAAGCTGCTACAAACATGGTTGAGCAAATGTCCTTGTTGTGTACTTGAGCATCTTTTGTATATATGCCTAGGAATGGTTCAGATGTACATGAGGAATCACTATTCCTAATTGTATGAGAAAGCATCATTGATTTCCAAAGCATGATTGATTTCCAAAGTGGTTGCACAAGTTTACATTCCCACCAGCAGTGGAGGAGGGTTCCTCTTTCTCCACAACCTCTCCAGCAGGTGTTGTCACTTGAGTTTTGATCTTAGTCTTCCCTATGGGTGTAAGGTAAAATTGTACATATATGTGTGCCTAATTTTTGGACTTCTGTGGATCTTCAGCAAAACTGTTTTTAATTTTTTAGGTGTACGTCTTTTATGTTTATGTGTATTTTGCCTGAATCAATATCAGTGCACCATGTGTGCCTGGTACAAACGTAATTCAGGAAAACCTGTGGTTTCTCTAGAGTTAAAGTTACAGATGGTTATGAGTCACCATCTGGGTCCTGAGAGTTTAACCTGGGTCCACTGCCTGAGCAATCAGTGCTCTTAACCACTAGGACATCTCTCCAGGTGCATAAAAAGGTTTTTAACATATAAATTGCTCTTCCAAGTTAAGTTATGAATTAATGAAAATCTTTACCTCTATTTAGTTTATATTTTTACAACAGAAAAAGATTCAGTTCTCCTTAAAAATTGTAATAATCTATGCAGTCTGAAAATGCTTTGATGACTGAAGAGATGAAAAGAAAAAAATTCCTTTAATCTCTCACTATTTTCTTGATGATATGTGTCACCTGTTGAAATAAAAAAGAACCCCAAATTTCATCATTTTTAATTAAATGACAATTCATAGTAAAAGAAAAAAAATTTATTGTTAAAAATGCTACACAAGAATTTTAAAATAGTAATAAAGTTTATCATGCAGAAATCTTTGATTCCTGATAACTCTGTCTTTCTCTCTCCTGTGTTTATGTGTGTGTGTTGTGTGTGTTGTGTGCAGATGCAGAAGTGTGTGTCTGAAAAAGTGTGCATGTACTAGTGAAAAACATCATTCCATGGCATCATTCACATTTATTTTTGGTTTTAGCAGTGCTCTCATTTACCATGCAGTTCACTCTCTAGGCCTGGATGGTTCACCACTGAACCTGGGAGGATCCCTGTGTCTTCATCCCCCACCTCTAATCATCAACAGAGTATGACAATTATTTTCATAGTGTGGTCTATATCAACACAAACTAAATGCTTATCTAATTTTGTCAACCCAATAAATTAGAGTTATACATTTACACTTACTATAAAACTCATATAACTTATGGAAATATACCTTTAACGGCAGCAGCAAGACAATTGTATTTGGGTTAAAGCAAGTGAAAGATCCATAGTCAGGAAAAACTGTGGAGAGAGTCAAATTTAACCAAAATTACACAGGTATAACTGAACCTAGGTAAACACAAACATATAGAAATATCATTGTTAAGATAAGGGTGTTCTATAAAATCAAGTTAGCCCTGCATAGGGGAGATAGGAGTCAACAAAATAAACAAAATAAACTCTTGGAGAATGAGAGTACCATGAAGACTATAATCCCTCTCTATTGTCACTAGTGTCATTGATTTTTTAAAATTTTTTATTATTATTAGTTACATTTTATTAACCCTGTATTCCAGCTATATCTGGCTCCCTCATTCCCTCCCAATACCACCCTCCCTCCCTCAACTCTTCCCTGGCCCTTTCCAAGTCCACTGATTGAGGAGGATCTCTTCCTCTTTCATCTGACCCTGTTTTATCAGGTATCCTTAGGGCTGGCTGTGAAGTCCTCCTCTGTGGCCTAGCAGGACTGCTCCTCTCTTGGGGGTTGGGGGAGATCAAAGAGCCTGCCATTGAGTTCCTGTCAGAGATAGCCAGTTCCCCTTACTATGGGAAACCAATTGGTTACTGAGCTAACAGGGGCTTCATCCGAGCAAAGGTTCTATGTTATATCCATACATGGTCGTTGGTGGAGTATCAGTCTCAGAAAAGACCCCTGTGCCCAGATATATTTGGTCCTTGTGGAGCTCCAGTCCTTTCCATGTCATACTAACTTCCCGTTTTCTCATATGATTCCCTGCACACTGCCAAAGGTTTGGATATGAGTCTTAGTATCTGCTTTGATACACTGCTAGGTAGAGTCTTTCAGGGGCCCTCTGTGTTAGGTTCCTGTCCTGTTACTTGTTTTCTCCAGGTCCAATGAACCTGCCATTTGTCTTCATAAGTGAGGATTGATCATTTTACCCTGGGTCCTCTTTCTTCTTTATCTTCTTTAGGTGTATAGATTTCATTATGTTTATCAGATCTTATAAGACTATATGAGTGAGTATATAGCATGTTTGTCTTTCATTTTCTGGGATACCTCACTCAGAATGATCTTTTCTAGATTCCACAATTTGCCTGAAAATTTAGCGATTTCCTCGTTTTTGATTGCTGAGTAGTATTCCATTGTGTAAAAATACCACAATTTCTGTATCCATTTCTCTGTTGAGAGACATCTGGGTTGTTTCCAGGTTCTGGCTATTGCAAGTAAAGCTGCTACAAACATGGTTGAGCAAATGTCCTTGTTGTGTACTTGAGCAAATTTTGGCTGTATGCCTAGGAGTGGTATAGCTGGATCTTGAGGAAGCACTATTTCTAATTGCCTGAGAAATTGAAGATATCAGAAGATGGAAAGATCTCCTGTGCTCATGGAATGGTAGGATTAACATTGTGAAAATGGCCATCCTGCCAAAAGCAATCTACAGATTCCATGCAATTCCCATCAAAATACCAACTCAGTTCTTTATAGACCTTGAAAGAAAGATTCTCAGTTTCATGTGGAGAAACAATTATCCAGAATCTCCAAAACGTTCCTAAACAATAACATATCATCTGGAGGAATCTCCATCCCCGATCTCAAGCTGTACTACAGAGCAATAGTAATAAAAACCGCAAGGTATTGGCATATAAACAGAAAGGAGGACTAATGGAACTGAATAGAAGACCCAGAAATAAACCGACACACCTATGAATACTCAATTTTGACAAAGCAGCCAAAACCATTCAATGGAAAAATAACATCATATTCAACAAACTGTGTTGGCCCAACTGGATGTCTACATGCAGAAAAAAATGAAAATAGATCCAAAACCAAAGTTCAAGTGGATCCAAAACCTCAACATAAAACCAGATATTCTAAATCAGTTAGAAGAAAAAGTAGGGAAGACCCTAGATCTCATTGGCACAGGAGACAACTTCCTGAACAGAACACCAACAGCACAGGCTCTAAAAGCAACAATCAATAGAAAGGATCTTCACCAACCCTATATCTGACAGAGGGCTGATATCCAGCGTATATAAAGAACTAAACATGTTAAAAAGCAATAAATCAAGTAATCCAATTTTAAAAAAAATGGGGAACAGAGCTAAACAGAGAATTCTCTATAGAGGAGTATAGAATTGCAGAGAAACACTTAGAGAGATGCTCAACATCTTTAGCCATCAGGGAGATGAAAATTAAAATGACCCTGAGATTTTACCTTACACCCATCACAATGGCTAAGATGAATAACTCAAGTGACAACACATGCTTTAGAGGTTGTAGAAATAGGGGAACCCTCCTCCATTGCTGGTGGGAATGTAAATTGGTACAACATATTGATTTTTTTTATTAATTACACTTTATTCATTTTGTATCCCCCCATAAGCCCCTCCCTCCTCCCCTCCCGATCCCACCCTCCCTTCCCTTTCTGCATTCATGCCACTCCCCAAGTCCACTGATAGGGGAGGTTCTCCTCTTCTTTCTGATCTTAGTCTATCAGTTCTCATCAAAAGTGGCTGCATTGTCCTCTACTGTGGCCTAGTAAGGCTGCTCCCCCCTCAGGGGGAAGTGATCAACTAGCAGGCCGATCAGATTATGTCAGAGGCAGTCCATCTTCCCATTACTATGTAACCCATTTGGACACTGAACTGCCATGGGCTACACCTGTGCAGGGGTTCCAGGTCATCTCCACAAATAGTCCTTGGTTGGAGTATGATTTTTTGGGACATTCCCTGTGTTCAAATTATCTTGTTCTATGCTCTCCTTGTGGAGTTCCCGTCCCCTCCAGCTCTTACTATTTCCCACTTCTTACATAGAATTCCATTCACTCTGCCCATCAGTTGGCCATCAGGCTCAGCATCTGCTTTGACAGTCTATACTGCAGAAGCTTTCAGAGGCCCTCTGTGGCAGGTTCCGGGTTGTTTCCTATTTTCTTTTTCTTCTGATGTCCATCCTCTTTGCCTTTCAGGGTGGGGATTGAACATTTTAGTTAGGGTCCTCTCTTTTGCTTGGTTTGTTTAGATGTACAGATTTTAGTGGGTTTATTCTATGTTGTATGTTTATATGAGTGAGAATATACCGTGTGTGTCTTTTTGCTTCTGGGACAACTCACTCAGGATGATCCTTTCCAGGTCCCACCATTTACCTGCAAATTTCATGATTTCCTTATTTTTCATTGCTGAGTAATACTCCATTGTATAGATGTACCACAGTTTCTGCATCCATTCTTCAGTTGAGGGGCATCTGGGTTGTTTCCAGCTTCTGGCTATGACAAATAAAGCTGCTATAAACATGGTTGAGCAAATGTCCTTTTTGTGTACTTGCGCCCCTTTTGGATATATGCCTAGGAGTGGTATGGCTGGATCTTGAGGAAGCGCTATTCCTAGTTGTCTGAGAAAGCGCCAGATTGATTTCCAGAGTGGTTGTACCAGTTTACATTCCCACCAGCAGTGGAGAAGGGTTCCCCTTTCTCCACAACCACTCCAGCATGTGTTGTCCCTTGAGTTTTTCATCTTGGCCATTCTGATGGGTGTAAGGTGAAATCTCAGGGTTGTTTTGATTTGCATTTCCCTAATGGCTAATGAGGTTGAGCATTTCTTTAAGTGCTTCTCTGCCATTCGATATTCCTCTACAGAGCATATTGATTTTAACTGATGTCTATTTTTTTTAAAAAACTGTTAGAATCTAGTTGAGACAGCATATCTCTATCTATCTATCTATCTATCAATCTATCTATCTATCTATCTATCTATCTATCTATCTATCTATCTGTGTGTGTATGTGTGTGAATGTATCTATATATACATAGACTGTGTGTGTGTGTTTGTGAGTGTGCCTGTTTATGTGTGTGTGTGATTCAGGAGACTTCTTGTACCTTTATAGGCATCTTCTTATTTAGGTTCTGAAAGTTGTTTTCTATATAAAAAGTGCTTGCCCTCACAACTAATGCCTACTCATAGAATGATATAGAAAGATGGAATGTAAGTACACTAGAATCCATCAGTTGTTTGCTGGTCTGAAATGTTATGTTCAGCACTACATTCTTAACTCTACCATATTAACTCGTGATAATACTGTAAATCCTCAACTTAATTTTCTGAAAAAAAAAGAAAAAAGAAATAGTACCAAATCTGCACATTCTGCACAGTAACATAAGAAACACAAAATTCTAGGCAATATAACTTTTCCAATATTACATCCTTACAGTAATGGCATCTGGTTGGAGTGAATTCAATGAAAAGTCCAGAAAGACAGAAAAATAGATTATTTTAATAAAAATCACATGTACAATGGCCATGTGCTGGACATTTCACATTAAGATCATTTACAATACAGTTAGGAATATAAGAGCTACTATACAATAAAATACTTAACAATATTCCACTAGTGTTAGACTGTAGAAGGAATATATGCATTTCAAAAATATGAATAAGAATGAAGGCCACAGGGGAAGACTATGTACATCTTGAAGATACCTGATAGCCTAGGGTCAAATGAAAGGGGAGGATGTCCTCTCTTATCAGTGGACTGGGGAAGGAGCATGGGAAGAGATTAGGAAGGTAAGCGGGTTGGGGCTGGGAGGGGACTAAGAAGGGTTCTACAGCTGGGATAAAGAGTGAATAAATTGTAATAAATTTAAAAAAATCATATTAAGAATAATAAAAATATTTAAAATACATTTTATAGAAAGTGAAATAATTTGAGTAAATATTAAAAAGTAAAAACATCAATTACATTAGGTATAGAATATATGGCTTAATTAACTAGACCTTAGTTGAAATATGAAGATATTTCTATTACCTACTACATTTACTTTGGTAAAGAAATACTAATATTTTTGCTAACAGGCATGAATACAATTGGAAAATGAATCCTGTTAGGAAAATAAATATATTGCCAAAACCACAGTCACTTTTAATTAAAGAGAATTATTTTATTTTTCAAATAATAAAAGTGTCTTTGCTTTATTTTTGTTACCTACCCAATGATCATCAGGCAGAAATAAATTTCAAAGCTAAATACAGAATCATTAAACTGGGTTAGGTTAAAATTTTGGAGGTATGCATGAAGCCATACCAAGCAGTTGTGAAATGACAGATATAAAATGGTGTAGATATAAGATATTTATTTGTTTCTAAACTTGATAATTCTACCAAATGTAAAACAAGATATTGGTAGAAGTAGTGATAATAAATTATACTGAAGCCTTTTGTTACTAATATGATGGATGTCAGGATATACATATTTATTATACTAGTCAATATAAACAATGGGATACTACTCAGTTGTAAAAGAAAAAAAATAAAAGAAATACTGAAGGTTGTAGATAAATAGATGGAACTAGAAAACAATTTATTGAGTGAGGTAACTGAGACCTAGAAAACAAATACCACTCATTTTCTCTCATCTGTGGTTCCAAGGTCTGAATCTTCAGATACGAGTATACAAGACAGAGTAACCACATAAACAGAAAAAGGAAGAAACCAGTAAGGGTCATGGGCAAGAAAAAGAATAGAATACAGGTTACATAAAGGAAAAAATGAAAAATTAAAAAAAAAAAAAACAAGAAGGAAGCTCTACTTGGGATGGGGAGTTCAATGAATAGAAGTAAAGAGATTGGGAAGAGGGACAAATAACACAAAGGAAGTTTGAAAATACTTAAGGAATCAGATTATTTTACATTTACCTAAAAGTATACATAATGCATATACTTATATGTACACATATTATATATATATACATAAATATATAGAGAGAGACAGAAAAAGAAAAAGAAAGAGAATTTGATAGACAAAGACTATTTGAATACTTTTAGTTTTAATCAAGTCAACCTCTGCTTCCAGTGTGTGGCAGATAATGCTGAGGTTCATGACTATACAAAGCAATGAGAACAAGCAAAAACTGAGTGATCACCCTTAAATAATACACTTACACCATATCAAAAAAGCTCAGTAAACTGAAGAAGAGTCAAAAACTTAAAGATATACATTATATAGAGATGGAGACCAAATTCCATCTTCTAGAAAAACTGTAACCATCAAAAATGGGAATTCCTGTACAGGAGCCACAAAAGATTAGATCTGGAAATGGCCAAATGGAAAAGGGGATTTTTTTTCCCACTGACTTTTTTAAATTTTTTTTTTACTGTTAATTACACTTTATTCATTTTGTATCCCCCCATAAGCCCGTCCCTCCTCTCCTCCGAATCCCACCATCCTTCTCCCTTCTTCATGCATGCCCCTCCCCAAGTCCACTGATAGGGGAGGTCCTTTTCTCCTTCCTTCTGATCTATAAGATCACATCAGGAGTGGCTGCATTGCCATCTTCTGTGGCCTGGTAAAGCTGCTCCCTCCTCAGGGGGAGGTGATCAAAGAGCAGGCCAATCAGATTATGTCAGAGACAGTCCCTCTTCCCATTACTAGGTAACCCACTTGGACACTGAACTGCCATGGGCTACATCTGTGCAGGGGTTCTAGGTTATCTCCATGAATAGTCCTTGGTTGGAGTATGAGTCTCTGGGAAATTCCCTGTGTTCAAATTTTCTGGTTCTGTTGCTCTCCTTGTGTGGTTCCTGTCCTCTCCAGCTCTTATTATTTCCCACTTCTTACATAATATTCCATGCACTCTGGCCAACAGTTGGTCATAAGTCTCAGCATCTGCTTTGATAGCCAGAAGCTGGAAACAGCCCAGATGCCCCACAACTGAAGAATGGACGCAGAAATTGTGGTATATCTACACAATGGAATATTACTCAGCAATGAAAAATAAGGAAATCATGAAATTTGCAGGTAAATTGTGGGACCTAGAAAGGATCATCCTGAGTGAGCTGCCCCAGAAACAGAAAGACCCACATGGTATATACTCACTCATATAGACATAACATAGGACAAAGCTACTAAAAAGTGTACCTCTAAAGAAACTAAGCAAGAGAGAGGACCCTGACTAAAATGCTCAATCCCCATCCTGAAAGGCAAAGAGGTTGGACATCAGAAGAAGAAGAAAACAGGAAACAACCTAGGAACCTGCCACAGAGGGCCTTCGGAAAAGGGGATTTTACTGCTGAAGTATTTGCTACTGACAACTTCAGAAATCAGGAAAATCACTACTTTCATTTTCGTATCCACTGATGGCCTCTCCAGGCTCCTGTGTGCATTTAAACAATTATTGTCCTGTTGAAATTGAATGGGTCACAGAATACAGGAAAAGAACACGTGTGGATTATAGGCACATAATTAACTGGGACTGAATTGAGATAAGAGAAAATACAGAGGCTAGTAATCAGAACATTATATACTGAGTACAAAATGATTAAAAAATATTAACCAATAAATATTGTATTTTTATCTCAAATGTATTATACATTTTAAAGACCTGTGGTAGCTCAGTAGCCAGTTGTTTTCACATAGTAAGGGGAACAGGGACTATTTCTGACAGGAACTCAATGGCAGGCTCTTTGACTTCACCATTCCCCAAGGGAGGAAACAGTCCTGCTAGGCCACAGAGGAGGACTTTGCAGCCAGTCCTGAAGATACATGATAAAACAGGGTCAGATGAAAGGGGAGGAGGTTCTCCCCTATCAGTGGACATGGAAATGGGCAGGGAGGAGATGAGGGAGGAAGGGAAGGTTTGGGACGAAATGAGGAAGTGGGATACAGCTGGGATACAGAGTTAATAAAATGTAACTAATAATAAAAAATAAAAAATAAAAAATAAAAAAGACTGTTCAAAGACAGCTTTGAAATTAAAAAAAAAATAAAATAAAATAGGGACATTGAAAACTTTCCCATAAACAAAGAATAAATATGGGAGAAGATTGACATGTTTAACTTGATTTAAACATTGCACATGTACACATGTATAAAATGGAGTATTACTCAGCAATGAAAAATAAGGAAATCATGTACATAATGTCTTGAAAAGGCAATAATGAACACACTTATGTTTTGATTGTTTGTTATAAATGAATTTATTTTAAGAAATTTAAATCATTAATTCCATTTTCAGATCCACAACAGTAGGTTAGGCGGGCTGAAGAGTAGGCATTGATTTTTACAACTGTCATTTTGCAAGTATCTATTTTGTGAGAGGTAGGTTCTCCCTGAGGCAGTGTATCTCTATATGTGAAAATGGCAACGGATTCCCAAGTCCAAATTCATATGGGTTGTAAATTTATTGGCACCCAGCATTGAGGTGTTACTCTGAATGTTTTAAATTATTCTTTATGTTTTGGTTATTATTTTTGAATTTCATAAAATAACTATTATTTATTTGTCTGCAGATTAAATAATCTTCATTGCTATATAGTTTCATGAGATGGACATTAAAAAACTCTGAAAGCAGACAAAAGTTTATATTTAATGGTATTCACAAGCCAAAATCTGCATAAAGACATATCTAAGATACTGCTCAGCTATTAAAAACAAGGAAATCATGAAATGTGAAGGCAAATGGATGTAACTAGAAGAGATCAACCTGAATGAGGTAACCCAGAAACAGAAATACAGGCATGGTATTCACTCATTTGTAAGTGGATATTAGCCATATAATGTAGGATAACCACCTACAGACTTAAAGAAGCTAAACAGTAAGGGACCATAAGAAGGATGCTTAAATCTCCTTCAGAATGGTGAACAGGATAGACACCAGAAGCAGGGGAAGAGAGGAAACAAGATGGAAGTCTTGTTTCCTTGGTCTTCTGAAAGGATCCACCCAACAGGAGATGTATATAGATCCTGAGACTCACAGACAAATTGGGTCGGAGCTTAAAGAGTCTTATGGAAAAAGAGAATAGTGGGAAAAAAGGGACATGGAGGGGATAGGAGATCCCACAAGAAGATCAACAAAGCTAAAAGATCAGAGTGCAGGGAGTCCTTCAGAGACGGATGCACCAATGGAGGACTATATATGGAGAAGTGTTAGACCCTTCTAAGATGTGGCCAATTGGCAGTTCAGGCTCCACGTGGATCTCTGAGTAAGGGGAGCAGGGGCTGCCTCTATCATGAAGTCAGTTGACTGCTCTCTGATCACTCTCCCCTGATGATGCAACCTTGCTAGGGCACAGAGGAAGATTTTCCAAGCAGCCCTGATGACAAGTAAAAAGCTATAGGCAGATGGCAATAGTGGAGAACTCACCCTTTTAGTGGGCTAGGAGAAGGGTATGGAGTGAAGGGGAAGGGAGGGTGGGACTGCGGGTGGGACTGAGGTAGGTGGCTTCAATTGGGATATATAAGGAATACATTTTGAAGAAAAAGAATTAAAATTAAAAATAAATAGATATCCATGCATGGTCCCCGGTTGGAGAATCAGTCTCAGACAAGCCCCTGTGACCAGATATATTTGGTCCTTTTGGAGCTGCTGTTCTCTCCAGGTCTTACTATCTCTTTTTTCATATGATTCCCTGCATTCTGCCCAAAGTTTGGTTATGAGTCTCAGCATCTGCACTGCTATGTAGAGTCTTTCAGAGGCCCTCTATGGTAGGCTTCTATCCTGCTTCTTGTTTTCTCTTACTTCCAATGTTCATCCTGTTTGTCTTTCTAAGTAAGAATTGATCTTCTTACCCTGTGTCCTCCTTCTTGTTTAGCTTCTTTAGGTGTATAGATTTTAGTATGTTTAGGCTGTCTTATCTTATAGGTCTATCATCCACTTATAAGTGAGTATATACCATGTGTGTCTTTGTGCTTCTAGGATACATCACTCAGTATGATCGTTTCTAGAAACCCTGTTCCGATGTAGCCCATGACACCTCAGGTATCCAAGTGGATTCCATAGTAAGGGGGACAGGAACTGTCTCTGGCATGAACTCTATGGCTAGCTCCTTGACCTCCCCACCCCCCTATGGGAGGAGCAGCCTAGCTAGGCCACATAGGAGGACATTGCAGCCAGTCCTGATGAGACCTGATAAGATAGAGTCAGATGGAAGGGGAGAAGGACCCCCCACAAGTGGACTTAGAGAGGGGCAAGAAGGATATGAGGGAGGATGGGATTGGGATGGATTGAGGAAAGGGGTTACAGCTGGGACACTGAGTTAATGAACTGTAATTAATATACAGAATACCAAAACCACAGGCTATAAGAACAACAATCAATAAATGGGACCTCATGAAACTTAAAACTTCTGTAAAGCAAAGGACACTGTCATCAAAACGAAATGAATGCCTACAAATTGGGAAAGAATCTTCACCAACCCTCGATTTGACAGAGGGCTAATATCCAGAATATATAAAGAACTAAAGAAGTTGAAAAGCAACAAGTCAAGTAATACAATTAAAAAATTGTATTACTTTTTTTAATAATACCAAAAATAGAGGGGAATAGAGCTAAACAGAGAATTCTCAATACAGGAATATTGAATGGCAGAGAAACACTTAAAAAATGCTCATTGTCATTAGTCATCAGGGAAACACAAATAAAAATGACCCTGAGATTTCACCTTACACCCATCAGAATGGCCAAGATCAAAAACTCAAGTGACAACACATGCTGGAGAGGTTGTGGAGAAAGGCGAACCCACTTCCACTGCTGGTAAGATTGTAAACTTGTACAACCCCTCTGGAAATCAATCTGGAGCTTTCTCAGACAACTACGAATAGCGCATCCTCAAGATCCAGCTATACTACCCCTAGGCATATATCCAAAAGAGGCTCAAGTACACAATAAGGACATTTGCTCAACTATGTTTGCAGCAGCTTTATTTGTAATAGCCAGAACCTGGAAACAGCCCAGACACCCTTCAAGTGAAGAATGGATGCAGAAATTGAGGTACATCTACACAATATTACTCAGCAATAAAAACCAAGGAAATCATGAAATTTGCAGGTAAATGGTGGGAGCTGGAAAGTATCATCCTGAGTGTCCTATCCTAGAAGCAGAAAGACACACACAGTATGTACTCACTCATATAGACCTAAATATGATAAACCTACTAAAATCTGTACACCTAAAGAAACTAATCATGAGGGACAACTCTGGCTAAAATGCTCAATCCCCATCTTGAAAGGGAAAGAGGATGGATATCAGAAGAAGAAGAAAACAGGAAACAAGTTAGGAACCTGCCATAGAGGGCCTCTGAAAGGCTCTACCCTGCAGACTATCAAAGCAGATGCTGAGACTTATGGCCAACCTTTAGGCAGAATGCATGGAATATTATGAAAAAAGTGGAAAATAGTAAGATCTGGAGAGGACAGGAACTCCACAAGGAGAGCAACAGAACCAGAAAATTTGAACACAGGTGTCTTTCCAGAGACTCATACTCCAACCATGCATAAAGATAACCTAGAACCCCTGCATAGATGTAGCCCATGGCAGTTCAGTGTCCAAGTAGCTTCCGTAGTAATGGGAAGAGAGACTGACTTTGACATGAACTGATTGGCCTGCTCTTCGATCACCTCCCCCTGAGGAGGGAGCAGCCTTACCAGGCCACAGAATATGACAGTGCATCCACTCCTGATGAGATCTGATAGACTAGGATCAGAAGGAAGGAGAGGAAGTGCTTCCCTATCAGTGGACTTGGGGAAGGGCATGAGTTGAGAAAGGGGAGGAAGGTGGGATTGGGAGGGGAGGAGGGAGGGGCTTATGGAGTATGCAAAGTGAATAAAGTATAATTAATAAAAATTAAAAAATAAAAAGTAGAAAAAAAATAAAAAAATATATCAAAGATAGATAGATAGATAGATAGATAGATAGATAGATAGATAGATAGATAGATGGATGATAGATATGTTTGTTTAAGGTAAGGATAAAAAAGTTGGGACAAAACTTTTTTTCTCTAATAAAACTCTGTATTTGCTGTGTTAAAACAATCTTTGAAACATTATGAGAAGCTTTCATTAATGTGTAGCAAATTTAGAGTAGACACCACAAAAAGATCAAAGATATGTGAAAGACAATTGACATTTCCAGGCTTTTTATCTAATTAGCTCATTTCACCTCAAATCCAATATAAGAAGCCATACTTCTAGCATTCAGAATTTTAAATCAATAGAAATGAGAAAAACATAGAGATATTAAATATTGGGGTCAGTTTAATTTTAAACAAAATTTCATTAAAATTCATGTAAATTTGATAAAATAAATATTAATTGAATCTCATAATATTTAGAAACACTTGTGATAGACAATATTAATTTAATGTAATATAACTATATATCTTCCCATGAAGCTCATCAAACAATTATTCATGAGTAAAAACAAAAAGAATTTCAGTTACAAATACAATAATTGAATTGAGATATTTGGAACAAAGTCAGAATTATCTCAATTTATCATGTCAACCATGTTCTTTACAAACCTATGTGCTTTTATTTTTATCATTTAAATAGGATTTTTTTGAATTAAAATTTATATTTTCTCTGAAAATATGATGATTTTTTTATAAGATAGAGAATCCAGGTAAAACATTCAGTAAGTTAACATCATAGTTTGTAGTGATGGCTTGGACTAATATTGAAAATTACTGATGACTATTAGAGTGCTAAATAATGCTGAACTTCTGCTTAAATTTGATAGCCATAAGTGGCAGCACTGATGAATCATTCCAGAACATATACTCTGGATGATGACACAGGAGAAATGTTGGATTGAAACCCATCGTGGATACAAAGAGAACTCGCTATTCATTCTTTTTTATACAACATCTCAGCAAGATAAACTATTCCAAATAAGTATGTGAACATTTAACATTTGTATATGAATATCAGTAATTGGGAAAAGAACAGTCAAATGTCTGTTTTATGAAAGTATAACTTGTCAACAATCATACTCCAGTAATGTATGTTTTCTTTTATTCAGGATATTTGTACATTATTGTAGTGATATTTTGTGTTTACAGAAACAAATGTTGAATATGAAATTTTCATTTCATAAAATTGATATCATTATGTGGAAAGAAAACATTGAAAGCATTATGAAATCAGTGCTATTATTTGTGAAAATATATGGATTGTACTGAATATATCAAATAAGCATTAAAGATTTTTCTTTTACAAAGACCAATTTCTTGGGAGAACAATGTAACCACAATTCTTTCTATTTTGTTCTTGTTTTCAATTTTTTTATGTGTTGCAACTACTTTGTTATTGTTTTCTTAATGAATTTTGGGAGTTAAAATATTTTATAAAAAAGTCACTTGATTTTAATAAGAACTGCTTTGAATTTGTTTTTTTTCAATTATCAGTATTATTATTGTCGTTGTTATTTACAATTTATTAATTTGTTTCCCAGTTGTAGCCCCCTCGCTCATCTCTTCCTGGTCCCAGCCTCTCTTCATCTTCTTCCTCTATCCCTCTTCCCTACTCCAATAACATAGGAAGTCCTCTTCCCCTCCTATATAACCCTAGCCTATTTATTTTTATTTTTTTAATTTTATTTTTCTCATTAGTTACATTTTGTTAATTCTGTATACCTCATTCCCTCCCGAGTCCCACCCTCCCTCCCTCATCTCCTCCCTGCCCCTTTCCAAGTCTACTGATAGGGGAGGACCTCCTCCCCTTTCATATGACTCCATTTTGTCCGGTATTTTCAGGACTGACTGCAAAGTCCTCCTCTGTGGCCTAACAGTACTGCTCCTCCCTTGGGAGGTGGGGAGGTCAAAGAGCCAGCCATTGAGTTCCTGTTAGAAATAGTCCTTGTTCCCCTTACTATGGGAAACCAATTGATTACTGAGCTATAACAGGTCACATCCGAGCAGAGGTTCTAGGTATTATCCTCTCATGGTCTTTCGTTGAGTGTCCATCTCAGAAAAGACCCTGTGCCCAGATATGTTTGGTCCTTGTGGAGCTCGTATCCTTTCCACAGGAACCCTAGCCTATTAAATCCCATCAGGATTGTCTAGATCCTCTTCCTTATGTACGCCTGAGTTTTGACAAAAATGCCAAAAACATTCAATGGAAAAAAGGTAGCATCTTCAACAAATGGTGCTGGTCTAACTGGATGTTTACATGTAGAAAAATGCAAATAGATCCATATTCATCACCCTGCACAAAACTAATGTCCAAGTGGATCAAAGACCTCAACATAAAACCAGACACACTAAATCTGTTAGAAGAAAAATTGGGGAAGAGCCTAAAATTCATTGGCACAGGAGACAACTTCCTGAACAGAATGCCAACAGCAGAGGCTCTAAGATCAACAATCAATAAATGAGATCTCATGAAACTGAAAAGCTTCTGTAAAGCAAAGGTGTCTAATTTCTTGAGGTCTTTATATATTCTGGATATTAGCTCACTGTTGATGAAGTGTTGTTGATGATCTTTTCCCATTCTGTTGGCCTTCATTTTGTTCTGATGACAGTGTCCTTTTCTTTTCAGAAACTTTCCAGTTTCAAAAGGTCCCATTTATTGATTGTTAATCTGAGAGCCTGATCTGTTTGTGTTCTGTCCAGAAAGTTGTCTCCTGTGCTGATGAGTTCAAGGCTCTTCCTCACTGTTTCTTCAAACAGATTTAGTTTATCTGATTTTATGCTGAGGTCTTTGAACCACTTCAACTTTACTTTTGTGCAGAGTGATAAGTATGGATCTATTTTCATTTTTTCTACAGGTAGACATGTAGTTAGACCAGCACCATTTGTTGAAGGGGCTTTCTCTTTTTTATTGTATGGTCTTGGCTTCTTTGTCAAAATAAGCGTCCTTAGATATGTGGTTTATTTCTGGGTCTTCGATTTGATTCCATTGATCTACCAGTCTGATTCTATGCCAGTACCATGCCATTTTTATTACTGTTGCTCTATAGTACAGTTTGAGATCAGCAATGGAAATACCTCCACAAAAATCTTTTATTGTACATGATAGATATTGTACACGATGGTATTTTTTCCATATGAAGCTAAGAATTGTTTGTTTAAGGTTTTTAAAGATATGTGTTGGTGTTTTAAAGGGAATTGCATTGAATATATAGATTGCTTTTGGTAGGATACCCATTTTTACACTTTTAATCCTACAGATCCATGAGCATGGATCTTTCTATATTCTCATAATCTTCATCAGTTTCTTTCTTCGGAGACTTCATTTTTTTTCTTACAAGATTTTCAGTTGCTTGGTTAGAGTTATACCAAGGCACTTTATGTTACCTGTGGCTATTGTAAAGGCAGTTATTTTCCCAATTTCTTTCTCAGCTTGTTTGTCTTTTGCATAAAGGAATGATTTTTGAGTTAATTTCACATCTAGCCACTTTGCTGAAGGTATTTATCAGCTACAGTTGTTCTGCGGTAGAATTTTTGGTGTCAGTCATGTATAATATCATATCATTTGCAAATAGTGATACTGTGACTTCTTCCTTTCTGGTTTTTATCTACTTTATCTGTTGTAGTTGTCTTTTTGCTCCCCCTATGACTTCTAGTATCATGTTGAAGATATATGCAGAGAGTGGGCAGCCTTGTCATGCCCTTGATTTCAATAAAATTCATTTAAGATTCTCTCTGTTTAGTTTGATATTGGCTATAGACTTGCTATATGTTGTCTTTACTATGATTAGGTATGTGCCTTTAACTCTGATCTCTCCAAAACTTTAAACATGAATGGGTGTTGGATTTTGTCAAATGCTTTTTTAGCATCTATTAATTTGATTGCAGACAAGTATTTAAATGGAATATTTTTTGAACAATAAGAGTCATATAACTTTTCTTTGTCGTGTAATTTTCCTTGCCATTTTTGAACATGGGTTTACTGTAAATGAAAGGTCACAAATTTAAACTAAAATTATTCCCACTGTTCAACACATATTATAATGTGTCACAAACGTAATAGTTTCTATATCTATTTTATTTATCTACTCTGACTAGCTCAAAAACTAAGTTAAATATTGCACAAAGCATTTAGTTGGCACTATTGGGACAATTTTTTAAGGAAATATATTAAAAAACAAATGCAGAAAGAATATATACCCTTACTGGCCTTTCTTTTATTATTTTTTACAAATGACACTGAATAAATCTTTATGCTTTGGGGTTGGATTTGTGAAAACAACTGCTACATTTCATATAAATGAGAAAAATATTAAATTTGGATTAACTCTGTAAAATATTGAGATAGTCAGCACTGTACTAATTACGTGAATTGAACACAGAAAGTAAATCCATAGCAAATGTGAGTCCTTGGAACTAAGTGGGGCTATCCTGTCAAGTTTGAGGGAATATTATTGAGAAATATGTTAAAATGGAGTAAGAGGCAGAGGATAGGGGAAAGTCTGTGAGATACAACTTCTGGACACAAAAGAGTTATTATGCTCATGAACTCATGGCAGCTGTGGTTATCTGTAAAGCAACAGAAGAAGATGAAGGAAGCCAAAATTCTAGGACAAACTGTAGAGGAATTCAAAGGTTGCCACCCCTAACCAATGAACTATTGGTAGTGGACTGCTGTTGGAGGAGAAAAAAAAAATCAGCTTGGGGAGTGTTCCCAATGATAGATTACCTATGTTCCGTTGGAGAGTCACACACATAGGATTGATCAGCACTAAATAGTCTTAGTGGGTTAGCAATCAAAGAGGAAGAGGATGTAAAAATGAGAGGTATGCACGTGTGGGGAAAACTGTAGGGAAATGAATGGGGAGGGGGAATAGTGGATGGATATAATCATGTATCATTTCATAGAATACATAGTTCTAAAGAATAAAAAAAATAAATGAAGATATTACCTATTATATATGCCTGAAGCCTGTGGTAAATTTACACAATGGAGTATTGTTCAGCTGTTAAAAAAGGCATATCTTGAAATTTGCATGTAAATGGATTGAACTAGAAAAAAAAATTCCTGAGTGAGGTAACCCAAACCCTAAATGACAAACATGGCATATACTCACTTATGAGTGGGTATTAGCTAGAATAAAAGGATAATCATGGTACAATCCACAGACCTAGAATGGCTACTTAACAAATAGGGCTCAAGGTGGGTATGCATGAATCTCCCTGGGAAAGGTAAATAGAATAGTTATTGGTGGACTGGGGCTTAATTGAGACAGAAACAGGAAGGATTAAGTTGGAACAAAGATGGAGAGGAAGAGGACTGGGAGAGATGACTGCAATTGGAGGGTATTTGGGGGGCAAGATAAAAACAGCATAGTAGAAATTCTGAGATATCTGTGAGAGTGATCCTAGTCTAAGACCTGGGGTCTCACAGCTCAGGAGTTCAAGATCGCGCCCTTCCCAGAAACTCCCCCAGACCAAGTCGCATGCAAAAGCAAGAGGTTTATTAACCATTGCACAATGGTGTCACCCCTGCTGGTCAGCAAAGAGTGGCACTGGGAGACAAAGGCCTTTAGATTTTTAAAAGAAAAATTGTGGGAGATTTGAAGTTGCAGTCTTGGCAATTTAGGATTGGATGAGGAAGCTATAAAGTAAGATAATTGGTTAGTCTTAGGTGCTCAAGCTTGGCCAGTCCTGCCAAGTGTAGATGTAGCTGCAATTGAAGGTGGGGGTGGTTAGCTCATCCTTGAAGATTAGGGGATACAGACTTTTGGCTGGAGGTCAAAAGCTACTCAGAAGAAGTCTAGGTTTGTTGCTAAGAAATGCTATCTCAAACACAGGAGTTTTTCTTTTTGCTGAGTGAAAGTCATTGCTTGCTTGCCTTTTTTTCTATCTGTCCTCATAGACAGGTTCACATTTTTCCATTCTCTGGAAAGGTACTAAGAGGCTTTAGCTTAACCTGAACCTAAAACTCAAAACTATAGGCTTTAGAAGACAAACAGGTTACAAAGTTAGTCTAACCCTTTCACTAGCAATCACTTCAAGTAATGGGGGATATGGAGCCTGAACCTGCTATCTCCTCTGTGCAGGCAAGGCTTACAGGGAATAGGACACCAAAACAAGCACAAAATCTTTGACCTGAATTTAGTCTTTCTGTCAAGATGTGCTGGGCTAAAGGTGGCATGGAACTTGTGGGAGTGGCCAACAAATGACCTTTCTAGCTTGAGCCCTGTGCCACAAGAGGAAGACCACTTCTGACGCTTCCTATCTGAGGGCCAGGAAGCAGAGGATGAATAACCCAGAGACCAAGAATAGAAGCAAATAGGCAATTCTGGATTTTTTGGTTTTCCATATGAAATTGAGAATTGTTATTTCAAAGTCTGTAAAGAATTGTGTTGTGATTTTGATGGGAATTGCATGGAATCTGTAGATTGTTTTGGCAGCACAGCCACTATCATGATGTTAATCCTACTGATCCAAGAGTATGGGAGAACTTTCATCTTCTGATATCTTCTTCAATTTCTTTCTTCAGTGACTTGACTTTTTTTTTAAACTGATCTTTCACTTGCTTGGTTAGTGACTTGGAAGGGAGACTTTTGAAGAGTGCTTCTATTTCCTTGGGGGATAGAAGACTATTTAATCTATTTACCTGATTTTGATTTAATTTTGTTAAATGGAATATATAAAAAAAATTGTCGATTTCATTTAGATTCGCGATTTTTTTTTGGCACATAGGCTTTTGAAGTAAGACGTAATGTTTGTTTGAATTTCCTCAGTGTCTGTCATTATGTCCCCCTTTTCATTTTTGATTTTGCTGATCTGGATAGTTTCTCTCTGCTTTTATTTAGTTATTATTTATTTTTTTATTTCATTAAGAAATAGTCTATCTTGTTGTTCTTCTTTTTTTTAATAATTTTATTTTTTCTTATCAGTTACATTTTATTAACTCTGTATCCCAGCTGTATCCCACTCCCTCATTCCCTCCCACTCCCTTATCTCCACCCTGCCCCTTTCCAAGTCCACTGATAGGGGGGGACCTCCTCCCCATTCATCTGATCCTATTTTATCAGGTATCCTCAGGACTGGATGCAAAGTCCTCCTCTGTGGCCTAACAGGACTGCTCCTCCCTTGGGGGGTGGGGAGGTCAAAGAGCCAGCCATTGAGTTCCTGTTAGAAATAGTCCTTGTTCCCCTCACTATGGGAAATCAATTGGTTACTGAGCTACCATGGGCTACACCCAAGCAGAGGTTCTAGGTTATATCCATACATGGTCCTTGGTTGAATACCAGTCTCAGAAAAGACTCTGTGCCCAGATATATTTGGTCCTTGTGGAGCTCCTATCCTTTCCCCATCATACTAACTCCCCTTCTTTCATATGATTCCATATATTCTGCCAATCAGGTCTTGGTTTCATTGATTCTTTGAATTGTTTTCTTTGTTTCTAATTCAGCACTAAGTTTTATTATTTTCAGTCTTCAACTTATTGGGTGTGTCTGCTTCTTTTTTTTTCCCCTAGAGCTTTCAGATGTGCTATTAAGTTGCTTATATGAGATTTCTCAAATTTCTTTCTCAAGGGACTTATTGCTATAGACGTTCTCTTAGCACTGTTTTCATTGTTTCCCATAAGTTTGGGTAAGTTGTGCCTTCATTTTCTTTGAATTTTAGGATATCTCTAATTTCGTTTTCCATTTCTTTCTGAGCAAGCTGTCACTGAATAGAGAGTTGTTTAGTTTCCACGTGTATATATGTTTTTTTGTTATTTCGGTTTTTGTTGAGGTCTAGTTTTAGGATATGGTGGTCTGATAGGATATAAGGGATTATTTCAATCTTCTTGTATCTGTTGAAGCTTGCTTTGTGCCTGGCTATATGGTCAATTGTGGGGAAGGTTTCGTGAGGTGCTGAAAAGAAGGTATTCTCTTTTGAGTTTGGGTGAAAAGTTCTTTAGACAATTTTTAGGTCCATTTGATATAGGACTTCTGTAAGTGTCATTATTTCTCTATGCAGCTTCTGTTTAAAGATATGTCCCTTTGTGATAGTGGGGTGTTGAAATCTTCCACTACTAAGGTGCTAGGATCAATGTGTGATTTCAGTTTGAATAATGTGTCACTTACAATTGCAGGTGCTCCTGTATTTGGGGCAAAGATGTTCAGGATCGTGATGTCCTCTAGATGGATCTTTTCTTTAATGAGAATGAAGTGCTCCTCCTCATCCTGTTTGTTTAATTTCATGTGAAAGTCTATTTTATTTGGATAAAAAAAATAGCTACCACAGCTTGTTTTCTGGGTCCATTTGCTTGAAAAACATTTTTCCAGCCCTTTGCTCTTAGGTAGTGTTTATCTTTGTTGCAGGGGTATGTTTCTTGGAGGAAGCAGAGTGTTGGATCCTGTTTCCAAACATTTCCATCCTGTTTCTGACCATTTTGTTAGTCTGTGTCTTTTTATTGGAGAATTTATTCCTTTGATGCTGATAGATAATAGTGACCAATGAATGTTAGTTCCTTTTATTGTGGAGTTGGTGTTGTTACCGTGTTTCTATATTGGTTTCCTTTTAATTTTTTATTGAGAGATATCTATATCCTGTGTTTTCTTTGGTGTAGTTGATTTTGTTAGCTTGGAGTTTGCATTCTTATATCTTCTGTATAGCAGGGTTGCCATGTAGATATTGTTTAAGTTTATTTTTCTCATGAAATATTTTGATTTCTCCATGTATGTAAATTGAAAGCTTGGCTTGGTGTAGTAGTCTGGGTTGGCATCTCTGATCTCTTTGAGTCTGCATGACACCTGTCCAGGCCCTTCTGGCTTTCAGAGTTTCTGTTGAGAAGTCAGAAGTGATTCTGATAGGTCTACATTCATATGTTACTTGGCCTTTTCCGCTTGCTGCTTTCAATATATTTTCTTTGTTCAATAGACTTAGTGTTTTGACTATGATATGACATGAGGAGTTTCTTTTCTTGTCTAGTCTATTTGGTGTTCTGTAAGCCTTTTGTATGTTTAAGGACATCTCTTCCTTTAAGTTGAGAAAATTTTTTTCTACGATTTTCTTGAAAATGTTTTCTGGACCATAGATCCAGGAACATTCTTTTTTATCTATTTTTTAATTGAATTTAATTTTTTATTATTAGTTACATTTTATTAATTCTGTATCCAAGCTGTATCCTGCTCCCTCATTCCCTCCCAATCCCACCCTTCCTCCCTCATCTCCTCCTGGCCCATTTCCAAGTCCACTGATTGAGGAGGACCTCCTCCCCTTTCATCTGACCCTGTTTTATCAGGTATCTTCAGGACTGGCTGCAAAGTCCTCCTCTGTGGCCTAACAGGAGTTCTCTTCCGTTGGGGAGTGGGGAGGTCAAAGAGCCTGCCATTGAGTTCCTGTCAGAAATAGTCCCTGTTCCTCTTACTGTGGGAACCCAATTGGTTAATGTGCTACCATAGGCTACATCCGAGCAGGGGTTCTAGGTTATAGACATGCATGGTCCTTGGTGGAGTGTCAAAAAGGGTCTCAAAAAGACCCTTGTGCCCAGATATATGGTCCTTGTGGAGCTCCTATCCTTTCCATGTCATACTAACTCCCCTTCTTTCATATGATTCCCTGCACTCTGCCGAAGGTTTGGTTATGAGTGTTAGTATCTACTTTGATACACTGCTAGGTAGAGTCTTTCAGAGGCCCTCTGCAGTAGCCTCCTGTCCTATTACTTGTTTTCTCCTATGTCCAATGTATCTCCCATTTGTCTTTCTAAGTGTGGATTTATCATCGTACACTATGTCTGCTTTCTTGTTTACCTTAAGTGTATAGATTTCATTATGTTTATCATATCTTATAGGTCTATATAAGAGAGGATATACCATGTTTGTCTTTCTCCTTCTGGGAACCTCACTCAGAATGATCTTTTCTAGATCCCACCATTTGCCTGCAAATTTCATGATTTCCTCGTTTTTTATTGCTGAGTAGTATTTCATTGTGTAAAAATACCACAATTTCTGTATCCATTTCTTCGTTGAGGGATACCTGGGTTGTTTCCAGGTTCTGGCTATTATGAATAAAGCTGCTACAAACATGGTTGAGCAAATGTCCTTCTTGCGTACTCTTTAAGTGTTTCTCTGCCATACTATATTCTTCAACAGAGAATTCTCTTTTTAGTTCTGTACCCCAGTTTTTAATTATATTACTTGATTTATTGCATTTTAACCTCTTTAGTTCTTTATATATGCTAGATATCAGTCCTCTGTCAGATGTAGGGTTGGTGAAGATCCTTTCCCAATCTGTAGGCTGTCGTTTTGTTCTGACAACAGTGTCTTTTGCTTTAAAAAAGATTTTCAGTTTCATGAGGTCCCATTTATTGATTGTTGCTCTTAGAGCCTATGCTGTTGGTATCCTGTTCAGCAAGTTGTCTCCTATGCCAATGACATCTAGGGTGTTCCCCAATTTTTCTTCTAACTAATTTAGAGTATCTTGTTTTATGTTTAGGTCTTGGATCCACTTGGACTTTAGTTTTGTGCAGGGTGTTAAATATGGATTCATTTCCATTTTTCTGCATGTAGACATCCAGAAGGGCCAACACCATTTGTTTAAGATGCTGTCCTTTTGTGAAGTTCCTGTCCTCTCCAGCTCTTACTATGTCCCACTTCTTAAATAAAATTCCATTCACTCTGCCTAACAGTTGGCCTTCAGGCTCAGCATCTGCTTTGTTAGTCTGCAGGGCAGAGGCTTTCAGAGGCCCTCTGTAGTAGGTACCTAGTTTGTTTTCTGTTTACTTCTTCTTGGTTTCAGAGGCCCTCTGTAGCAGGTTCTTAGGTTGTTCCCTGTTTTCTTCTTCTTCTGATGTCCATCCTCTTTGCCTTTCAGGATGGGGATTGAACATTTTAGTTAGGATCCTCTCTCTTGCTTAGTTTCTTTAGATGCACAGATTTTAGTGGGTTTGCCTTATGTTGTATGTCTATATGAGTAAGTATATACCGTGTGTGTCTTTTTGCTTCTGGGACAACTCACTCAGGATGATTCTTTCTAGGTCCCATCATTTACCTGCAAATTTCATGATTTCCTTATTTTTCATTGCTGAGTAATATTCCATTGTGTAGATATACCACAATTTCTGAATCCATTCTTCAGTTGAGGGGCATCTGGGCTGTTTCCAGCTTCTGGTTATCAAAGCAGATGCTGAGACTTATGGCCAACTGTTGGGCAAAGTGCATGGAATATTATGTAAGAAGTAGGAAATAGCAAGAGCTGGAGAGGACAGGAACCACACAAGGAGAGCAACAGAACCAGAAAATTTGAACACAGGGAACTTCCCAGAGACTCATACTCCAACCAAGGACTATTCATGGAGATAACCTAGAATCCATGCACAGATGTAGTCCATGGCAGTTCAGTGTCCAAGTGTGTTACCTAGTTAGTAATGGGAAGAGGGACTGTCTCTGACATAATCTGATTGGCCTGCTCTTTGATCACCTCCCCCTAAGGGGGGAGCAGCCTTACCAGGCCACAGAAGAGGACAATGCAGCCACTTTTGATGAGAACTGATAGACTAAGATCAGAAAGGAGAGGAGAACCTCCCCTATCAGTGGACTTGGGGAGGGGCATGCATACAGAAAGGGGAGGGAGGGTGGGATCTGGAGGGGGAGAGGGAGGGGCTTATGGGGAAATACAAAATGAATAAAGTGTAATTAATAATTAAAAATACAAAAAGTTAAAAAAAGATGCTCTCTTTTTTCATTGAATGGTTTGGCTTCTTTGTCAAAATCAAGTATTCATAGGTGTATGGGTTCATTTCTGGGTCTTCTATTCGGTTCCATTTATCCTCCTTTCTGTTTCTATGCCAATACCATGCAGTTTTTATTAATTTGCTCTGTAGTACAGCTTGAGATCGAGGATGGAAATACCTTCAGATGATCTGTTGTTGTACAGGATCCTTTTGTAGATTCTGGATTTTTTTTCTCCATATGAAGCTGAGAATCTGCTTTTCAAGGTCTGTAAAGAATTGAGTTGGTATTTTGATGGGAATTGCATTGAATCTGTAGATTGGTTTGTGCAGGATGGCCATTTTCACAATGTTAATCCTACCAATCCATGAGCACGGGAGATCTTTCCATCTTCTGATATCTTCTTCAATTTCTTTCTTCAGAGACTTGAAGTGTTCCTCAAACAGGTCTTTCATTTGCTTGGTTAGTGCCACCCAAATTATTTTATGTTATTAGTGCCTGCTGTGAATGGTGTTGTTTCCCTGATTTCTTTCTTGGTCCTTTTGTCTTGGATATACAGGAGAGCTTCTAATTTTTTTAGTTGATTTTGTATCCTGCCCCTTTTTATGGGATCCCTTTGTTTTTGGTTTCTTTTGATTTTAATTCTGTTTTCATGTTTTGCAACATATCCTTCATCTTTTTGAATGTGGATTCTTGTTTTTCCATGATGTCCCCTTTTTTTTTCTTTGTTTCTTCTTTATATGCCTCTACTTGTGCCT
>NW_026585686.1:8905651-8911371 GCF_907164565.1 Psammomys obesus
TATTTACCTGTATTTCTTTGAGAGTTTTGTTCTTTTCCTCTCTATACGCCTCTACTTGTGCCTATATTTTTTTGGCTGTATTTGCTTGTATTTCTTTGAGAATTTTGTTTGTTTCTTTTTTTTGTATTATATATATATATTTATTATAATTATTATTATTATTTTAATTTTTTATTAATTACACTTTATCATTTTGTATCCCCCCATAACCCCTCTCTCCTCCCCTCCCGATCCCACCCTCCCTCCTTTTTCTGCATGCATGCCACTCTCCAAGTCCACTGATAGGGGAGGCTCTTCTCTTCTTTCTGATCTTAGTCTATCAGTTCTCATCAAAAGTGGCTGCATTGTCCTCTACTGTGGCCTGATAAGGCTGCTCCCCCTCAGGGGGAAGTGATCAACAAGCAGGCCAATCAGATTATGTCAGAGGCAGTCCATCTTCCCATTACTATGTAACCCACTTGGACACTGAACTGCCATGGGCTACACCTGTGCAGGGGTTCCAGGTCATCTCCATGAATAGTCCTTGGTTGGAGTATGATTTTTTGGGACGTTCCCTGTGTTCAAAATATCTTGTTCTATGCTCTCCTTGTGGAGTTCCCGTCCACTCCAGCTCTTACTATTTCCCACTTCTTACATAGAATTCCATTCACTCTGCCCATCAGTTAGCCATCAGGCTCAGCATCTGCTTTGACAGTCTATACTGCAGAAGCTTTCAGAGGCCCTCTGTGGCAGGTTTCAAGGTTGTTTCCTGTTTTCTTCTGGCTTTCAGAGGCCCTCTGTAGCAGGTTCCAAGGTTGTTTCCTATTTTATTTTTCTTCTGATGTCCATCCTCTTTGCCTTTCAGGATGGGGATTGAACATTTTAGTTAGGGTCCTCTCTTTTGCTTAGTTTGTTTAGATGTACAGAACTCAAGGGACAACACATGCTGGAGAGGTTGTGGAGAAAGGGGAACCCTTCTTCACTGCTGGTGGGAATGTAAACTGGTACAACCACTCTGGAAATCAATCTGGTGCTTTCTCAGACAACTAGGTATAGTGCTTCCTCAAGATCCAGCCATACCACTCCTAGGCATATACCCAAAAGAGGCGCAAGTACACAAAAAGGACATTTGCTCACCCATGTTTGTAGCACCTTTATTTGTAATAGCCAGAAGCTGGAACAACCCAGATGCCCCTCAACTGAAGAATGGATGAAGAAACTGTGGTACATCTATACAATGGAGTATTACTCAGCAATGAAAAATAAGGAAATCATGAAATTTGCAGGTAAATGGTGGGACCTGGAAAGGATCATCCTGAGTGAGTTGTCCCAGAAGCAAAAAGACACACATGGTATATACTCACTCATATAAACATACAATATAGAATAAACCCACTCAAATCTGTTCGTTTCCTTTTTATGTGCCTCTAATAACTAGAAAAACATATATTTGAGATAATTTTTCTATGTTTCTGGTGAATTAGAAAAGCCATTGATTTGGGGAGTTACTGGTGCAGCCATGATGTGAATACTTGATTTTGACAAAGAAGCCAAAACCATTCAATGAAAAAAGAAGGTGCTGAAGGTGTTTATCAGCTAAAGAATTTCTCTGGTTGAATTTTTGGGGTCGCTCATGTATACTATCATATCATCTGTGAATAGTGACACTTTGACCTCTTCCTTTCCTATTTGTATCCCCTTGATCTCTTTTAGTTGTCTTATTGCTCTGGCTAGGACTTCAAGTACTATGTTGAAGAAGTAGGGAGAAAGTGGGCAGCCTTGTCTTGTCCCTGATTTCAGTGGGATTGATTTAAGTTTCTCTCCATTGAGTTGATGTTGGCTATAGGCTTGCTGTATATTGCCTTTACTATGTTTACGTATGTGCCTTGTATCTCTGATCTCTCCAAGACTTCAAACATGAATGAGTGTTGAACTTTGTCAAATGCTTTTTTTGGCATCTAAGGAGATGATCATGTGGTTTTTCTCCTTCAGTTTGTTTATGTGGTGGATTACATTGATGGATTTCCGTATGTTGAACCACCTTTGCATGCCTGGGATGAGGCCTACTTGGTAATGGTGATGAAATCTTTGATATTTTCTTGGATTCGGTTTGCAATTTTATTTGTACCATTCTTAGATATTGTCTTTTCATGGTGTCTTTGATTTCTTGGATTTTTTTTTGTAACTTTTCCGATTTTTCTTTTTCTTTGAGAGATGTATCAGTTTCTGCAATTGTATCTTCAGTGCCTGTATCTTGTATCTTCTGTCTTCCATCTCTTGTATTTTGTTGTTAATGCTTTCCTTTGTGGTTCCTGATCTTTTCCATAAGTACTCCAGCTCCAGGTTTTCTTTGTTTTTTGTTTCTTTTGATTTTAATTCTGTTTTCATGTTTTGCAACATTTCCTTCATCTTTTTGAATGTGGATTCCTGTTTTTCCATGATGTCCCTTTTTTTTTCTTTGTTTCTTCTTTATATGCCTCTACTTGTGCCTCTATTTCCTTTGCTGTATTTACCTGTATTTCTTTGAGAGTTTTGTTCTTTTCCTCTCTATACACCTCTACTTGTGCCTATATTTTTTTGGCTGCATTTGCTTGTATTTCTTTGAGAATTTTGTTTGTTTCGTCTTTATGTGCCTCTAATAACTAGAAAAGCACATATTTGAGATAATTTTTCTATGTTTCTGGTGAATTAGAAAAGCCATTGATTTGGGGGGTTAATGGTGCAGCCATGATGTCCTGATTTTTGTTGGATGGGTTCTTATGTTGACCTCTAATCATCTTCTCGTCTGAAAATTTTACTGTTTGTTCCTGGAGTCTCTACTTCAGATTCGTTCTGTCTGTTTCTGGTGTCTGGAGTATTGTTCAGGAAGATGAGAGAGATCTAGTGGTCTGAGAGTGGATTTTGGTGTTTCACCTGTAGCTAAGGGAGGCATGTTGCAGTCACATGTGCACAAGCATGGATGTATGTTTGGACGTGTGCCTTGAAGAACAGTGTGCTAGAACTTGTAGATGCCTGGAAGGTGGATCATAAGTGGAGGAGGGTTTGCTGGTGCTATTTGAGGGCACAATGTGCATGTGCAGGTGCAGGTGCCCTGAATACCTCAGTGGCCTACAGGCCTCTCTTACTCTCCTGTTATTCAGACTTGTCGGGGCTTCAGGAATTGTTTGCCTCTACTCCACTGGTAGATCCATAGAACAGGGCCTTCAATGTTGAGAATGCTGTTCCCAGAATCCCTATGTTGCCCTCAATTGGGGTGTGGGTGGAGGGATCCAATGTCTATCTGCTAAGGTAGAGGACACCTGGATCTGTGGCTTTGCATGCACTCACTTAAATATAACTTCACTTGTTAGCAGGCTTAATCATCAAGCACAGGAGATCACCCTGTTCTCTATTCTCAGATTTGGGCCCTCAGGGGCAAATGAGAGTGTAGGAAATACATGATCTCAGTGGTGTCCACTGATTGCCCACAGGACAGGTAGAGCAGTACTTGGGGCAGCTGTATCTGCAGTCTCAGTCACTGAGCAGGAAGGCTCCTGTCTGGGGAGCTGCCTCTGCAGTCTTAGTCACTGTCACAGAGAGTAGAGGCTCATGCTTGGGGCAACCTCTGCCTCCTCTTCCTTCTCCTCCACAGAGCTGGGAGTCCCACTCTTATGGCAAGGGAAAGTGCAAGGGGGTCAAATATTCTCCATTCTCAGGCCCCAGAGCAGTCCATGTGTAACTTGGATTCAAACTGTTCCAGGTCATGGGCTGTCCCCTCTCGCCCACAAAGCCTCAATGTCGATGTTCTGGCTTTAGCTGCCCCTCCACTCACCAATTATGGAGTTTCAGATATATTGCCCCTCAGATACAGCGAGCACTGTTCGCCTCCATCTTGGACTCCCCCCTGGAATTTTTCGAATGCTCTGGTTTTCAATTTCAAACATAGTTATGTATAATCTTAATATACCAATTACTTTTAGATTATCTTTTTTTTTATTTACCTAATAAAAATTTTTACTTCTAAATTTTATTTTATTTTTATTTTTATTTTTATTTTTTTTTATTTTATTTTTCTTTTTAGTTACATTTTGTTAACTCTGTGTCCCAGCTGTATCCCGCTCCCTCATTCCCTCCCCAACCCCACACTCCCTCCCTGGTCTCCTCCCTGCCCCTTTCCAAGTCCCCTGATAGGGGAGGACCTCCTCCCCTTTCATCTGACCCTGTTTTATCAGGTATCCTCAGGGCTGGCTGCAAAGTCCTCCTCTGTGGCCTAACAGACTGCTCCTCCCCTGGGGGGGGAGGGTGTCAAACAGCCTGCCCTTGAGATCCTGTTAGAAATAGTCCGTGTTCCCCTTACTTTGGAAAACTACTTGGTTACTGAGCTACCACAGGCCACATCCGAGCAGAAGTTCTAGGTTATATCTATAGATGGTCCTTAGGTTGAGTGTCAGTCTCAGAAAAGACCCTGTGCCCAGATATATTTGGTCCTTGTAGAGCTCCTATCCTTTCCATATCTTACTAACTTCCCTTCTTTCATATGATTCCCTGCACTCTGCCGAGGGTTTGGTTATGAGTCTTAGTGTCTGCTTTGAAACACTGCTAGGTAGAGTCTTTCAGATGACTTTTGTGGTAGACTCCTGTCATAAGTTCAATGCACATCCCATTTGTCTTTCTAAATGAGGATTAATCACCTTCGCCTGTGTCCTCTTTCTTGATTATCTTCTTTAGGTGTGTAGTTTTCATTATGTTTATCATGTCTTGTAGGTCTATATAAGCGAGTATATACCAAGTTTGTCTTTCTCCTTCTGGGATACTTCACTCAGAATGATCTTTTCTAGATCCCACCACTTGCCTGCAAATTTCATGATTTCCTCCTTTTTGATTGCTGAGTAGTATTCCATTGTGTAAAAATACCACAATTTCTGTATCCATTCCTCCGTTGATGGACATCTGGGTTGTTTCCAAGTTCTGGCTATTACAAATAAAGCTGCTATGAACATGGTTGAACAAATGTCCTTGTTGTGTACTTGAGCAAATTTGGGTATATACCTAGGAGTGGTATAGCTGGGTCTTGAGGTAGCACTACTCCTAGTTGTCTGAGAAAGCGCCAGATTGACTTCCAGAGTGGTTGAACCAGTTTACATTCCCACCAGCAATGGAGGAGGGTTCCCTTTTCTCCACAACCTCTCCAGCATATGCTATCACTTGAGTTTTTCATCTTGGCCATTCTGATGGGTGTAAGGTGAAACCTCAGGGTCGTTTTGATTTGCATTTCCCTAATGGCTAATGAGGTTGAGCATTTCTTTAAGTGTTTCTCTGCCATTCGACGTTCCTCTTTTGAGAATTCTCTGTTTAGCTCTGTTCCCCATTTTTTAAGTGGATTACTTGGTTTGTTGCTTTTCTGATTCTTTAGTTCTTTATATATACTTGATATTAGCCCTCTGTCAGATAAAGGGTTGGTGAAGATTCTTTCCCAATCTGTAGGCTGTCTATTTGTTTTGATGACAGTGTCTTTTGCTTTACAGAAGCTTTTCAGTTTCATGAGGTCCCATTTATTGATTGTTGCTCTTAGAGCCTGTGCTGTTGGTGTTCTGTTCTGGACGTTGTCTCCTGTGCCAATGAGTTCTAGGCTGTTTCCCACTTTTTTTTCCAGCTGATTTAGAGTATCTGGTTTTATGTTGAGGTCCTTGATCCACTTGACTTTAGTTTTGTGCAGGTGATAAATATGGATCTATTTTCATTTTTCTGCATGTAGACATCCA
>NW_026585686.1:8911771-8952135 GCF_907164565.1 Psammomys obesus
TATTGAGTATTCATAGGTGTGTGGGTTTATTTCTGGGTCTTCTATGCAATTCCATTGATCCTCCTTTCTGTTTCTATGCCAATACCATGCAGTTTTTATTACTGTTGCCCTGTAGTACAGCTTGAGATCGGGAATGGAGATACCTCCAGATGATCTGTTGTTGTACAGGATCGTTTTGGAGATTCTGGGTGTTTTGTTTCTCCATATGAAGCTGAGAATCTTTTTTTCAAGGTCTGTAAAGAATTGAGTTGGTATTTTGATGGGAATTGCATTGAATCTGTAGATTGCTTTTGGCAGGATGGCCATTTTCACAATGTTAATCCTACCAATCCATGAGCACGGGAGATCTTTCCATCTTCTGAGATCTTCTTCAATTTCTTTCTTCAAAGACTTGAAGTTTTTCTCAAACAGGTCTTTCACTTGCTTGGTTAGAGTCACACCAAGGTACTTTATGTTATTAGTGGCTATTGTGAAGGGTGTTGTTTCCCTAATTTCTTTCTCAGCCTTTTTGTCTTTGGTATACAAGAGGGCTTCTGATTTTTTTTGAGTTGATTTTGTATCCTGCCACTTTGCTGAAGGTGTTTATCAGCTGAAGAAGTTCTCTGGTTGAATCTTTGGGTTCGCTCATGTATACTATCATATCATCTGCAAATAGTGATACTTTGACCTCTTCCTTTCCGATTTGTATCCCCTTGATCTCCTTTAGTTGTCTTATTGCTCTGGCTAGGACTTCAAGTACAATGTTAAAGAGATATGGAGAGAGTGGGCAGCCTTGTCTTGTCCCTGATTTCAGTGGGATTGATTTAAGTTTCTCTCCATTGAGTTTGATGTTGGCTATAGGCTTGCTGTATATTGCCTTTACTATCTTTAGGTATGTGCCTTGTATCCCTGATCTCTCCAAGACTTTGAACATAAATGGGTGTTGGACTTTGTCAAATGCTTTTTCAGCATCTAAGGAGATGATCATGTGGTTTTTCTCCTTCATTTTGTTTATATGGTGGATTACATTGATGGATTTCTGTATGTTGAACCACCCTTGCATTCCTGGGATGAAGCCTACTTGGTCATGGTGGATGATATCTTTGATGTGTTCTTGGATTCGGTTTGCAAGTATTTTATTGAGTATTTTTGCATCAATGTTCATAAGAGAGATAGGTCTGAAGTTCTCTTTTTTGGTTGGATCTTTGTGTGGTTTAGGTATCAAAGTGACTGTGGCTTCATAGAATGAGTTTGGTAGTGTTCCTTCTGTTTCTATTTTATGGAATAGTTTAAGGAGAATTGGTGTTAGTACTTATTTGAAGGTCTTGTAGAATTCTACGCTGAAGCCATCTGGTCCAGGGCTTTTTTTGGAGGGGAGACTGTTAATGACTGCTTCAATTTCCTTGGGAGATATAGGGCTATTCAGTCTTTCTACCTGATCTTGACTTAATTTTGGTAGATGGAATCTGTCAAGAAAATTATCCATTTCATTTAGATTTTCAAATTTTGTGCCATATAGGCTTTTGTAGTATGACCTAAAAATCGTTTGGATTTCCTCAGTGTCTGTAGTTATGTCCCCATTTTCCTTTCTGATTTTGTTGATTTGTATGGTTTCTCTCTGCTTTTTAGTTAGTTTGGCTAAGGGTTTGTCTATGTTGTTGATTTTCTCAAAGAACCAGCTTTTTGTTTCATTGATTCTTTGGATAATTTTATTTGTTTCTAATTGATTGATTTCAGCCCTGAGTTTGATTATTTCCAGCCTTCTGCTCCTCTTGGGTGTATCTGCTTCTTTTTTTTCTAGGTTTTTTCAGTTGGGCCATTAAGTTGTTTGTATGTGATGTTATGGATTTCTTCTTGTAGGCACTTAGTGCTATAAATTTTCCTCTGAGCACTGCTTTCAATGTGTCCCATAAATTTGGGTATGTTGTGCCTTCATTTTCATTGAATTCTAGAAAGTCTTTAATTTCTTTCTTTATTTCTTCCTTGACCCAGCTGTCATTGAGTAGTAAGTTGTTCAGTTTCCATGTGCGTGTCGGCTTTTTGTTGTTTCTGTTGTTGTCGATGTCCAGCTTTAGTCCATGGTGGTCAGATAGTATACAAGGGATTATTTCAATCCTTTTGTATCTGTTGAGGCTTGCTTTGTGACCAACTATATGGTCTATTTTGGAGAAGGTTCCATGTGGTGCTGAAAAGAAGGTGTACTCTTTTGAGTTTGGGTGAAAAGATCTGTAGACATCTATTAGGTCCATTTGATTGAGGGATTCTGTGAGTGCTTTTATTTCCCTATTTGGTGTCTGTCTGGTTGATCTGTCCCTTGATGAGAGTGGGGTGTTGAAGTCTCCCACTATTAAGGTATTAGGATCAATGTATGATTTAAGCTTTAATATTGTTTCATTTACGAATGTAGGTGCTCTTGTATTTGGGACATATTTGATGTTCTCCGCCAGTTCCTTTCTGCCGTCACTGCCAGGTTATCAGCTCTTGCTGCACCTGGAGATTTCAGGGTGGTCACGTCAATAGGAATCGGGCTAACCAGGCTTTCTGTTCTCTGGTTTGGCCCTGGTTAGTCTTAAACTGGAGGGCTGATGTGCCCCGCCAGCTCAGTGCTGCTCCGCTGCCAGGTTAGAAAGTCCCGCTGTAATTGGAGACTGGGTTGCTAGTCCAGATGCTTTCTGGGAAGTCCTGGGGTCTCTTTACTGTGCTCTCCAAGCTTCGGAGGCCCAGCGCCTGGTGTGTCTAGCTTGTATGGCATTTCTGTCTGGTTTTGGTGAGTATATAGCGTATTCTCTGTCACTGTGGGATTGGGCGGGCCATACCATCAGTGATGGCGCTCCTGCGGAGCTAGTATGGCGTCTAGCAGACTCGGGCCCTGGGAGGATGGTGCAGCCGCCGCACATGAATCTGGGGCTCCGAGACACAGTACTGCTGGCCTTTGTCAATAAAGGGCTTGGAGCTCCGCCTCAGTGGCTGCAGGCCCCAGGCAGTTAGGTCTGTGCTGAGAAAGGCGAGTCCGCTGTGCCGAGGAGGAGGGAGGTCTGGGGGAGGGGAGTGCCGAGAGATCAAAGGATCGTTTCTCACCTCCCCCAAACAAGTCCCTGGGTGACGGGGAGACCAAGGTTTTCACCTCCTGCGATGTTCCCTGTTGTTTAGAAAGTCTCTCCGTTGTTTCCCTGGCTTCAGAAGTTCTTCCACTCATCAACTCAGAACTTTATCTCTTCCACAGCTTGGAAACTGTGTGTGCTAGTCGCCATCTTCCTAGATTATCTTGCAATTAGTTTTAATGAGACTCTTTAATTATCAAGATGCAATGCTGTAATCATGTTTTAGAACATATGTCAATTTTTACCTTATTTTAACCTAATTTCTATTTATTTTATGTCATGGGCTTTTTACCTGCATGTGTGTTTGTGTACCCAATATGAACGTGGTGCCCACTGGGGCCAGAAAATGCTTTAGAACCCCAGGAACTTGATTGACAGATAGTTATGTGCCTCCATCTGTATGCAAAGTATTGAACCATGAATCATGGTCCTCTGAGCAGCCAATGATCATAACCAATATGATATCTCTCCAGCCCTGTTTACCTTACATTTAAAAGTATATTATTATATTTCTGAAAATTCAGTGTGTGTTTGTGTGTCTGTCTCTATGTGTGTGTCTTTATTTGTGTGTCTGCATATGTGCACAAATGGGCACATACATGTGCAGGCTTGCATAACATAGCACACATGAAGAGGTCTGAAGACAACTTGTAGGAGCTTGTTCTCTTCTCACACCATGTAAGTTCCAGGAACTTAAGTTCCAGATTTCTGGCTTATATGCAGTATCAACTGAACCTTCTTGCTAGCCTCTTATCTCTATTTTAACAACATTAATTCATACTATTTAAACACAATTATACTTAGAGTGCTAGACCACTAGTGTATTTTCTGAATGCTTGCTACTTAAAATCAAGTATGTAACATTTAGTCAAATTATTTCATACAGCAACATTGAGCATTTGACTGAAATTCAGATCCAGGGTGATGAAAATTATAATATATCACAATGCACTGCCAAAGCGTTTGAATGCTTATGAAACTGTACACAGTTTGGCCATTAGAACAAAGTGGCATGTCTCAGTACGTGAATCCATGAAGGTGGCACTTCGACAGGATTCCCAGACACCTTTGTTCTAGTCTTAATGTTTCATTCAGTAAGCGGTATGCGAGAGAGAACAAAATGTGTTTAATTGCCGCAAAGTGTTGGCAAGTCACAGTTATTACAAATCAATGATCCAAATAGTCAGGTCACAGTGAATCAGTCTTGGAACTCATTCAGCAGCATAGAAAATTACAGAGAATTTTTTTTTTCTCAGAAACATTTAAAATGCAACTTTATTGTTCCCATCTCTTTAATTTGCATTTTATTTCAGAAAGCCTTTAATTTTGCTGCACTACATGTATATTCTGACAAGTCCAGTCTTCGTCCAGAGAGTATAGATTTCTCTACTTTGTATAAATAACCCATCCCTTTTATTCCAATTGCCTAGGCTATGAAGCCAGGAAAGCCACACAACTGAGGAAGCTAGTCCAGAACAAGAATAAGGTTCAGACTTGTCCAAATCCTGAAAAACTCATTTTGAGACAAGCAGAAGTAGGACTGTTTCCTCCTTATTCTGGGCGTGCATGACCCAGCATATGTAGCCTTGAGACCACCACCTTGGCCTTGAGGTAGACATGTAGGCTGGTGGCCAGGTTTCAGGTTAAACTTCCTCTCTCCTTATATGGACATGTCCAGCAAGCACCTGGAATTCCTCTGCATGCAAATGAAGCATTCCCAACACCTTGTTGTTGCCAGTCAATTATGCACAGTCACCCCAAAAGTACCCACTCCCCAAGGGTTTTGTTGTTTTTGGTTGGTTAGCTGGTTGGTTGGTTGGTTGGTTGGTTGGTTGGTTGGTTGGTTGGTTTGGTTTATTAAGACAGGGATACTCTGGACATTTTGTAGATCAGGCTGGCCTCAAACTCACAGAGATCCATCTATGTCTGCCTTCCCGAGTGATGGGAGAATAAGAGTATGCCACCAAACCTGGATCCCACAGATTTATATAGCCCTTATTCACTCCCAATAAAGAGAAGTGTTTCACTGCAAACTTCCCTGGAGAAGGGAATTTCTTCTTCACCCAATTCTGACTGAGATGCTTTGTAACCTGTCTGCCCAGGCTGAACTTCATTCTTTCAAGTCCTGGACACCTCAAGGGGAAAAGCAGACACTGGCTACTTATGCATTTTTCTTCTTTCTCTTTTTTTTCTAGAATTCTTTGCAAGATTTTCATACTTATACTTCTGTCATTCATGTTCCACATTCTCTCTCTTTCTTCCTGTCTTTCTTTTGAAGGGGGTCTGTTTGTTGGTTTTCATTTAATCTGAGTTGTTTTTATTTTATTTTTATTTCTTTTAATTTATTCACTTTACATCCCAATCATACCATACTCATCTCCTCCAGGTCCCACCCTCACTCCTTCCTCTTCCTATCCCTCCTAATCCTCAGAAAGGGGGAACCCTCCTCTCTTACCAACTAGTCACAGAATGTCAAGTCTCTTCAGGACTGCCTGCATCCTCTTCCTCTTTGCCCTTACAGGGAAGCCTCACCTATATTCTTTCTCATGATTTTTACTCATTACTTTATAAAAATATATAATCTATAATACCAAACTCTAAATTTAAATTAAATTTACATCATATAAAAAGTTGAGTCTTTCAATCAAACATTTATATATATTATACTTAAATATTCAAAAAGTTCAAAACCAGTATTCCTATCAAAAGATTGTAACATATTTTCAAATTTAACTTTTTTTCACCCAGGTATATTTCAAAATCAAAAAGACCATAATAAAAATTCTTTGCTACAAAATAAGAAGACTGATTTTTTAAACTCCTGAGGTTTTCAGTAGCTATAGGATCTGTAACTCTTAGCTTTTGTGTTTTTAAATAATGTGCTTCCATCAATATGATCAAGAATTAATGTCTAGCCATAGGAATGATAATATTATGCATATTTTTTATTTTCAAATACATATTAGCTGTGCTAAAAATGATACAATATTTTATAATATTTAAGGTAAACATTTTAGCTCTTAATTTTATCAGCACTAGATTACCATCATTCAAGTTCTAAAATTTTTCATATTTTAAGCATGAACTTTAGAAATAGTCTCTGTGTAACCAAAGAGCTATTAACATTTTTGCATGTATTTTACATGAGTTAGTCTCCATCAATTAACTACATATTTAAATCCTTTCAACTGCATCTTTCAGTATAGCTCACTTTATTAACATATTTAAACACTATCTTTTAAAAGATAATAAGTAATTGGTCTATTTAAATTTTAATGGTGCTTAGTATTCTCTCGATTAGTTTATTTAGATGTACAGATTTTAGGAGGTTTATCCTATATTACATGTTTATATGAGTGAGTATATACCATGTGTGTCTTTCTGCTTCAAGGACAGCTCATTCAGGATGATCCTTTCCAGTTCCCACCATTTACCTGCAAATTTCATGATTCCTCATTTTTCACATTACACCCATCAGAATGGCCAAGATGAAAAACTCAAGTGACAACAAATGCTGGAGAGAATGTGGAGAAAGGGGAACCCTCCTCCACTGCTGGTGGGAATGTAAACTTGTACAACCACTTTAGAAATCAATCTGACACTTTCTCAGACAATTAGGAATACTACTACCTCAAGATGCAGCTATACCACTCCTAGGCATATATCCAAAAGATGTTCAAGTATACAAGAAGGACATTTGCTCAGCGATGTTTGTAGCAGCTTTATTTGTGATAGCCAGAAGCTGGAAACAGCCCAGATGCAGCTCACTTGAGAAATGGATACAGAAATTGTGGTACATCTACACAATGGAATATTACTCAGGAATAAAAATCAAGGAAGCACTATTCCTTGATTTTCCATATGAAATTGAGCATTTCTTTAAGTGTATCTCTGCTATTCTATATTCCTCTACAGAGAATTCTCTGTTTAGCTCTGTACCCCATTTTTAATGGAATTACTTGATTTGTTGCTGTTTAACTTCTTCAGTTCTTTACAAATTCTGGATATTAGCCCTCTGTCAGATATAGGGTTGGTAAAGATCCTTTCCCAGTCTGCAGGCTGTTGTTTTGTTCTGAATACACTGTCCTTTGCTTTACAGAAGCTTTTTAGTTTCATGAGGTCCCGTTTATTGATTGTTGATCTTAGAATTTGTGCTGTTGGTGTTCTGTTCAGGAAGTTGTTTCCTGTGCCAAAGAGTCCTAGGCTCTTCCCCACTTTTTCTTCTAACCCATTTAGTGTGTTTGTTTTTATGTTGAGGTCTTTGATCCACTTGGACTTTAGTTTTGTGCAGGGAGATAAATATGGCTCTATTTTCATTTTCTGCATGTAGACATCCAGGTGCAGCAGCACCATTTGTTGAAGATGCTGTCCTTTTTCCATTGAATGGTTTTGGCTTCTTTGTCAAAAATCAAGTACTGATAGGTATGTGGGTTTATTTCTGTGTCTTCTATTCGATTGCATTTTCCATCATTCTGTTTCTATTCCAGTACCGTGAAGTTTTTATTACTATTACTCTGTACTACAGCTTGAAATCATTAATGGAGTTATTTCCAGATGATCTGTTGTTGTACAAAATAGCTTTTGTAAATCTGGGTTTTTGTTTTTCCAGATGAAGTTGAGAACTTTTCTTTCAAGTTCTGTCAAGAATTTTGTTGGTATTTTGATGGGCATTGAACCTGTAGATTGCTTTTGGCAGAATGACCATTATCACTATGTTAATCCTACAAATCCCTGAGCATGGGAAATATTTCCATCTTCTGATATTTTCTTCAATTTCTTTCTGAAGAGACTTGAAGTATTTTTCATACAGGTCTTTCACATGCTTGGTTAGAGTCACACCATGGTACTTTATGTTTTTAGTGGCTTTTGTGAAGGGTGTTGTTCCCATAATTTCTTTCTTGGCCATTTTCTCTTTGGTATATAGGAAGGCTTCCGATTTTTTTAGTTAATTTTGTATCCAGCCACTTTGTTGAAGGTGTTTATCAGCTGAAGGAGTTCTCTGGTTGAACTTTTGGTTTTAAGAGTAGGAGTAACATAGAATAATATTTAATCTATTGGAAATCTGTGGGCTTAGATTTTCACAACACCACTTTATTAGGGTTCTTAAACACAAACTTCAACCCAAACTGTTGGTCATTCTAACAGAAATTTTATGGTAATAGTTCTTGAGTGTAATTTATATTTTTAAAAGGTGTGCTTTTTGGAACACAGCATTCCTTTAGAGCAAAGGTGAAACTTAGGAAATAGTTATTTAAATGAGAAGAAAGTATAAGTATCCTATGAAAATTACAATGGAGGTGGCATCAGCAATGTTTCTCTCTGTGGCAAAAACAAATAAACAAACAAATAAAAGGACTGAACATATTTGGAAGTTTTGTAGAAAAAAAATAGAAAACTTTGGAATTGCTGATTTAGAACACCAGACTGTTATGTTTTTTCAGTGTGTCATCACCTATTCCCCCTGGCTCTCCAAACCCTTATTTCTGATTCTTGCCATTGAAGAGCTATTAAATCTACCTCATCTCATTCAAGCACACTGAAACATTTGTGCTAACCAAGAGTCCAAATCAGAAAAGTCTTTTTCTTCTCCTTTGAGATTCCTCTAAGAATCTTTTATGCTTGTTTTTCACCGCCTCAGGGATAAAAACAAACACAGCTTCACTTTATCATTATGTTGTATGGGTGGTATTTTCAGAAAGAACATATGTGACAGGAGACAGAAAATAGGAGTTATTTGTTAGGACTGAAGTACAGTATTTTAAGCATAATATCAAGTTACAAACTTGCTATCATATGCCAGGGCACACATCTAAAAGGTCCAAAGTGGTACTTTTTGAGAACTTGAGTATCAGTCTAAATAAAAGAGTACAAATAAATTAAGGGTACCCTAGAAATTTTTTGTTTTCTTTTCTTTATGTTGTTTTATAATGAAGTTTCAGAAGCTAAAAAAATAACAGTTCAATAAACATACTTGATTTAAAATATAAATATCAGAAATCAAATTATGTTATTTTAGTTATATCTAATCCAATTATATTAACAGCATTTCAACAATGAAAAACTTATGGCACAGAAAAATAAACACATTCTAATTCATGGCAAGAAAAAAAATACTATTTTTATTTATATTTTACTCTCTATTTAAATTATTTTTTATTTTTCAGAGAATTTCATGTATGGATATAATATTACTTTGGTTTCTCTAGAAGAAGAGAACCAATAATATGAATACATATGCTTATACACACACAAACACACACACATATATATATATATGCCTACATATGTGCATATATATTTATACATGTAATTTATAAAATAATTTCATAATAAAATTGTAACAATTGTCTCACAACCCATATAGTTGTTCATCCACAATTCTGGTTGCCTTAGCAGTCTCAGTTTAGCCAGAAAACTTGGGAGATTCTTGAAAAACCAATGATTATGGTCAAAATTGGAAATGCAGAAAAGCTGGTTTGAAATTGGTTTCCCATAGTGAGGGGAACAAGGACTATTTCTAACAGGAACTCAATGACTGGCTGTTTGGCCTCCCCACCCCCCAAGGGAGGAGCAGTCCTGTTAGGCCACAGAGGAGAGCTTTGCAGCCAGTCCTGATGATACCTGATAAAACAGGATCGGATGAATGGGGAGGAGGTTCCCCCTATCAATGTACTTGGCAAGGGGCACGGTGGAAATGAGGGAGGGAGGGACTGGGAGGGAATGAGGGATCGGGACACGGCTGGGATACAGAGTTAATAAAATGTAACTGATAAGAAAAAATAAAATTAAATTAAAAAAAAGAAAACAAAAAAAAAAGAAAAGCTGGTTTGATTATCAAAGAATCACCAAGAGTATCAAATATATATATATATATATATATATATATATATATATATATATATATATATATATTTAGCAAGAGAGAAGAAGCAGGCCAGGGTGGCAGCTAAGACAAAAGGCAAGATCTTCCTACTGCCATGTTCATTTCATATTTACTGCTACCAGTAGGCTCTTCTTACCCATGAGGTGAGCACTATCTATATCAATTTAAGCTGTAAGTACAATTTCTTAGGTGTGGTACCCTATTTGGGTATATCTAAGTTACCTATAATGGGGCGCTAGGTAACATTAAAACTATTTATCATAATCCACGCTTGGTTGTTTTTGATAAACATGACACTATTAAAAGCATCATGTTACTCAGGCACAAAAACCTACACTTAGAAAATTAAAAAAAAAATACACCATAAATATTACAAAGCCCTGTCCCCTAAGTTTCATGTTTATTTCATAGTTAATAATAGAGTCCACTTGAACAATCTCTTAAATCCTTAAATATCTAGTGCTTTAAAAGTCTCAGATATTACCACCGTGATCTATAAATAACAAAAACAAGAAATATATTTTAAAAATATTATGGTTCCGGGGATAGAGCGATGGCACTGTCCCCTCTTCCAAAGGACCTGGGTTCAATTCCCAGCACCCACATGGCAGCTCACAACTGTCTGTAATGCCAATTCTAATGGATCTGACACCTTCACACTAATGCACATAAAATAAAATTAAATAAATTATATATAAAAAAGAAACTTTAAAAAAATATTATGGTTCCAAGAAGTCACCCTTATTTTAAAAAGAAAATCACTAACAGCAGAAATACAAGCCCACAAAAATGAACAAATATGTCAGAGACAATCCCTGTCCCCCTTACTACGGTACCCACCTGGATACTGAGCTGCCATGGGTTACATCTGTGTAGGGGTTCTAGGTTATATCCAAGAATGGTCCTTGGTTGTATTATCGGTCTCAGAAAAAAAAAAAAAACAAAAAAAAACTCTGCTCAGATAGTTTGGTTCTGCTGCTTCCCTTGTGGAGCTCCTATCCTCTCCAGGTCTTCCTCTCTCTCCCTTCTCTCCTAAGATTCCCTTCACTCTGCCCAAAGTTTATTTTATCAGTCTCAGTATCTGCTTTGATACACTGCTGGGCAGAGTCTTTCAAAGGCCCTCTGTGGTAGGGTTCTATCCTGTTTCCTGTTTTCTCCTTCTTCCAATGTCCATCCCATTTGCTTTTTTGAGTGAGGATTGATCATCTTACCCAGGGTCCTTCTTCTAGCTCACCTTCTTTTTTTTTTTTTAAATCTTTTATTATTTTTTTTTTATTAATTACACTATATTCATTTTGTATCCCCCCATAAGCCCCTCCCTCCTCCCTTCCCGATCCCACCCTCCCTCCCCTTTCTGCATGCATGCCACTCCCCAAGTCCACTGATAGGGGAGGTTCTCCTCTTCTTTCTGATCTTAGTCTATCAGTTCTCATCAAAAGTGGCTGCATTGTCCTCTACTGTGGCCTGGTAAGGCTGCTCCCCCCTCAGGGGGAAGTGATCCACGAGCAGGCCAATCAGATTATGTCAGAGGCAGTCCCTCTTCCCATTACTATGTAACCCACTTGGACACTGAACTGCCATGGGCTACACCTGTGCAGGGGTTCCAGGTCATCTCCATGAATAGTCCTTGGTTGGAGTATGAGTCTCTGGGAAGTTCCCTGTGTTCAAATTATCTTGTTCTGTTGCTCTCCTTGTGGAGTTCCCGTCCCCTCCAGCTCTTACTATTTCCCACTTCTTACATAGAATTCCATTCACTCTGCCCATCAGTTGGCCATCAGGCTCAGCATCTGCTTTGACAGTCTATACTGCAGAAGCTTTCAGAGGACCTCTGTGGCAGGTTTCAAGGTTGTTTCCTGTTTTCTTCTGGCTTTCAGGGGCCCTCTGTAGCAGGTTCCGAGTTTGTTTCCTATTTTCGTTTTCTTCTGATGTCCATCCTCTTTGCCTTTCAGGGTGGGGATTGAACATTTTAGTTAGGGTCCTCTCTTTTGCTTAGTTTGTTTAGATGTACAGATTTTAGTGGGTTTATTCTATATTGTATGTTTATATGAGTGAGTATATACCGTGAGTGTCTTTTTGCTTCTGGGTCAACTCACTCAGGATGATCCTTTCCAGGTCCCACCATTTACCTGCAAATTTCATGATTTCCTTATTTTTCATTGCTGAGTAATACTCCATTGTATAGATGTACCACAGTTTCTGCATCCATTCTTCAGTTGAGGGGCATCTGGGTTGTTTCCAGCTTCTGGCTATTACAAATAAAGCTGCTACAAACATGGTTGAACAAATGTCCTTTTTGTGTACTTGCGCCTCTTTTGGGTATATGCCTAGGAGTGGTATGGCTGGATCTTGAGGAAGCACTATTCCTAGTTGTCTGAGAAAGCGCCAGATTGATTTCCAGAGTGGTTGTACCAGTTTACATTCCCACCAGTAATGGAGGAGGGTTCCCCTTTCTCCACAACCTCTCCAGCATGTGTTGTCCCTTGAGATTTTCATCTTGGCCATTCTGATGGGTGTAAGGTGAAATCTCAGGGTTGTTTTGATTTGCATTTCCCTAATGGTTAATGAAGTTGAGCATTTCTGTAAGTGCTTCTCTGCCATTCGATATTCCTCTACAGAGAATTCTCTCTTTAGCTCTGTTCCCCATTTTTTAAGTGGATTACTTGGTTTGTTGCTTTTCAGCTTGTTTAGTTCTTTATATATATTGGATATGAGTCCTCTGTCAGATAAAGGGTTGGTGATGATTCTTTCCCAATCTGTAGGCAGTCCCTTTGTTTTGATGACGGTGTCCTTTGCTTTACAGAAGCTTTTCAATTTCATGAGGTCCCATTTATTGATTGTTGCTCTTAGAGCCTGTGCTGTTGGTGTTCTGTTCAGGAAGTTTTCTCCTGTACCAATGAGTTCCACTTTTTTTTCTAGCCGATTTAATGTGTCTGGTTTGACGTTGAGGTCTTTGATCCACTTGGACTTCAGTTTTGGGCAGGGTGATAAGTATGGATCTATTTTCATTTTTCTACATGTAGACATCCAGTTGGACCAGCACCATTTGTTAAAGATGCTATCTTTTTTCCATTGTATGGTTTTGGCATCTTTGTCAAAAATCAGGTGTCCGTAAGTGTGTGGGTTTATTTCTGGGTCTTCTGTTCGATTCCATTGATCCACCATTCTGTTTCTATGCCAGTACCATGCAGTTTTTATAACTGTTGCTCTATAGTACAGCTTGAGATCAGGGATGGAGATACCTCCAGAAGATCTTTTATTGTAGAGGATTGTTTTAGCAATTCTCGGTTTCTTGTTATTCCATACGAAGTTGAGAATTTTTCTTTCCAGGTCTGTAAAGAATTGTGTTGGCAATTTGATGGGAATTGCATTAAATCTGTAGATTGCTTTTGGTAAGATGGCCATTTTTACTATGTTAATCCTGCCAAGCCATGAGCATGGGAGATCTTTCCATCTTCTCATATCTTCCTCTAATTCTTTCTTCAGAGACTTGAAATTTTTTTCATACAAGTCTTTGATTTGCTTGGTTAGGGTTACGCCAAGGTACTTTATGTCATTTGTGGCTATTGTGAATGGTGTTGTTTCTCTAATTTCTTTCTCAGCCCTTTTGTCTTTTGTATACAGGAGTGCTACTGATTTTTTTGAGTTAATTTTGTATCCGGCCACTTTGCTGAAGGTGTTTATCTGCTGTAGGAGTTCCCTGGTAGAGTTTTTGGGGTCACTCATATATACTATCATATCATCTGCAAATAGTGATAATTTGACTTCTTCCTTTCCCATCTATATCCCCTTGATCTCCTTCATCTGTCTTATTGCTCTAGCAAGGACTTCCAGCACTATGTTGAAGAGATATGGAGAGAGTGGGCAGCCTTGTCTTGTCCCTGACCCTAACTTGTGGGACACAATGAAAGCAGTGCTAAGAGGAAGGTTCATAGCACTAAGTGCCTTCAAGAAGAAATTCAAGACAGCTCATTCAAGCAACTTAATGTCCCACTTAAAAACCCTAGAAAAAGAAGAAGCAGACACACCAAAAAGGAGTAGACGACTGGAAATAATCAAACTCAGGGCTGAAATGAATCAATTAGAAACAAATAAAACACTTCAAAGAATCAATGAAACCAAGAGCTGGTTCTTTGAGAAAATCAACAAGATCGACAAACCCTTAGCCAAGCTAACTAAAAGGCAGAAAGACACCACCCAAATCAACAAAATCAGAAATGAAAGGGGGGACATAACTACAGATACTGAGGAAATCCAAACAATCATTAGGACTTACTTCAAAAGTCTATATGCCACAAAATTTGAAAATCTAAATGAAATGGACAATTTTCTTGATCAATTTGACTCACCAAAGCTGAATCAGGACCAGGTAAATCAACTAAATAGTCCTATATCCCCCAAAGAAATAGAAGCAGTCATCAAAAGTCTCCCATCCAAAAAAAGCCCAGGACCAGATGGCTTCAGTGCAGAATTCTACCAGACCTTCAAAGAAGAGCTAACTCCAATTCTCTTCAAACTATTCCACAAAATAGAAACAGAAGGATCATTACCAAACTCATTCTATGAAGCCACAATCACCTTGGTACCTAAACCTCACAAAGACTCAACAAAGAAAGAGAATTTCAGGCCAATCTCCCTTATGAACATTGATGCAAAAATACTTAACAAAATACTTGCAAACTGGATCCAAGAACACATCAAAGATATTATCCACTATGACCAAGTAGGCTTCATACCAGGTATGCAGGGGTGGTTCAATATACGGAAATCCATCAATGTGATCCACCATATTAACAAACTGAAAGAAAAAAACCACATGATAATCTCCCTAGATGCTGAAAAAGCATTTGACAAAATCCAACATCCATTCATGGTTAAAGTACTGGAGAGATCAGGGATACAAGGCACATATCTAAACATAGTAAAGGCGATATACAGCAAGCCTATAGCCAACATCAAACTGAACGGAGAGAAACTTAAAGCAATCCCACTGAAATCAGGGACAAGACAAGGCTGCCCACTGTCTCCATATCTCTTCAACATAGTGCTGGAAGTCCTTGCTAGAGCAATAAGACAGTTGAAGGAGATCAAGGAGATACAGATGGGAAAGGAAGAAGTCAAACTAGCTCACCTTCTTTAGGTGTACAGATTTTTGTAGGTTTATTCTATATTGTATGTCTTCTATCTACTTATAAGTAAGTATATACCTTATGTGTCTTTCTGTTTCTGGGATATCCCACTCATCATGATCTTTTCTAGTTCCCACCATTTGCCTGCAAATTTCATGATTTCCTTGCCAGGCCACAGAAGAGGACAATGCAGCCAATTCTGATGAGACCTAATAAGCTAGGGTCAGATGAAAGGGTAGAAGGACCTCCCCTATCCATGGACTTGTACAGGGGCATAGGAGGAGATGAGGGAAGAAGGGTGGGATGGGGGGAGGGGGAGAAGGGAACGGGCTACAGCTGGGATACAAAGTTATAAACTGTAATTAATATAAAAAAGAAAAGAAATGAAAAATTAAGAAACATACGAAAACAAAACGAAACAGCAGAAAAAAAAGAAAAAAAAAACAGCAAGTTTTTTTTTTTTTAGGCGCACCTGTGATCCACATCTGATGTTTGGAATTCAATCTTCTAATCTCTAAGAGCGAGAAATAAAAGGCTTTTGAGTTTGTTTAGTCTTTAATCTCCCCAAACGTAAAAATTATTAAATAAAATTTTAATACTTAACCACTCATGTTAGCTGATGAAATATTATATTAGATGATAAATAATTGAATATATCTACTTAAAGCCCACACAATAATTTTTATTAACATATCCAACAAAAGTAGTTATACAATTTAATGTTTTTGTTCCTGAAACTAGTTGCACAGTCTTAGCTGGTATTTATAACTACTTTCCTTAACCCATTCTGGCCCGAGCCTGTGCCATTTCCCGGGATTCACCACAGTCTGAGGCCCAGGAGAACTGCATGGATTAGAGAGCAGCAGCCCACCTGCAACAGTGGCAAGATATGCCCAGGGCCCTCTGTGGTCTGCTTCCCCTGTAAATCTTACAGTCCAGTTCCCAGGCCTGTAACATTTCTTAAGGTCCACTCAAATCTGCATCCCTGGAGACCAGCATGAATCGGGGAGCAACAGAACATCACAGATCAGGAAGTAGCAGGTGAGACCCCTCCCAAACAACTGGCTTGCCACAGCCCACCAGCAACAGTGGAGAGGTCTGCCCAGGACCCTCTATGGTCCCCTTCCCCTGTGCACCACAAACCTCAGTTCCCAGGCCTGTGAGATTTCCCGGGACCCACCCAATCTTTGGACCCACTCCAATATGTGGCCCCAGAAGCTAGCATGAATCAGGGAGTAGCAGAAAAAGCAGAGGATTGAGGCCATCTGGTAACAAAGGTTCTATCTACAAATTCAGAGTTGTACTATCATCAGAGCTTACCTGGCTGCTAATACCAAAGTCAACCATATGGCTAGAGGTCAGAACACCTATCAGAATTAGATCTGACTTCTCGCAGAAACTTTAAATGCAAGAAAGCATTGATGAGACACTAAGAGACCACAGATGTCAGTCCTGACTACTATAACCCCCAAAACTTTTAATCACAATAGAAAGAGAAAACGATATAGTCCATGACGAAAACAAGTTAGAAAAGTATCTATCCACAAACTCAATCCTATAGAAGATACCACAAGAAAAACTCCATTCCCAAGAGGCAAATCACATCCAAGAAAACAAAGGAAATAAATAACCCAACAACAGCAATATCAATAGAGGAGGCACACATACCATACACATGCTACAACACACAACATCAAAATAACAGGAATTAGCAACCACTGGTCATTAACATCTCAACATCAATGATCCCAATTCAAAAAGACACAAGCTATTAGAATGGATGTGTAAACAGAACCCATCATTCTGTTGCATACATGTAACACACCTCAGCAGCAATGATAGATATCACCTTTAAAAAGGGGGGCTAGAAAAAAAATTTTCCAAGCAAATGAGCACAAGAAACAGCTGGGATATCTATTATAATATCTAATAAAATAGATTTTCAACAAAAATTAATTTAAAAAGATGGATAAAGGAACTTTATAATCATCAAAGGAAAAATTGAGCATGATGACATGTCAGTTCTGAACATAGATGTCCCAAATGTAAGGCTACCCACATTTGTAAAAGAATCATTAATAAGCTTTAATCACACTTCAAAACTCACACATTAATCGTAGAAGACTTCAACACACTTTTCTCTCCAATGTACAGATTGCTGGGACAGAAACTAAGCAGAGAAAAAACTGAAACTAACCAAGGTTATGAGTTAATTGGAACTAAGAGATATCTACAGAACTTTCCATCCAAACACAAAAGAATATACTTTCTTGTCAGCACCTCATGAAACTTCTCCAAAACTGACGACATATTAGGACACAAAGCAAGCCTTAAAACATAGAAGAAAATTGAAATAACATCTTGTATTTTGTGAGATAACCATGGATTAAAGCTAGAGTTCAACAAAAACAGAAACAACCAGATGGCTACAAACTCATGGAAGCTGAACAAATCTCTACATAATACCCAATGGGTCAGGGAGGAAATAAAGAAGTAAATTAAATATTTCTTTTAATAATTCAATGAAAAGGAAGGCAGAGCATACCCAAACTCATGGAACACAATCAAAGCATTGCAAAGAGGTAAGCTCATAACAGTAAGTGTCTTCATATAAAAAGAAAGTGGAGAGAGCTGATACTAGCAACTTAACATCTCACCTGAAGTTCTAGAAAATAAGGAAGCCAACACACTTCAAAGGAGTCCATAACAGGAAATAATAGAACTCTAGGTTGAAGCCAATAACCTAGAAACAAAGAGGAACAAAGAATGAACAATGCCAAGAGCTGATTCTTTGAGAAAACCAACAAGAGGCAAACGTTAGCCAAACTAACTAAAATGCAGTTATCAAGCCTCCCAAACAAAAAGAGCCTTCTACCAAACTTACAAAGAACTGGTACCAATACTCCTCAAAATATTCCACAAAATAGAATCAGAAGGAACATTACCAAACTCATTCTATGAGGCCACAGACACCCTAAACCACACAAAGACCCAACAAATAAAAAAAAAAAATTCTGACTAACATCCCTTATCAACATTGATGCAAAAATACTCAGTAAAATACCTGCAAGCTGAATCTAGGAACACATCAAAAATATCATTCACTATGATCAATTAAGCTTCATCCCAGGAATACAGGATGGATCAACATATGAAAATCCATCAACGGTTGGATTTAAAAAAAAAAAATCTGCAAGAGAAAAACCATTTGATCTTTTCATTACATACTGAAAAGATCAAACACTTCTTATTGTTTAAAGTCTTAGAGAGATCAGGGATACAAGGCTTAAACTTAAACATAATAAAGGTAATATACACCAAGCCAATAGACAATATTAGGTTAAATGGAGAGAAAGTGATTCCACAAGAAAAGTCTGCCCACTCTCAACATATATATTCAATATAGTACTTGAAGTTCTACCTAGAGCAAAAAGAAAATTATAGGAGATATAAATTGCAATGGAAGAAGTCAAAGTATTGCTATTCCCAGATGATATGATAGCATACAAAGTGACCACCAATATACTACCAGGAAACTCCTACAGCTAATAAACATCTTCAGCAAATTGTCTGTATTCAAAATTATCTCAAAACTCACCAGCCCTTCTTTGTACAAGTGACAGAAGAGCTGAAAAGAAATTAAGGAAACAAAGCCCTTCACAATAGCCACAAATAAGATAAAATGTATTGGTGTAACTCTAACCAAGCAAGTGAAAGTCCTGTATGACAAGAATTTCATGTCCTTGAAGAAAGAAATTGAAGAAGATTTTAGAAGATGGAAAGATGTTCCATACTCATGGACTCATAGGATCCATATAATGATAATGCCATATTATCAAAAGCAATCTACAGATTCAATATAATTCCCATCAAAATTCCAAAACAATTCTTTACAGACCTGGAAAGAGCAACCAATAACTTCATTTGGAAAAATAAAAGACCCAGTATACTAAAAACAATTGTGTACAAGAAAGAAAGAAAGAAAGAAAGAAAGAAAGAAAGAAAGAAAGAAAGAAAGAAAGAAAGAAAGAAACTATTGGCATTATCAATATCCCTGATTTCAAGCTGTACTACAGAACAACAGTAATAAAAACTGTATGGTTTTGGCACAGAATCAGACAGCCGGACGGATGGAACTAAATTGAAGACCCAGAAATAAGCCCACATACTTAAAGGCACTTGATTGTTGACAAAGAAACCAAAATCATACAATGGAAAAAAGAAAATACCTTTAAAATGTTGAAGGTCTAACTGGATGCGTGCATGTAGAAAAATGCAAATAGAGCTGTATTTTTCTCCCTGAACAAAACTGATGTCCAAGCGGATCAAAGACCTTGACCTAAAACCAGAGACTCTAAATCTATTAGAAAACAAAGAGAAAGTCTAGAATTCATTGGCATAGAATGTAGAAAAATGAAAACAATCCTCCTTTGCTGGTGGGAGCAAAAACTTGTACAATCTCTGTGAAAAACAATTTAGTGCTTTCTCTGAAATAGCTTTACCTCAAATCGCAGCTATGCCACTCTTGGGCATATACACAAAAGATGTCAACATACAAGGACATTTGCTCAACTATGTTCATAGCTTTATTCATAACAACCAGAAATAGAAAACAACCTAGTTGTCCCTTTTCTGAAGATTGAATAAAGATATTGTGCTATATTTATATAATGAAATAATTTTAAGCTATTAAAACAAGAAAATCATTAAATTTGTAGGCAAATGGATGGAAATAGAAAGATCATCCTGAGTGAGGTAACCCAGACCCAGAAGACACACCTAGAATTTGCTCATTTATTGGCAGGTATTAGACCTATAATGCAGGATAACATACTACAATCCACAGACCCAAAGAAGCTAATTAACAAGGAGGGCTCAAGGAAGGGTGCAAGAATGTAATTTAGAAGAGGAAGGAGAATAGGCACTAGAAGTGGATGAAGAGAGGGAACTGCACAGGAGGTAGAATGGGAAAGTAACAAGGGTGGAGTTCAGATGTAGGAAGAACAGAGGTTGGAGGCAAGGAGGCTGTGAACAAGAAAGGAAACTGAGGTGGACATCTATTTGAAAAGCTGGAGTCCTGCAGCAAGGTAGGCTTCTGGGAAGATATGAGTGTGTCTCTAGTTTAGACTCTTAATGAGGGTAGGGGACATAGAGACCAAATTGACCACCTCCTAGCCACGAAGGACTAGTGTAAGGAGGGTAACAACAACACACTGACAAAAGCTTTGATCCCAAAATTACCCTACTTATGGGAAGTTCAGGGATAGAAAGGGAAAAAAAGATTGAGGCAATGTCCAACCAGTGATTGGCCCAACCAGAGGCTCACTCATGGTAGAGAGACAGCACCTGATACTTTTAATGATGTTCTGCTATGCTTGTAGAGGGAAATCTAATATGGTTGTCATCTGGGGGGCTCCAACCAGCAGGGGATCTAGACAGATGCTGAGACTTGCAGTCAAGCATGGGGCAAAACTCCGGTATTCTTGTGGAAGAGTTGGGGGAAAGATGGAAGGACCTCGAGGGCAAAGATCCGAACAACAAGATCTACAGAGACAAATAACTCAGGGGGCTAACAGAGGCTCAGACAACACCTAAAGACTATGAATAGTCTGGACCTAGGCCCCTGTACATATGTGGCTAATGAATGGGTTGGTCTTTATGTGGGTCACCTGGAGAGTGGATGAAGGGCTGTTTCTAACATTGACTCTATTTCCTGCTTTTGGATCACTTGCCTCTGGCAGGTTTGCCTTGCCTGGCCTCTATGGACGAGGATAGGCTCAGTCTTGATGTAACTTGATGAGTTGGGAAGGGTTAACAAGGGGAGAGGGGGAATTCCCTTTTCTGGGTGGACAGGGAGATCAGAATGGGGAAAAGGGAAGATGGGAAGAGAGTTATAAACATAAACTTAAATTAAAAAAAAATAACCCAATCTGTATTTCCTCCGCTATCAAAGCATGTTAGTGGGTCTTGCTTCTTTACCTGTTGCAGTGACCCATACTAAAGGGTTTGGGCTTTTACCATCATGGTTCCATTTAGTTCTTCATGTTTCCCACTGACATTAATCACAAGTCATAATAAAATCAAAGACACTCAAAAAGACCTCCAGCACTGTAGACATATTTCTCCTTTCTTCAGTTGTGGAGAAACAGCACAATTTCTCCCTAGTTTTCTGGATCAATTCCCATCCTAACATTGTTATCCTTTTCTTAGCCAGTTGACATGGGGCATCAGGATCCCGAAATAGCCAGACACAAATCTTAACTTCAAGTTCAACAGAAAGTTTATTATGCCTTCTGAGTATATACCATGTATGTCTTTCTTTTTCTGCGATAACTCACTCAGGATGATCTTTTCTTGTTCACATCATTTGCCTGCATATTTCATTATTTCTTTGTTTTTAATTGTTGAGTAGTATTTCATTGTGTAAATGTAAAACAATTTCTCTATAATTTCCTCAGTTGAGGGGCATCTGGGTTATATCCAGATGCTGGCTATTCCGAACAAAACTGCTACAAACATGGTTGAGCAAATGTACTTGTGTACTTGAGCATCTTTTGGATATATGCCCAGCAGTGGTATAACTGGATCTTGAGGAAGCACTATTTCTTTCTTTTTTTTTTTTAATTTTATTTTTCTTTTTAGTTACATTTTGTTAACTCTGTGTCCCAGCTGTATCCCGCTCCCTCATTCCCTCCCCAACCCCACACTCCCTCCCTGGTCTCCTCCCAGCCCCTTTCCAAGTCCACTGATAGGGGAGGACCTCCTCCCCTTTCATTTGACCCTGTTTTATCAGGTATCTTCAGGGCTGGCTGCAAAGTCCTCCTCTGTGGCCTAACAGACTGCTCCTCCCCTGGGGGGGGGGGTCAAACAGCCTGCCCTTGAGATCCTGTTAGAAATAATTGTCTAAGAAAGTGCCAGATTGATTTCCAAAGTGGCTGTACAAGTATACATTCCCACCAGCAATAGAGGAGGGTTCCCCTTTCTCCACCTCCTCCTCTCCAGCATGTATTGTAACCTGAGTTTTTGATCTTAGCCATTCTGACAAAAGTAAGGTGAAATCTCAGTGTCATTTTGATTTGCATTTTCCTTGATGACTAAGGATGTTGAATAATTTTTAAGTGTTTACCTGCCATTTTATATTCCTCTACAGAGAATTCTGTTTTGCTCTGTACCCCATTTTTTAATTGGATTACTTCACTTTTTGCTTTTTAACTTCTTGAGTTCTTTATGTATTCTTTTTTAAAAAAAATATTATTAGTTACATTTTATTAACTCTGTATCCCGCTCCCTCATTCCCTCCCAATCCCACAGTCCCTCCCTCAGCTCCTCCCTGTCCCTTTCCAAATCCACTGATTGGGGAGAACCTTCTCCCCTTTCATCTGACCCTGTTTTATCAGATATTTTCAGGACTGGCTGCAAAGTCCTCCTCTGTGGCCTAGCAGGACTGCTCCTCCTTTGGGGGGTGGGAAGGTCAAAGAGCCTGTCATTAAGTTCCTGTAAGAAATAGTCCCTGTTCCCCTTACTAATTGGTTACTGAGCTACCATGGGCTACATCTGAGCAGAGGTTCTAGGTTATATCCATATATAGTCCTTGGTGAAGTATCAGTCTCAGGAAAGACCCCTGTGCCCTGATATATTTGGTCCTTGTAGAGCTCCTATCCTTTCCATGTCATACTAACTCCCCCTTCTTTCATATGATTCCCTGCACTCTGCCGAAAGTTTGGTTATGTGTCTGAGTATCTGCTTGATACACTGCTAGGTAGAGTCTTTCAGAGGCCCTCTGCAGTAGGCTCCTGTCCTATTATTTGTTTTCTCCTATGTCCAATGCACATCTCATTTGTCTTTCTAAGTGAGGCTTGATCATCTTACGCTGGGGCTGGGTCCTCTTTCTTGTTTATCTTACTTAGGTGTACAGATTTCATTATGTTTTTCATATCTTATAGGTCTATATAAACGAGTATATACCATGTGTGTCTTCCTGCTTCTGGGATACCTCACTCAGAATGATCTTTTCTAGATCCCACCATTTGCCTGCAAATTTCATGATTTCCTCATTTTTGATTGCTGAGTAGCATTCCATTATGTAAAAATAGCATAATTTCTGTATCCATTCCTCTTTTGATGGGCATCTGATTTGTTTCCAGGTTCTGACTATTACAAATAAAGCTGCTACAAACATGGTTGAGCGAATGTCCTTGTTGTGTACTTGAGCAAATTTGGGGTATATGCCTAGGGATGGTATAGCTAGGTCTTAAGGAAGCACTATTCCTAGTTGTCTGAGAAAGCACCAGATTGATTTCCAAAGTGGTTGTATCAGTTTATATTCTCACCAACAATGGAGAAGGGTTCCTCTTCTCCACAATCTCTCTCTCATGTGTTGTCATTTGAGTTTTTTTATTTTAGCCATTTTAATTGGTGAAAGGAGACACCTTTTTCTATATATTCTTGATATTAGCCCTTTGTCATACATAGTGTTGGTGAAGATCCTTTCCCAGTCTGTAGGCTGTCATTTTGTTCTGATGACAGTGTTCTTTGCTTTACAGAAGCTTTTCAGTTTCATGAGGTCCCATTTATGGATTGTTGATCTTAGATCTTGTGCTGTTGGTGTTCTGTTCAGGAAATTGTCTCCTGTGCCCATGAGTTCTAGGCTCTTCCCTACTTTTTCTTGTAACTGATTTAGAGTATCTGGTTTTATGTTGAGGTCTTTGATCCACTTGGACTTTTGTTAAGTGTGATATGTATGGATATACTTGCATATTTATACATGTAGACATCCACTTAGACCAGCAACATTTGTTGATGATGCTCTCTTTTAGAAAAAGACTTTTAACTTGAGCTGTTTCGAACTTCTCTAGCCTACCAGAATATTGTTTAACATTTTATTTGTTTATTTTTTTCTGACTATCTTGTTCCTGAGTAAGTGCAGGTGCAGATGTGCCAAGAGTATCTTTGAGAAAGGTGTCTGATACATTTATTTGAGTAACAACTTCTTGGGAGTAAGAAAACTTTTATGTAGGCTATGGCTTTTATGTAGCCAGATATGGCTATCTCTCTAAAAGCGGGAAGGGTAGTACAGTTCTGACATTCTAGGACAAGCTTAGACACAGTAGTCCTGGGAGATGATGTAAATGATTCATAAAAAAAAATCTATTAATCTGATATTCCAAAGTTGTACAAATAATAATAGCGAAACCTTCCCGAAGCATTCAATTTATAGAGATTAAAGCCAAAAATGTGGGAGACTGCACCACAGCGATTGCATCACTCTGCTCAGCTCTGCTGAATCTTTGCCTAGCAGCTGTGCTGGCTTTATGACTTTCACTGTTCCCATTAAGTATGGATGTGCCATGTGGGCTTGTAACTACACATACCTGAATAACTTATCACATAATTAGCTCTGGCCATTTCAAAAGGTTCCACCAAGAGTTTCTGAACATCTCAGGCCTATGCATTATTTTTTAGTGAGATCCCTTAAACTTTGAGCAGAACAGAGTCAAGATATGGCCAAGAACAAAAGTTCTTAGGCTTCTGCTCAAATTTTAGAACCTCAAAAGCTGGATATTTCCTCAATCTCTACTCTATCTGCTCCATCTTTATCCCTGCACATCTTGTAGGCAGGGTAAATTTTGGATCAAAGATTTTGTGTGCGATTTCGTGTCTGCTCACTCTGTTAAAAGACTAGTTTAGTTAGAGGGTGTCTTCTACTAAAAGTCTCTGCTTGATTCCCATTCATATCCTTCCAGGAGTTTGTTCTGACTTGAGTCTCTAACTTGTCACAGAGATATGTCCATCCTCAGTTCTCTTTTTTCCCCAGGATTTCTGACCTCTCACCTGTGCTCTCCCCAATCCTGATCTACAATGCTGTTAACTCTCTGTTCCCCCTCTTTAAATTGTTCCCTCTCTTCAGCCAATACCTCTGTTCTATTTCCCTTCTAAGTGAGATGTATGCATCCTCCCTTGGATCCTCTATGTCACTTATCTTCTTTGGGTCTGTGACCGCTAGTATGCTTATTCTGAACTGTATCGCTAAAATCCAACAATAAGTGAAGACATAGCATGTGTGTATTTCAGGGTCTCAGTTAACTCACACAAGATAATCTTTTTTACTTCCATCCATTTGCCTGCAAATCCTATGATTTCTTTTAAAAAAGAAAAAAAAGCTGAGTAGTACTACTTTGTGTAAATGTGCCAGTTTCTTTATTCATTCTTCAGTTGAAGGACATCTAGGTATTTGCAGATTCTGGCTATTAAGAATAAAGCTGCTATGAACATAGTTGAGCAAGGTTCCTTGTTGTATGGCTGAGTGTCTTGGAGTATATACCTAGGAGTGGCGCAGCTGAGTCTTGAGGTAAAGCTATTCCAGCAGATTCCCACCTGATGGATTTCCAAAGTGTTTTTACCAGTTTACACTCCCATAAGCAACAGAGGTGTGTTTTCTACATACCCTTGCCAGCATGAGCTGTTCCTTGATATATTGAACTTAGCTGTTCTGAGTGCTGTGAAATGGATTATCAGAGTACTTTTGAATTTACCTTTTCCTGATGACTAAGTAAGTTGAAGATTACTTTAAGTGTTTCTTCGCCACTTGAGATTCCACTTTTGAAAACTGATTAGTTCTGTGCCCCATTTTTTTTTATTGGGATATTTTGTATATTGGTGTATGATTTCTTGAGTTCTCTACATATTTTGGATATTAGACCTTTTTAGGATTCAGGACTGGTGAAGATCTTTTCACAATCTCTAACTGTCCTTTTGTTCTATTGGCATTGTCACTTGCCTGACAGACAATTTTTAGTTTCAAGAGGTCCCATTTATTAATTGTTGATCTTAGAGCCTCAGCTCTTGCTGTTCAGTCCAAAATTTTTTTCTTTTGTTCCAATGAGTTTGAGGCTCTTTTCCACTTTCTTTTCTAATAAATTTGGTGTATCTGGTGTTATACGGAAGTATTTGATCAACTTGGATTTGAGTTTTGTGCAGGGAGATGAATATGGAGCTATTTGCATTTTTCTGCACTTAGACATGCTGTTAGACAAGCACCATTTGCTGAAAATGCTGCCTTTTTTTCTATTGTATGGTTTTGGCTGCTTCGTCAAAAATCAAGTGAACATAGGTATGTGGAATTATTTCTGGATCTTCAATTTGATTCCATTGAACAATCAGTCTATTACTGTGCCAGTACCATGTGGTTTTTATTAATATTAATCTTTAGTATAGCTTGAATTCAGAGATAGATATACCTCCAGAAGTTCTTAATTGCATAGGATTGTTTTAGCTATTCTGTTTTTTGCTTTGTTTTTTGTTTGTTTGTTTTTCACATGAAGTAGTAAATTGGTCTTTCAAAGTCTGTAAAAATTGTGTTGGTATTTTGATGGGGATCACATTGAATCTATATCTGGTTTTGGTAAGATGGCCGTTTATACTATGTGAATCCTACTGATCCACAAATATGAGAAGGATGGGACATTCTTCCATGTTCTGATATTTTCTTCAATTTCTTTCTTTAGAGACTTGAGTTTCTTGTCATACATGTCTTTCACTTGATTTGTTAGAATTAAACCAAATTATTATGTATGACTATAGTGAAAAGTGTAGTGAAAAAATTAGTTTTCCTAATTTCTTTCTCATCTCCTTCATACTTTGTTTACAGGATGGCTATTATTTTTTATTATTATCATTCCTTTATCCAGCCACTTTATTAAAGCTGTTTATCAACTGTAGGAATTCTCTGGTGGAATTGTTGTGGTCACTTACACATACTATCATATCATCTGCAAATAGTGATACTTTGCCTTCTTCCTTCCAAACTTGTATCTTCTTGATCTTCTTTAGTTGTCTTATTCTTCTTGCTAGAACCTCAAGTATTATATTGAAGAGGTACTGAGAGAGTAAGTAGTCTGGTCTTATCCTTGATTTTAGCAGAATTGTTTTCTCCATTTAATTTGATGTTGACAATTAGCTTGCAGTATATAGCCTTTATTATGTTGAGATATGAGTTTTGTATTACTTATATCTCCAAGACGTTCATCATGGAGCGGTGTTGGATTTTGTCAAAGGCAATTTCTGCATCTAATGAGATGATCATGTGATTTTTTTTTTCAGTTTGCTTATATGTTGCATTACATTGATGGATTTTCATACGTTGAACCATCCCTGTATCCTTGGGATTAAGATTATTTGATCATGGTAGATAATGCATTTAATGGGTTCTTGATTCTGCTTATTGGTATTTTAATGAGTATTTATGTCTCAATGTTCATGAGAGAAATTAGTTTGAAATTCTTTCTTTGTTGAGTCTTTCTGTGGTTTATGTATCAGGGTGACTGAGGCCTCAGATAATGAGTTTGGCAATGTTGCTCCTATTTCTATTTTGTGGAATGATTAGAGCAGTATTAGTATTAGCTCTTTATTGAATGTCTGATAGAGTTCTCCATAAAACCATGTGAATCTGGGCTTTTTTTGGGGGGAGGAGATTTTGATGACAATTTGTATTTCCTTTGGTATTAATAGGCCAATTTAAACTGCTTACCTGATCTTGACTTAGTTTTGGTAGATAAATTCTATCAAGAAAATCTTCCATTTCTTTATATTTCCCAATTTTGTTGAACACAGGCTTTTGAAGTAAGACTTATGATTTTTTTTTGGAATTCCTCATTATCTGTGTTTTGTTTCCCTTTTCGTTTCAGTTTTTGTTAATTATACAAATTAAAAATAATAATTTCCCTTTGCCTTTCAGTTAGTTTGGCTAAAGGTTTGTCTATCTTGTTTTTTTCTCAAAGAGCCAGTTCTTGTTTTGATTGCTGGTATCGTTCTTTTTGTTTTTATGTTATTTATTTCATCTCTGAGTTTGATTATTTCCTGTAGTCTTCCTCTTGGGCATGTTTGCTTCTTCTGGATCTGGAGCTTTTTGGTGTGCTTCTAAGTTGCTAGTATGAAACATTTCCAACTTATTTATGAAGGCACCTAGTGCTATGAACATTCCCCTTATCTCTGCTTTCATTGTATCTCATATTTTTTGTTATGTTGTACCTTTATTTTTATTGATTTCTAAAAAGGCTTTAATTTATTTGTTCCCTTATTCAGTGATCATTGAATAGGGGGTTATTCAGTTTCCATAAATTTGTAGGCTTTCTGTTGTTTCAGTTGTTGTTCTGTTTCAGCTTTAATCTATTGTGGTCTGATAAAATACAGGGTGTTATTTCAATCTTCTTATGTCTGTTGAGGCTTGCCTTGTGACTGAGTATATAACTAATTTTGAAGAAGGTTTTGTGAGGTACTGAAAGAAATATTCTCTTGTGTTTAGGTGAAATGTTTTGTTGATATATCTTAGGTCCATTTGACTCATGACATATATAAGTTCTTTTTTTATTTCCCCATTTAGTTTCTGTCTTGATGTTCTTTCCAATAAAGAAAGGAGGGTGAGGTATCATGTGTGATTTAAAATTTAGTAATATTTCTTTTACAAATCTTGGTGCCCTTCATTTAGGCCATAGATGTTCAGAACTGAGACATCGTCTTTGTGGATTTTTTCTTTGATGAGAATGAAATGTCCTTCCCCATCTCTTTTGATTAATATTGGTTGAAGATCTATTTTACTAGATACTAACATGGCTATTCCAGCTTGCTTCTTGGTCCTATTTGCTTGGAAAACCTTTTTGAGCTCTTTATTCTCAAATAATGTCTATCTTTGTTGCTGAGGTATATTCCTCTATGCAGCAGAAAGATGGATCCTGTTTTCTTATCCATTCTGTTAACCTGTGTTTTCTTATTGAGGAGTTGATGCCATTGTTTTTGAGGGGTATTAATGACCAGTTGTACCTTCCTGTTATTTTGATGTTGGAGATAGTAGAGTGTACATTTGTGTGTGTGTGTGTGTGTGTGTGTGTGTGTGTGTGTGTGTGTGATTATTTTCTTCTGGTTTTGCTGATGTGGAATTTTTATTATCTGTGTTTTCCTGCATGACTCCTTAGAATGAAGTTTTCTTTTTATTTTCTTCTATATGGCTGGATTTGTGAATAGGTACTGTTTATATATTTTTGTTGTAGAATATCTGTTTTCTCTCTCTAAGGTGTTTATAAATTTTTTGGGGGGGTAGAGTAGTAGGGATTGACATCTGTGGTCTCTTCATGTCTGTAAAATATATATTCAGGCCCTTCTGGCTTTTAGAGTTTCAGATGAGAAGTCGGGTATAATAGACATAGCTTTGCCTTATCTGTGACTTCGACTTTTTTCCTTCCAGCTTTTAATAGACTCTCTTTTATTCTGTACTTTTAATGTTTTGATTATTATGTAGCAAGGTGATTTTCTTTTCTTGTTCAATCCATATGGTGTTCTCTAAACTTCTTTTATGTTTATAGGCCTTCTTTCTTTGGATTAGGGAAATTTCCTTCTATGACTTTGTTAAAAAATATTTTCTGGGCCTTGGAGCTGCAAATCTTCTTTATTCCTATTATTCTTAGGTTTGGTCTTTTCATTGTATTCCAGAGTTTTTTAATGTTCTGTGTCAAGAGATTTTTTATTTAACAGTTTCTTTGAATGGTGTATTGATTTCTTCAAATTATGTCTTCTACCCCTGAGATTCTCTTTTCCATATTTCTTATTCTGTTAATGATACTTGTATCTGTAGTTCCTGTCCTCTTTCCTAGGTTTTAAACCTCCAGGATTGCCTCACATTATATTTTCTTTATTGCTTCTAGTTCCATTTTTAGGTCTTGAATAGTTCTATTCATTTCCTTCTCCTGATTGATTGCAGCTACCTGTATTTCTTTAATTTTTTCACTATCTGTGTTCCAAGTGGGACAGGAAGATGGGGAGCTTCTGTTTGCTCCCCAGAAAAATCTCTAAGCCGAAAGCTGGTCTGGCACCACATAGGCCTCTTTGGAATGGGAAACAGGGAGGTTAGTCTTGTGCCCTGATCACCTCTGATGGGTTCCCTGTCTCTATTGGGTTCAGTCTTTGTAATGAAGGTGGACAATGCAAATGGGAAACAGGCAAAAATATCTCCAAGCCCAAAGCTAGTTTGGCACCAGAGAGGCTTCATTAGGATGTGGTACAATGGGATTTGGGGCCCTCACCCACCTCACATCAGCTGGACTTGCTATCTGTGTCCCATGTAAGTCAATGTAGATCTAATGAAAACAATTTTCCAAATTTTCAGCCTCATTCTTACAACAACAGTAAGTCCTCTTCTGAGGAAAAAAAGCTGTTATTCTCAAGTGATGTTTTAAGAGTACATTACCATAACCTGAAAGAAAAAAAAATCCCATCCCAAAAGGCAAAGAGGATGGACTTCAGAAGAAGAAAACAGGAAACAACCTAGGAACCTGCCACAGAGGGCATCTGAAGGCCCTGCCCTGCAGACTATCAAAGTAGACGCTGAGACTTATGGCCAACTGTTGGGCAGAGTGCATGGAATCTTATGTAAGAAGTGGAAAATAGTAAGATCTGGAGAGCACAGGAACCCCAGAAGAGAGCTACAGAACCAGAAAATTTGAACACAGGGATTTTCCCAGAGACTCATACTCCAACCAAGTACCAAGCATGGAGATGACCTAGAACCCCTGCACAGATGTAGCCCATGGCAGTTTAGTGTCCAAGTGGATTACATAGTAATGAGAAGAGGGACTGCCTCTGACATAATCTGATTGGCCTGGTCTTTGATCACATCCCCCTGAGGGTAAGCAGCCTTACCAGGCCACAGAAGATGACAATGCAGCCACTCCTGATGTGATCTGATAGACTAAGATCAGAAGGAAGGAGAGGAAGACCTCCCCTATCAGTGGACTTGGGGAGGGGCATGTGTGAAGAAAAGGGAGGGAGGGTGGGACCAAGAGAGGAGGAGGAAGGGGCTTATGGGGGGATACAATGTGAATAAAGTGTAATTAATAAAATAAAATTAAGTTAAAAAAGAGAAAAACCCCACAACATTCTTTGCCCCAGTTTTCTATTCAATGAATTGTGAAGTATGTGATAGATATTGACTTTTTATTTTCAAATAACTTTCTAAGATTTTGAAGATAAGATCTGAGCATGTAACAAAGATAACCCATTTCTGTGGTAGATCTTGTGAGTCAAGGTCAAGGCCCTGTGCCATTTGTGAATAACAGGTCAGAAGTTGTTTCTATTTTGTACAGAAAACAGGTGCAGTGAATGAACAACCAGTCTCTCTGGAGAAAATATAATACTCATTGACCCCAAAATTATTTGAATGATAAGAAGATTACAAGTTCTCTTACTAATGAGAGAGAATTGACTTCTAGAATACTTGTATAAATACATTTGATTTCTTGGTTGACTGGGGTTATTGTGTTCACTATAAAGATGTTGTTCCTAACTTTTTTCATATATATATATATATATATTTTTTTTTTTTTTTTCATGTTCACAATATCCGTCCATGCCCTTCTGGCTTTCATAATTTCTGTTGAAAAGTCAGGTGTGATTCTAATGATTCTAATGGGTTTGCCATTATATGTTACTTGGCCTTTTTCCCTTGCAGGTTTTAGAATTTTTTCTTTGTTCTGTATACTTTCTGTTTTGATTATTATGTGGTGGGAGGATTTTCTTTTCTGGTCAAATTTGTTGGGTGTTCTGTAGGCCTCATGTATCCTTATTGGCTTCTCCTTTAACTTGGGGAAATTTTCTTCAATGATTTTGTTGAAAATATTCTCTGGGCCTTGGAGAAGGGAGTCTTCTTTTTCCTCTATTCCTATTATTCTTAGGTTTTTGTCTTTTCATATTCTCTTGGATTTCTTGGATGGTCTGTGTCAGGAATTTTTTGGATTTAACATTTTCTTTGACAGATACATCTATTTCTTCCATTGTATCTTCTACACCTGAGATTTTTCCTTCCATTTCTTGTAGTCTGTTGGTTATGCTTACCTCTATAGTTCCTGTTTTCTTCCCTAAATTCTTCCTCTCCATTATTTCCTCCATTTGTGTTTTCTTTAATTTTTCTAGTTCTATCTTCAGGTCTTGAGTTGTTTTGTTTACTTCCTTCACCTGTCTGCTTGTATTTTATGACATATGTATAGATCATGTGGCCGGCCACTTGTTTGTCAGGCTGCTTTGTTATTGAGCTCTCAGCAAAAATGTGTTTTCACCCTGGCCTTCACTTGGACTCAAAGATAGGCAGAATGTTTTGCCATTTTCACATCCTTATGTTTGAGAGAGTAGGCAGGATGTTTTGCCAAGTTCACTTCCTTTTGTTTTTGTGAGGATTACATAGACAGGTGGTCGAGGTAAGAAAGTTTGGCTTTTCCATAAACCCCTTCATTATATTGAGGTTTTTTGCTCTGACTATAAAACAGGACTATGGAATGAATCAGTGTGACATTTTCTACTGACAATCCTCTCAAACAGATCCCATGTGTAATGTGTTGGTTTTTAATTTTCTTTCAATCCTCACTTCCCACTCAAGAACAGTTTAAAATTGCCAGAGGGCTCTGTCAACATCTTATGTAATGAACACAAAATTTCTAATGGTTCTTACCTGGTGTATTTTGCACAGGCATACATGTGAATTTATAAAATCTGTGGCAATAGAGAACATGCCCTCCATATTAAAAACACCCATACAACCTTTTCAAGAAATGCTACTTTTGATTCCTTCACTCTTGAAATAGCTCATGATTTGTTTTGCATACTAAACTTACAATGTCAAGTCCTGTAATTTGATGGGAATACAGTATTTTTATAATGAGCTGAATTGCAAAAGAATGAAGACTGTTCTATGAGTTACCTACTTAATGAATTTTCTTTATAGTTTGTTATGTATGGGAAACAAACTAAACCGCTGAAGCAAAGATGTATTAAAGTGCTTTGTTTTTCATACTGTTAATAGAAAAATATCTCATTGGAAGTTGTATTAGGTAGATTTCCTGTGGTAACCATGGGCATCACTCCATTTCTATGATATTTCAAAAAAATCATTAAGGCCTCACAAAAACTTTGGAATATTCACAATAATGTGTGTCCTTACTTTGATCTTATTGCAAAGATACTTATATATACATGTTTATTGATTTATTGACAAAGGTTAGAAATATTATCAAATGACAAATGAGAGAGAAAAACCTGGCACAAATCTGCAATGAAATAGCACACAAATGTGTAAAATCATAAAACTTTTTAGATAAATAAATGGAACTGAAAAAGGTTATACTAAATGAAGTTATGGAAGCCTAGAAAGGAAATGTACCATGTTCTTTTTTATATGTAAATTCTACTTTCCAAATTTGATTTTGCATGTTAATATAGAACACATGTGAAAAGCAGATAATTAGAAACTGACCATAAAACAAAAATAAGAAAAAGGAGATGATACTGAATAAAAATTGTAGGGGGGAATAAAGGGATGCAGAAAGTTTTAAATATAGAGGAAAGTAAATTTTGTACAGGAAGTCATAGAAGAAGGCTTAAAAAATAAAGATTGTATAAAAATTCTATCTGAAAATTGATCTTACAATACAGTTAAAACATAATTATAAGATATATTAGAGCACAGGTGATATGAAAGAATATAAAAGGATAAAGTTTAAGTAGGAATGGGACAGAGAATGCCAGAGAGAAAGAAATTGAAGTATTTTAGTCAAAGCTAAGGATGTACGAAGATGTTTTGTGGGAATTTTGTTAGCTTGTAAGCTAAATAAAGATGTAGTTGAAAATGTTATTTGGAGAGGTGGCTAGGCAGTGCAGCCTGGTCATTAGCATCAGCTCTGGCATGTGCAGTCTTACATGGGTATAAAAAGACATGTCAGCAGAGAAAGTATGGTATTAATTACCAATGGGCAAGAAATCGTCGATTTAGGGAGAGAAAAATAAAGTGATTTGGTTAAATGTTCTATTCATGGGTGGCAAGTACTTTTCCCTGAAGACATGAATTATTAAATGGAAAGATTAATGCCAAATACGGTGTACCTCCCAACAAAGTATTTGTTATGCAGTCTCTGGAGGCCCTCAAATGATATAGTATGTTGCCATTCCTAGTTTCTTAACATAACTAGATGGTAGAATCTGGTTTATTAATATGGAAATCATGCAGTTTGCAGGACAGTGTCAAATAAATAGAAAACTGAGCAGGAAACTCTTTTATCAGTGGCTTAAGGCACTGTGCAGCCTCATGTGGAGCCATGACAATAATGTTCTTGGTCACCATGAAACTTGAAAGCCATAAACCTAACCTACTGATGACTAAGGACGTTGAACATTTCTTTAAGTGTTTCTCTGCCATTCGATATTCCTTTATTGAGAATTCTCTGTTTAGCGCTGTACCCCAATTTTTAATTGGATTACTTGATTTGTTGCTGTTTAACTTCTTGAGTTCTTTATATATTTTGGATATTAGTCCTCTGTTAGATATAGGGTTGGTGAACATCCTTTCCCAATTTGTAGGCAGTCATTTTGTTTTGATGACAGTGTCCTTTGCTTTACAGAAGATTTTCAGTTTCATGAGGTCTCATTTATTGATTGTTGCTCTTAGAGCCTGTGCTGTTGGTATTCTGTTAAGGAGGTTGTCTGCTGTGCCAAGGAGTTCTAGGCTCTTCCCCACTTTTTCTTCTAGGTTGTTTAGTGTGTCTGATTTTATGTTGAGGTCTTTTGAGAATGGCTAAGATCAAAAACTCAAGTGACAACACATGCTTGAGAGGTTGTGGAGAAAGGGGAACTTTTCTCCACTGCTGGTGGGAATGTAAACTTGTACAACCACTCTGGAAATCAATCTGGCGCTTTCTCAGACAACTAGGAATAGCGCTTCCTCAAGATCCAGCTATAGCACTCCTAGGAATATACCCAAAAGAGGTAAAAGTACACAATAAGGACATTTGCTCAACCATGTTTGTAGCAGCTTTATTTATAATAGCCAGAAGCTGAAAACAGCCCAGATGACCCACAATGAAGGAATGGATACAGAAATTGTGGTACATCACACAATGGAATATTACTCAGCAACAAAAAAACAAGGAGATCATGAAATTTGCAGATAAATGGTGGGAACTGATAAAGATCATCCTGAGTGAGCTATCCCAGAAGCAGAAAGACACATTGTATATACTCACTCATATAGACATATAATATAGGATAAACCTACTAAAATCTGTACACCTGAAGAAACTAATCAATAGTGAGGACTCTTGCTAAAATGCTCAATTCCTATCCAGAAAGGCAAAGAGGTTGGACATCAGAAGAAGAAGAAAAGAGGGAACAAGTCAGGAGCCTGACACAGAGGGCCTCTGAAAGGCTCTGCCCTGCAGATTATCAGTGCAGATGCTGAGACTTATGGGCAACCTTTGGGCAGAGTGCAGGGAATCTTATGAAAGAACTGGGAAACAGTAAGATCTGGAGAGGCGAGGAACTCCACAAGGATAGCAACAAAACCAAAAAAATCTGAGAACAGGGGTCTTTCCTGAGACTGATACTCCAACCAAGGATAATCCATGGAGATAAGCTAGAGCCCCTGCACAGATGTAGCCCATGGCAGTTCAGTGTCCAAGTGAGTTCCATAGTAATAGGAACAGGGACTGTCTCTGACATGAACTGATTGGCCTACTCTTTATTTACCTGCTCCCTAGGGGGGAGCAGCCTTACTAGGACACAAAAGAAGATAATGCAGCCACTCCTGATGAGACCTAATTGACTAGGATCAGAAGGAAGAAAAAGAAAACCTCCCCTATCAGTGGACTTGGGGCGGGGCATTTGTGCAGATGGTGAAGGAAAAGAGGGACTTGGAAAAGGGGAGAGCAGGAACCACAGGGGGGATACAAAGTGAATATAGTGTAATTAACAAAGAATTAAAAAATCTAACCTATGAGGCAAGTTGTATCTAATATTTAAATGAATGTGATGCTTTCTAGGTCTCACTAATAAAGGAGGATGCCTGCAGTAGATGGCTACTGATCAAAGGAGAAATATTTTTATTTGGAAAGGTGATCATGCCTTACTAGATGGTCTCACAGCTATGTGCATATATCAACACTAATTGGACTCAGGGAGTTGATATTATTATCATTTATAATAACAAAAGAGGACACGAAGAAGGCAAGAAGATGGGTTAGGTAGGTTCTGTGGCAAGTCAATATGGTCTATTTGAACACATATGAAAATTTCAAATCTTGAATGAAAATAACATAAAAAACAAAAATATGAAGATGTCAGCTTGAATAATTTTCATGCATGTGAATTCAAAAATTTTACCTGCTAAAGATGCTCCATTCATTGATTGTCTAAACCCTGACTGCCCAAAAAAGTTTAGTAAATCTATCCTTTGGATAGGTATGATATATCTATTGAATCAGAAAACATATATAAACTTAAAATCTGTACCACTTGAACATCTGCTTTCATAAAATATTCTAGATTATTCTCTAAAAATTATTGTGGATTTTTAAAACAGATATATAAAATGGACAACTTTCCCAGAACATGAAGATAGCTTGGTCTGCCTCAGGCTATAATTATATTCCTGCCAAGTTTACAAAAGGTAAGGTTGTGTGAAATATAATGGCAATGGAAAAGGATTTCCCAGGTAGTTTAAGTTGAGATATTCTTTGAGATTCATGTATAATACCCAGCTGGAAGAGTTCTCATGTTTTTAAAATTAATTAATTTATTTTTAATTAAATTTTTATTTTTTACATTAATTTCATTTTATTCACTTTGTATCCCAGCTGTAGCCATTTGCCTCATTCCCTCCCAATCCCTCTCCCTCTCTCATCTCCTCCCATGATCCGCTCTAAGTCTACCGATAAGAGAGATCTTCCTCCCCTTCCGTCTGACCCTAGCTTATTAATACTCATCAGGACCAGCTTCATTGTCCTCCTCTGTGGCCTGGCAAGGCTATCCCTCTCTTGCAGGGTGGAGGAGAGGTCAAAGAGCCAGCCACTGAGTTCATGTCAGAGACAGTCCCTGTTCTCCTTACTAGGGTACCCACTTGGATACTGAACTGCCATGGACTACATCTGAGCAGGGATTCTAGGTTACATTCATGAATGGACCTTGGTTGGAGTATCAGTCTCAGAAAAAACCCTTGTGCCTGAATTTTTTTGGTTCTGTTCCTCTCCTTGTGGAGCCCCTGTACTCTCCAGGTATTACTAACTCATCCTTCTTTGATATTATTCCCTGCACTCTTCCCCAAAGTATGAATCTTAACATCAGCTTTGATACAATGTTAGGAATTTTTAATGATACATTTTTTCACTAATCTTTTCTGCATTGAGTTTATTTGAAATGTTATCCTCATCAATGCATTTGGTAGTTACTGTGGGCCAAACATTACTGAAATTCATAAAAGGACTTGAAATTTTTCACTGGCATGAGGATGCTCAGGAGTAAAGCAGACTATTTGCTGGGAAGCCATTAGTTTATACTATAGTTATAACTGTACACTACTGTTCATGTACAGTCTGAGCATCTTACAAATATAAATTGTCCTGGTGATGTCATAGTTACTTTATGATAGAGGAATCTTTTTAAGGTTTTTTTTAAATTATAATTTATGTATTTTGTGTTTCAGCTGTATTTCCCACCCTCATACCTTCCCAATCCTGCCCTCCCTACCCTTTCTCCTTTCATGCCCTTCCCCAAGTTCACTTATAGAGGAGATCCTCCTCCCCTATTCTTAATAGACTCTATTTTATTTCCTAGTGACCACATTTGGAGATTGAGGTGCCATGGCCTACCTCTGTGTAGAGGGTCTAGGTTATCTCCTTGAATGATCCTTGGTTGGAGTATCAGTCTAAGAAAAGACTCCTAGGCCCAGAATTTTTGGTTCTGTTCTTATGGAGCTACAGAGGCTTCCAGTTCTTTCTGTCTCCCCCATCTTTCATAAGATTCCCTGTACTCTATCCAAAGTTTGGCTATGAGTCTCAGCATCTGCTTTAATACCCTGTTGAGTAGTCTTTCAGAGGACTTCTGTCTTAGACCCCTGTCTTGTTCCTTATTTTTACCTTCTTCTGATGTCTATCCCATTTGCCTTTCTGAATGAAGATTAAGCATCTTACCCAGGGTCCTCTTTCTTACTTAGCTTCTTCAGGTATACAGATTTTATTATGTTTATCCTATATTATATGTATAATATACACTTATAAGTGGATATATACCACGTGTGTCTTTGTGCTTCTGGTATAGCTCACTCAGGATGATCTTTTCTAGTCTCCACCATTTGCCTGCAAATTTCATGATTTCCTTGTTTTTAATTGCTGAATAGGGGGTATCCAAGATTGTGGTGACAAGTGTGCACCTATCTGAGGATCAGAGGATCTGAAACACAGAAATTGGTGAGTAGAGGGGCAGCTGAAACCAGAACAAGGACATTGAGGCTTCTGGGGAGAGAGGGGACAACCTCTGAACTGAGAACAATAGGATACAGGTCAATGGCTGACTTCTCTGTGGACTCTTCCTGGGGACTCAGTTTCCAGGCGCTTCCCCTTTAATGGGCTGAGGCAGCAATAGGGGCACTACAGACAGCAACAGAGGAGGTCCTCAGCACATGCAGCTCCTAGCACAGAGCACAGTGTTGGCTGCTCCAAGCACAGAACTCCCCGCTTGAGATTCGAGACAGAGAATACTCAATTCCTTGGCATTTCACTATGACAGGCCTCCCTTCTCCCTCCTCTGCAGAGGCTGAGGCTGTAGAGACAGCCCACAGCATGAGCCACAGAGTGCAATGTCCAGTCCACAGTGCCCACAACTCCTAGTGCAGAGAGCAATGCTGGCAACTCCATCAAGCCAACCAGGCCTGCACCTCCCCAGGGCCTTCCAGAATGCATCTGTGAGAGTGTCCTCCTAGTTCTGCTGCAGTGTCTGGACTCCCAGTGGACCACAATACCAGGCCCCAAGTTCTGCAGCAACATAGGTACTCTTAGTACTCATAGGTACTCTTAGCATTATCAACATTGAAGACCCTGCTTGGTGTATCTACCAGTGAAGTCTATGCAAACAACTCTGCCCAAAAGTTGGCCATATGCCCAGCATCTGCTTTGATAGTCTGCAGGGCAGAGCCTTTCAGAGGCCCTCTGTGGCAGGTTCCTAACTTGTTTCCTGTTTTCTTCTTCTTCTGATGTTCATCCTCTTTGCTTTTCAGATTGGGATTGAGCATTTTAATCAGAGTCCTCCCTCTTGGTTAGTTTCTTTATATGCACAGATTTTAGTAGGTTTATCCTATAATATGTCTATATGAGTGAGTATATACCATGTGTGTCTTTCTGTTTCTGGATATCTACATGTAGAAAAATGCAAATAGATTTGCTAAATATTTTTAAGAAAATCATAGAAAAACATTTTCCCAACTTAAAGAAAAGGATGTCCATAAATATACAAAAAGCACACAAAACACCAGATAGACTAGACCAAAAAAAAAAAAAAAAAAAAAAAAAAAAAAAAAAAAAAAAAAAAAAAACAAAAAAAAAAAAAAAACAAAAAAAAAAAAAAAAAAAAAAAAAAAACAAAAAAAAAAAAAAAAAAAAAAAAAAAAAAAAAAAAAAAAAAAAAAAACTCCTCATGTCATATCATAGTCAAAATACTAAACCTACAGAACAAAGAAAAAATATGAAAGGCAGAAAGGGAAAAAGGCCAAGTAACATATAAAGGTAGTCTTATCAGAATTACACCACACTTCTCAACAGAAACAATGAAAGCCAGAAGGGTCTGGACAGATGTCATACAGACCTTAAAGGACCACAGGTGTCTACCCAGACTGCTCTACCAAGCAAAGATTTCAATTAACATAGATAGAGAAAGAAAAATATTCCATGATAAAACTAAATTTAAACAATATCTACACAGCAACCCAGTGTTTCAGAAGATACTAGAAGGAAAATGCCAATCTAACAAAATTAACTACACCCAAGAAAACATAAGATACAGATAACTTTTCTTGTTCTGTTGCTCTCCTTGTGGAGTTCCTGTCCTCTCCAGCTCTTACTATTTCCCACTTCTTACATAAAATTCCATTCACTCTGCCAGACAGTTGGCCATCAGGCTCAGCATCTGCTTTGATAGTCTGCAGGGCAGAGGCTTTCAGAGGCCCTCTGTGGTAGGTTCCTAGTTTGTTTCCTGTTTTCTTCTTCTGGCTTTCAGAGGCCCTCTGTAGCAGGTTCCTTGGTTGTTTCCTGTTTTCTTCTTCTTCTGATGTCCATCCTCTTTGCCTTTCAGGTGGGGATTGAACATTTTAGTTAGGGTCCTCTCTCTTGCTTAGTTTCTTTAGATGCACAGATCCAACAAAGGATGATTCATGGAGATAACCTAGAACCCCTTCACAGAGGTAGCCAAAGGCAGGTCAGTGTC
>NW_026585686.1:8952145-8997145 GCF_907164565.1 Psammomys obesus
GGACAATGCAGACACTTTTGATGAGAACTGATAGACTAAGATCAGAAGGGAGAGGAGAACCTCCCTTATCAGTGGACTTAGAAAGGGGCATGCATGCAGAAAGGGAAGGGAGGGTGGGATCGAGAGGGGAGATATAGAAGCAGTCATCAAAAGTATTGCTTAAAAAAATAAATAAAAATAAAAAACATATGGTCCACATGGTTTCAGTGCAGAATTCTACAAGACCTTCAAAGAACTGCTAACATCAATTATTTTCAAGTTATTGCACAAAATGGAATAGCTCTGTGGTAGGTTCCTAGGTTATTTCCTGTTTTCTTCTGGCTTTCAGAGGCCCTCTGTAGCAGGTTCCTAGTTTGTTTCCTGAATTCTTTTTCTTCTGATGTCCATCCTCTTTGCCTTTCAGGATGGGGATTGAATATTTTAGTTAGGGTCCTCTCTTTTGCTTAGTTTGTTTAGATGTACAGATTTTAGTGGGTTTATTCTATGTTGTATGTTTATATGAGTGAGTATATACCATGTGTGTCTTTTTGCTTCTGGGACAACTCACTCAGGATGATCCTTTCCAGGTCCTACCATTTACCTGCAAATTTCATGATTTCCTTATTTTTCATTGCTGAGTAATACTCCATTGTATAGATGTACCACAGTTTCTGCATCCATTCTTCAGTTGAGGGGCATCTGGGCTGTTTCCAGCTTCTGGCTATTACAAATGAAGCTGCTACAAATATGGTTGAGCAAATGTCCTTTTTGTGTACTTGAGCCTCTTTTGGGTATATGCCTAGGAGTGGTATGTCTGTATCTTGAGGAAGCGAGGAAGCGCTATTCCTAGTTGTCTGAGAAAGTGCCAGATTGATTTCCAGAGTGGTTGTACAAGTTTACATTCCCACTAGCAGTGGAGAGGGGTTCCCCTTTCTCCACAACCTCTCCAGCATGTGTTGTCACTTGAGTTTTTGATCTTGGTCATTCTCATGGGTGTAAGGTGAAATCTCAGGGTTGTTTTAGTTTGCATTTCCCTAATGGCTAATGAGGTTGAGAATTTCTTTAAGTGCTTCTCTGATATTTGATATTCCTCTACAGAGAATTCTCTCTTTAGCTCTGTTCCCCATTTTTTCAGTGGATTACTTGGTTTGCTGCATTTCAGCTTCTTTAGTTCTTTATATATACTGGATATGAGTCCTCTGTCAGATAAAGGGTTGGTGATGATTCTTTCCCAATCTGTAGGCAGTCGCTTTGTTTTGATGACAGTGTCCTTTGCTTTACTGAACCTTTTCAATTTCATGATGTCCCATTTATTGATTGTTGCTCTTAGAGCCTGTGCTGTTGGTTTTCTGTTCAGGAAGTTTTCTCCTGTACCAATGAGTTCTAGGGTAGTCCCCACTTTTTTTTTCCATTAATGTGTCTGGTTTTATGTTGAGGTCTTTGATCCACTTGGACTTCAGTTTTGTGCAGGGTGATAAGTATGGATCTATTTTCATTTTTCTACATGTAGACATCCAGTTGGACCAGCACCATTTGTTGAAGATGCTATCTTTTTTCCATTGTATGGTTTTGGCATTTTGTCAAAAATCGGGTGTCCATAAGTGTGTGGGTTTATTTCTGGGTCTTCTATTAGGTTCCATTGATCCATCATTCTGTTTCTATGCCAGTACCATACAGTTTTTATTACTGTTGCTCTATAGTACAGCTTGAGATCAGGGATGGAGATACCTCCAGAAGATCTTTTATTGTAGAGGATTGTTTTAGTAATTCTCGGTTTCTTGTTATTCCATACAAAGTTGAGAATTTTTCTTTCCAGGTCTGTAAAGAATTGTGTTGGCAATTTGATGGGAATTGCATTAAATCTGTAGATTGCTTTTGGTAAGATGGCCATTTTTACTGTTAATCCTGCCAAGCCATGAACATGGGAGATCTTTTCATCTTCTCATATCTTCCTCTAATTCTTTCTTCAGTGACTTGAAATTTTTTTCATACAAGTCTTTGACTTGCTTGGTTAGGGTTACACCAAGGTACTTTATGTCATTTTGGCTATTGTGAATGGTATTGTTTCTCTAATTTCTTTCTCAGCCCTTTTGTCTTGTGTATACAGGAGTGCTACTCATTTTTTTTTTTTGAGTTAATTTTGTATCAGGCCACTTTGGTGAAGGTGTTTATCAGCTGTAGAAGTTCCCTGGTAGAGTTTTTGGGGTCACTCATGTATACTATCATATCATCTGCAAATAGTGATAATTTGACTTCTTCCTTTCCCATTTGTATCCCCTTGATCTCCTTCAACTGTCTTATTGCTCTAGCAAGGACTTCCAGCACTATGTTGAAGAGATATGGAGAGAGTGCGCAGCCTTGCCTTGTCCCTGATTTCACTGGGATTGCTTTAAGTTTCTCTCTGTTCAGTTTGATGTTGGCTATAGGCTTGCTGTATATCGCCTTTACTATGTTTAGATATGTGCCTTGTATCCATGATCTCTCCAGTACTTTGAACATGAATGGATGTTGGATTTTGTCAAATGCTTTTTCAGCATCTAGGGAGATTATCATGTAGTTTTTTTTCTTTCAGTTTGTTAATATGGTGGATCACATTGATGGATTTCCATATATAGAACCACCCCTGTATACCTAGGATGAAGCCTACTTGGTCATAGTGGATAATATCTTTGATGTGTTCTTGTGATCGAGTTGACTTACCAAAGCTGAATCAGGACCAGGTAAATCAATTAAATAGTCCTATATCCCCCAAAGAAATAGAAGCAATCATCAAAAGTCTGCCATCCAAAAAAATCCCCGGACCAGATGGCTTCAGCGCAGAATTCTACGAGACCTTCAAAGAAGAGCTAAATCCAATTCTCTTCAAACTATTCCACAAAATAGAAACAGAAGGAATATTGCCAAACTCATTCTATGAAGCCACAGTCAACTTGGTACCTAAACCTCACAAAGACTCAACAAAGAAAGAGAATTTCAGGCCAATCTCCCTTATGAACATTGATGCAAAAATACTTAACAAAATACTTGCAAACTGAATACAAGAACGCATGGGAGTTCTATTTTCTTAGGGGATATAGGACTATTTTCTTAGGGGATATAGGACTATTTAATTGATTTACCCGGTTTGATTCAGCTTTGGCAAGTGGAATATATCAAGAGAATCATCCATGTCATTTAGATTTTCAAATTTTGTGGCATATAGGCTTTTGAAGTAAGACCTAATGATTGTTTGGGTTTCCTCAGTGTTTGTGGTTATAATCCCTTTTAATTTCACATTTTGTTGATTTGGATAGTTTCTTTCTACCTTTTAGTTTGTTTGGCAAAGGGTTTGCCTATCTCGTTGATTTTCTCAAAGAACCTGCTCTTGGTCTTATTGATTCTTTGAATTGTTTTCTTTGTTTTTAATTCATTGATTTCAGTTCTGATTTTATTTCCAATCTTCTACTCCTCTTGGGTGTATCTGCTTCTTCCCCCCAGCCCCTAGGGCTTTTTAAGTGTGCCATTAAGTTGCTTGTATGCATTATCTCAAACTTCTTTCTGGAGGCACTTAATTCTGTGAACTTTCTTCTTAGCACTGCTTTCATTGTGTCCCATAAGTTTGGCTAAGGTGTGCTTTGTTTTCATTGAATTTTAGGAAGTCTCTTCTTCTTTTATTCATTTCTTACTGAATAAGCTGTCATTGAGTAGAGAGTTGTTTAATTTCCATGTTTATGTAGGGTTTTTTTTGTTATTTCTGTTGTTGTTGAGGACTAGTTTTAGGCCATGGTGGTCTGATAGAGTACAAGGGATTATGTTGATCTTCTTGTATTTGTTGAGGTTTGCTTTGTGCCATACTATGTTGTCAATTTTTGAGAAGTTCCATGAGGTGCTGAGAAGAAGGTATACTCTTTTGAGTTTGGGTGAAAAGTTCTGTTAGGTCCATTTGACTTAGGACCTCTGTATGTGTCATTATTTCCCTATTTAGCTTCTGTCTAGATGATCCATCCATTGGTGAGTGTGGAGTGTCCCATTATTAAGGTTTTGGGATTGATGTGTAATTTGAGCTTTAATAATGTTTTATTTACAAATGCAGGTGCTCTTGTATCTGGGGCATAGATGTTCAGGATTATAATGTCCTGATGCTGGATTTTTCTTTCGATGAGAATGAAGTGCCACTCCACTTTGCTTGAAAGTCTATTTTATTAGATATTAGAAGACCCACCCCTTGTTTTCTGGGTATGTTTGCTTTGAAAGTATTTTTCCAGCCCTTGACTTGAGATAGTGCTTGTCTTTGTTGCAGAAGTATGTTTGCTGGATGCAGAAGTTTGGATCCTGATTCCACCAGCATTCTGTTAATCTGTGACTTTTTATTGGACAGTCAAGTCTGTTGATAGATAGTGGTCATCAATGGATATTAGTTCTTTTTTTGTGGAGTTGATGGTGTTACTGTCTTTCAGTGTTTCTTTTCTTTTCAATTTTGTTATTAAGTGATCTGTATCCTGTGATTTCTTGGGTGTATTTTATTTCTCTGGATTGGAGTTTTTGTTCTAGTATCTTCTGTAGGGCTGGGTTGTTGTGTAGGTATTGTTTAAGTATAGTTTTGTCATGGAATATTTTGCTTCTTCTGTCTATGGTGAATGAAACCTTTGCTGGATATAGTAGTCTCGGCTCGCATCTGTGGTCTCTTAGAGTCTGCATGACATCTACCCAGGCCTTTCTGGCTTTCATAGTTTCTTTTGAGAAATCTGGTGTGATTCTGATAGGTCTGATTTTTATGTTACTTGGTCTTTTTCCCTTGCTGCTTTTAATATCTTCTGTTTTTTTTTTTTTTTTTGTATATTTAGTGTTTTGACTATTTTGTGACATGAAAAGTTTCTTCTCTTAGTCTATTTGTTGTTCAGTAGGCATCTTGTATGTTAGTGGACATCTCTTTCTTTTAGTTGGTAAAATTTTCTTCTATGATTTTCTTGAAAATATGTTCTGGACCTTTTTGTGCCTGTAATCTTCTTTATAGTCTATTCCTGTTATTCGTAGATTCTGTCTTTTCATGGCATCCTTGATTTCTTAGATGTTTTGTGTTTGGAACGCTTCCAATTTTACTTTTAGTTTGAGAGATGCATCAATTTCTGCAATTGTATTTGCAACACCTGAGATTCTCTATACCATCTAATGTGTTCTCTTGGTGGTGCTTACCTTTGTGGTTATTCAACTTCTGTCTAAGTTCTCCAGCTCCAGGGTTTTCTCAGATGGTGTTTTCTTTATTGATTCTAATTCTTTTTTCATGTTTAACACCATTTCTTTCATCTGTATGAATGTGGATTCCTGTCTTTTCATGATGGCCTCTATTTTGTTTGTTTGTTTGTTTCCTCTCTTTATGGCACTACTTGTGCCTCTATTTGTTTGACTCTATTTGCCTGTATTTCTTTAAGAGCTTTGTTTCCTTTCTATATGCCTTTCCTTCTACCTCTACATGTGCCCCTGTTTGGCTGTATTTTCCTGTATTTCTTTGAGAGCTTTGTTTGTTTCCTCTTTAAGTGTCTCTAATAAATGAATAAGCATTGATTTGATATTTTCCTTTGATCTGATGAATTAGCATATCAATTAATTTTTGGTTTGCTGGTGAATCTATGATGTCCCGATTTTTGTTGGATGTGTTCTTAGGCTGACCTCTAGCCATCTGCCTATACCTAACTTTTGCTGTTTGTTCCTGGAGTCTGTATTTCAGACTTGGTTTGTCTATCTCTGGTGTTTGGAGTATTCTTCAAGAAGATGAGAGTGATCCACCAGTTGGAGAGTGGGTGTTGGTGTTTCAGCCCTGGCTAATGGAGGAAGGTCTCAGGTACATGTGTGCAAGCACGGGGCTGTTCATAGTAGTATGCCTTGAAGGACAGGGAGCATGTAGAAGCCTGAAAGGATGGAGCTTAAGCACATGAGGGGTGCCGGCATGGTTCGTGGGCTCAATGAGCATGTGCAGGTGCCCTGAAAGCTCAGTGGTCTACAAGCCTGTTATATTGTTCTCCTGGTATTCAGGTTTGTATGGGCTCCAGGAATTGTTTGCATGGACTCCACTGGGAGATCCACAGAACAGGGGCTTCAATGTTGAGAAAACTGTTCCAAGGATCCCTATGTTGCCCACAGTTCCTGTGTGGGTATGAGGGACTTGATGTCTGAATGGTAATGTAGAGAGACCCTGGATCTGGATCTCTGCAGGCACTCACTTGAAGACACAGTCCCTTGGTTGCTGGACTAATTGGAAAGCACAGGGGTTTCCCCTGTTCTCTATTCCCAGATTTGGGCCCACAGGAGCAAATGATAGTAGTGTAGGTGATCCATCATCTGTAGCCTATCTTAAGGCTTGTGTTAGAATGATTACTTCCTTTCCTTGGACAAATCTGCCTTGTGCCCAGATAACTTCCCTTTGGCCTTTGACCAACACCACTCCTGGATATCTGGTTTTTCCTAAATGAAGCTGCTCACATATGTGTAGAGATTCAGATCTCTGGTGGTTTGTAGTATATCTGTCAGGTCATGTCAGACTTTAAGGGGTCATGTAGCACAGATTAGGCTTGGCACTGTGTGGCAGGGTTGGAATCCCTGAATGGTACCCAGGAGAGGTTATTGGTGACAGTGCAGCCCAGCTGCAGCTGAAGATCAAGGTATTTTGGAGGTACAAGTACAATGACATGGCCACAAAAATAGCTGCAGATGTGAACTGAAGCCAGCAGGTGTGCAGTGAGCCTAGAACACAAGTCGTGGGTTCTGCAGAAGTTAAAGCCAGAGATGTGACCTAAGAACTTTGGTGAATCTCATATAATTGCATATTGAAATATTTATATTTTTGGAATTTGATTTTGTGTTGTTCAGATTGTGATTGTACCCTGGTTCTTTCCTCTTGAAGTAAGAAAGGATTTAAATTATCTTTGCTTTTATAGGAGCCTACAGTTGAGATATTCAATTTTTAAAAGGATTTTTAGGTTTTAAAAGCATTTGAGGGGGGTAGATTTTTATGGGACCAAATTTTAAAATATTAGAATTTGTAATGACTCTGGGACTTTTAAAGTTTGTCAAATGTTTTATGCTGTGATGTTGATGTTAATGTGCTCTTGAGAATGAACAAGGAAGAACTGGTTATGCCTTAACAGTGATATTTTGGTGTCTCATGGTGATAAGAGGTCACTTGTTCTGGCTAGTTTTATGCTGACTTGACACAAGCTAGAGTCATCTGAAAGGAAGGAATCTCAGTGGAGAAAATGCCTAAGTAAACTCAGCTATAGGGCATTTTCTTAATTAGTGATTGATGGGTGAGGGCCCACACCATTGTGGATGTTTCTATCCCTGGGCTGGTGGTCCTGGGTTCTATATAAAAGCAGGCTAAGGAAAGCCATGGACAAAGCCAATAAGTGACTTCAGGGGCTTCAACATCAGGTCCTGCCTCTAAGATTCTGCTCTGTTTGAGTTTCTGTAATGACTTCCTTCAGTGATGGACTACAGCGTGAAAGTATAAAGCAAATAATCACTTTCCTCTCCAACTTGCTTTTCCTCATGTTTTATCACAGCAATGGAAATCTAAGAAACATATTAACATATATAACCCTTCATAGTAAACTATTATTTTTCAGTTACTTCTTTTATAAAATGAGAACTGAATGTATCATATTTTAGGTAAATATTTTTCTAATGGGTGTTTGTTTTATACCGCAGTAAATTAGTATAAAAATGCTTATTCAAGACTCAATGGCTTAGCAAGAATTTATTTATTTCCATATCCATATCCATACATATATCTGAAGGATGTGAAGTATTGATCATTATGCAATTAGTTTTCATGGCCTACTGAACTTGATGAGTTTTAAAATTTATGGAATTATTTTTCTTTTGTTAAATACAACTTAGTGAATCTCAGTCTAGTTTTTTTAAATAATCTAATGCTTCTTTGACCATAATGTATTATCAATATTAATATTAATATTAATATTTTATCAGATACAGTATTAAAACATCAGCTGACTTACAGCTGTAAGTCTTTACTATTTTACAAAACGCATTTTCAGTTAGTGTCAATATATATATTGTTTTCAGAACAAAAGGCTATTTTCTTCAAAAACTATACCCATAGTATCCTTTTCAAATACTAATGTTTTTACAGTTATAGGTGTTCTTAATTTCTGCATTTGGGTTTAAGTCCTCCATAGTGTTTTTTGTAGATGTTATCTTTCTCCTATAGGTACACCTGTTTGCCATATTTGATGAATTAGTCTTCAGATTGTATCAGTGTTTTGAAAGTTTTTGAAATCTTCTATGTATTTGAGCTTTCTGAAGCAGACAATAGTAAACACAGTGATTATAATTGGATCAAGCTCCTGACTTAATATCTTTCTCTCTCTCTCAATCTCTCTCTCTCTCTTTCCGACTAACATTATAATGTAACAAGCTGACTGCTGCTGGTGCTGCCACATCAGAGCTTATGACAGTGTTATCAAACTTTCTTACTGCACTAAAATTCCCCAACAAAAAGAAACTTAAATGAAATAAAAATTTTGCATTCTGCTGCAACTTGATGTGTCTGGGTGCATTGGTACCCAATAGGAGGTGGAAATTGAGGAAGGGGTGTGAGGATGGGACAGGGAGGAGAGTAGGGAGATGAGCTGCAATCAGAATGTGAAGTAAATAAGTGAATAAATTAACAGAGAAAAAATTTAAAAATTGCTTATTTTATCTGACAGTTTTAGAGTAGTCTATCTTCACAGACAAGACATCAACATTCAGAAACATGATGAGATAGTTAGGGGCTGCTAGTCTCTTAAGTATGCTCATATGCACTCGGGATGTAGAAAGTTAATGGAAAATGGGACTAGAAAAATTTGAATAGAAACCAACCAGAATTTTGTCATATGTACTTTTGCTGTCATTTGTGTAATTATGGCCATTATTCATTGCATTTTTGTTCCTTTATCATTTCATCTTTGAAGTTTATACTGTACTATTAATGATGGTAATTATACCTGATTTGTTCTTTTATGTTTTTTTTTTTCTTTTTCTTCTCTTTCTTGTGATGAATAATCTCATTTTCTCTATGGTCAGTTTTGTTGACTTTTTTTGTCTGCTGAATTGCTATGTGTCAACTCCAGTGATTTCTTTAATAATTTGGCTACTGTTTTTGTTGTTCTTGGCTTGTTTGTTTGTTTAATCAATTGATTTTAATTAAAGAAATTACATTTAATTTTCTTTGTTTTAGCATTTGAATGTTTTAATCAATATTTCTATAGAATGAGATACCATACTCATATTTTGAATTCTTTACATGTACTTAATTTAGTTGGTCACATATTTTTAAAAGGATGCATATCATTTTTATTAGATCCAATCAATGACATTTCTCAGTCAATTTCTCTAAATTAATTTTTTGTTATGAATTCTATTTTCTAATATATATTCACATTTTATACTATTTTTGATACAAAAGAGGTGTTTTAAACAATGCATCGTGGTAACTATAAAAATCAGACACTATCTCCATCATAGGATTTTTTTTTTTTTTTTTAGCTACTTGGCTTTATAATTTTAATCTTAATCTACAGGATTTTATTGAGTAATTTTATAAACATTGTTTTCTTAAATGACAACTAAAGTACATACTTTTGTGGTTATGCGGTCATCCAAGATAACACAAAGATGTCCTTAAAAATTTAGAGTGAGGACTGCTATACCTCTCCTGGGTAATATGGATTGAGATATAAAAAGCAAAATAAATATGTCATCTATGTTCATATATCGGTTTAATCAAAATTTCATTGTAAAAAGAAAAAAAAATCCAAGGACAACTAATCCTACAGCTTAACCTGTGTGTGTGTTTTAAAGAAAGAAAAAGAACACAATAGAAAATCCTTGAGCTCCAATGTAAGTTGTTAATATCTCCCTCTTATTCTTTATTTCCTATTTACAGACATCCTAAATTTTAGGTATTTGGGCTTTATCTCTCTCTCTCCTCTTTCTGGTGACAGACACAGTCCTAATAATGCCTGAATTTCTAATTTTCAAGAAATAATTCAGACTAAATATAAATTTAAAAATTAAATTCAAAACAAATGTAAATTCAACAAAAGTCCAAATAAATGTCCCTGAATTATTTTTGTTTTGGACAAAGGGTCCTGGGCCTAGGATATGCCCCAGAGTGTGGTTAATATGCCCAGTGAGATTCAACTGAAGAACACAATCCTTATTTGCCATCAGACAATCAGCTTCAAGTAGTTTCTTGATTAAGAATGGGATCCTATATCCTCTTCTCCATTTCGTTGCTGGGACCCAATTTGGCTTGAGCCTGTGAAATCATTTTTCATGCTGGCTGCCAGTCTTTGTGATACATGCATCAGTCCTTATGTGTCTTGAAAATATTGTTTCCTTGACGTTATCCATTATTTTTGACTGGTACAGTTGTTCTAAATTCCTTTTCTGCAAAGATCCCTCGGCCTTGAAGTAAAAGGGTTTGATGAAGATATACCATTAAGGTCTGAGTCCACCAAAATTTTTCATTCTCTGAACAATCTTCAGTTGTAGGTTTCTATGCAAATTTACATTTACTACAAGATGTTTCTGGGATGTGCACTAATCTAGGCAATAATCTATATGTATAGCAGTATATCATAATCTCCTGAGCAGCAAATATCTTCATTACAAACTACAAAGCATATAGCTTGCCTCCATCACCTTGAATTGTAGCACATATCTATATCTTATTGAAGAGGTTGTAAAAGAAAATGGATCTCAGCTTCCATAATATTGTAATGGAACAACAGTTATATTATAATGATGTGTTGAATGAGAAGTCAAGATCACAAAGAATTGATTTTATTTCAAAGTGAGAAAAGGTGAAAGACATCACAACCATAAAGAAGATTATATAATAGCTGAAATAGAAGACAAACAGAATAGTTTACTGAAAACAACAAGCAGCACTTGGCTCAGAGGATGGCCCTCTAGAGGCTGGAGAGGAGGCAGACGCTGTATTGTAAAGGTTTTCCAAGTAACAATGGTAAATGAGAAAAGGCTGTGATAGAAAAGTGGGTCTGTAAAACTTGCAAAATTTTGTGAGGCAGTGCCCACTCCAGTGTGATGGGTTAGCAGTGCAGATAAGCTCCAGCTCTGATGCCTTCTACCTCAGAAGGCAATATCTTTGACCTATAACAGAAGGGAACTTATTGCCTGGGGACCCTAAAATAGAGACCCAGCATAAATCACAGATTCTCGAGGCATTGTGTTGCTGAGACAGCTGGGAGCCAGTTATGAGATAGAGAGTAGGAGAATATAAGCACACCGAGAGGTTCAGCTAAAAGGCAGCTTAGCTCGGGAAGGGAAGTGTATGTTTTTTGTTAATCCAACTGTCAGTGGCTAAAAGCTCAAGTTAGCTGTGGGTTCTGACATGTCTGTAGGTCTATTTCTGCAACCAATCTTTCCTGCTTAACTCACTGTCATGCAGACAGAGAGCTTCAAATCTCCAAGGGACTATGCTATATTTCTAGCCTCATCCATCCAGTAAAGTGCTTGATGCAAAACAGGTTGGAAAGTATTGAAACTGGTCTATCTTTACAGTCTTACTTTTGTGATGGTTTTCCTGCATCACAACACAATCATGTGTTAAAATTAAAAACTGGGAAGGCTTGGGAGGTTAGGAGTACATACCTACAACATAGATTGATACACAAAATAGACAATGAAATTAAGACACCTCCGATAATCATCTAATATTTGCCCTATGTAAGATCAGCAACAGTCTGAAACACAAAAGCCTAAAAGTTCAGCCATCCTTGATCCCTCTACTTGCAGACATAATGTAAACAAAAAGTTGCTCCGCAGCTCCCTCATCTTCTGTTATTATTCCTAATTTATTTATTCATTTTTTATTTTATTTTTATTATAAGTTACATTTTATTAACTCTATATCCCAGCTGTATCCCGCTCCATCATTCCCTCCCAATCCCACCCTCCGTCTGTCAACTGGTCTCTGTCCCTTTCCAAGTCCAGTGATAGGGGAGGACCTCCTCCCCTTTCATCTGACCCTGTATTATCATTTATCTACAGGACTGGCTGCAAAGTCCTCCTCTGTGGCCTAGCAGGACTGCTCCTCCCTTGGAGGGTGGGGAAGTCAAAGAGCCTGCCACTGAGTTCCTGTAAGAAATAATCCCTGTTCCCCTTACTAGGGTAACCCACTTGGTTACTGAGCTACCACTGGCTGCATCCAAGCAGAGGTTCTAGGTTATATCCTTACATGGTCCTTGGTTGGAGTGTTAGTCTCAGAAAAGACCCCTGTGCTCAGATATATTTGATCCTTGTGGAGCTCATAACCTCTCCACATGATGCTAACTCCCTCTTTGTTGATATGATTCCCTGCACTCTGCCAAAGGTTTGGTTATGAGTCTGAGTAACTGCTTTGATACATTGCTAGGTAGAGTCTTGCAGAGGCCCTCTGTGATAGGCTCCTGTTCTCTTACTTATTTTCACCTACTTCCTGTGTCCATCCCATTTGTCTTTCTAAGTGAGGATTGATCATCTTACCCTGGGTCTTTTTTCTTGTTTATCATCTTTAGGTGTATATATTTCATTATGTTTATCATATCTTATATGTCTGTATAAATGAGTATATATCATGTGTGTCTTTCTCCTTCTGGAATACCTCACTCAGAATGATCTTTTCCAGATCCCACCATTTGCCTGTAAAAATACCACAATTACTTTATCCATTCCTCCATTGATGGACATCTGGGTTGTTTCCAGGTTCTGGCTATTACAAAGAAAGCAGCTACAAACATGGTTGAGCAAGAGTCCTTGTTGTGTACTTGAGCCTCTTTTGGATATATGCCTAGGAGTGGTATAGCTGGATCTTGAGGAAGCACTATTCCTAATTGTCTGAGAAGGCGCCAGATTGATTTCTGAAGTGGTTATAGCAGTTTACATTCCCACCAGCAGTGGAGGAGGGTTCCCCTTTCTCCACAACCTCTCCAGCATGTGTTGTCATTTGAATTTTTGAATTTAGCCATTTTTATGGGTGTAAGGTGAAATTCCAGGGTTGTTTTGATTTGCAACTCACTGATGGATAAGGATGTTGAGCATCTCTTTAAGTGTTTCTCTGCCTTTCTATATTCTTATACAGAGAATTTTCTGTTTAGCCCTGTACCCCATTTTTTAATTGGATTACTTGATTTATTGCTTTTCAACTTCTTTAGTTCTTTATATATGCTGGATATCAGCCTACTGTCAGATATAGGGTTGGTGAAGAGCCTTTCCTAGTCTGTAGGCTCTTGTTTTGTTCTGACAACAATGTCTTTTGCTTTACAGAAGCTTTTCAGTTCCATGAGGTCCCATTTATTGATTGTTGCTCTTAGAGCCTATGCTGTCAGGGTTCTGTTCAGGAAGTTGTCTCCTGTGCCAGTGAGTTCTAGGGTCTTCCCCACTTTTCCTTCTAACCAATTTAGACTATCTGGTTTTATGTTGAGGTCTTTGATCCACTTGGACTTTAGTTTTGTGCAGGTTGATAAATTTGTATCTATTTTCATTTTTCTACATGTAGACATCAAGTTGGACCATCACCATTAGTTGAAAATGCTGTATTTTTTCCATTGAATGGTTTTGGCTTTTTTGTCAAAAATCACGCATTCATACATGAAGGGGTTTATTTCTGGGTCTTCTATTCCATTCCATTGATCAACTATTCTGTTTCTATGCCAATACCATGCACTTTTATTACTCTTGCTGTGCAGTACAGCTTGTGATCAGGGATAGAGATACTCCCAGATGATTTGTTGTTGTACAGGATCATTTTGGATATTCTTTTTTTTCTGTCTTTCTCCATATGAAGCTTAGAATCTTTCTTTCAATGTCTGTAAAGAATTGAGTTGGTATTTTGATGGAAATTGCATTGAATCTGTAGATTGCTTTTGGCAGGATGGCCATTTTCACTTTTAGTCCTACCAGTCCATGAACACAGGAGATCTTTCCATATTCTGATATCTTCTTTAATATCTTTCTTTATAGATTTAAAGTATTTTTCCAACAGTTCTTTCACTTGCTTGCTTAGAGTCACCCCAAGATACTTAATGTTATTAGTGGCTATTGTGAAGTTTGTTGTTTCCCTGATTTCTTTCTTGGCCTTTTTATCTTTGGTATATAGGAGGACTTCTAATTTTTTTTTTTGAGTTGATTTTGTATACAGCCACATTGCTGAAGGTGTTTATCAGCTAAAGGAGTTCTCTCATTAAATTTTTGGGTTTGCTCATGTAGACTATCCTATCATCTGTGAATAGTGACACTTTGACCTATTCCTTTCCTTTTTGTATCCCCCTTGATCTCCTTTAGTTGTCTTATTGCTTCAGCTAGGAATTCAAGTACTATGTTGAAGAGATATGGAGAGACTGGGCAGCCTTGTCTTGTCCCTGATTTCAGTGGGATTGATTTAAGTTTCTCTCCATTGAGTTTGATGTAAGCTATAGGCTTGCTGTATATTGCCTTTACTATGTTTAGGTATGTGCCTTGTATCCCTGATCTCTCCAAGACTTTAAACATGAATGGGTGTTGGACTTTGTAAAATGCTTTTTCGGCATCTAAGGAGATGATTATGTGTTTTTTCTCCTTCAGTTTGTTTATGTGGTGGATTACATTGATGGATTTCCATATGTTGAACCACCCTTCCATGCCTGAGATTAAGCCTACTTGGTCATGGTGGATGATATCTTTGATGTGTTCTTGGATTCAGTTTGCAAGTATTTTATTGAGTATTTTTGCATCAATTTTCTAAGAGAAATAGGTCTGAAGTTCTCTTTTGTGTTTGGTCTTTGTGTGGTTTAGGTATCAAGGTGACTGTGGCTTCATAGAATGAGTTTGTTAATGTTCCTTCTGTCTCTATTTTGTGGAATACTTTGAAGAGTATTGGTGTTAGCACTTCTTTGAAGGTCTGATAGAATTCTGTGCTGAAACCATCTGGCCCGGGGCTTTTTTTTTGAAACGGAGATTGTTGATGACTGCTTCAATTTCCTTGGGAGATATAGGATTTTTCAATCTTTCTAAGTGATCTGGACTCAATTTTGGTAGATGGAATCTATTAGGAAAATTGTACATTTATTTTAGATTTTCAATGGTAATATTCCATTGTTTAAATGGATTATCTTTTCTTTATCCATTCTTCCCTTGAGGGATATCAAGGTTTTTTTCTAGCTTCTGGCTGTTATGAATAAAGCTGCTATGAACATAGTTGAGTAAGTTGCCTTGTGATATGGTGAAGCATCTTTTGGGTATATGCCAGGAAAGGTATACTGGGTTTGAGGTAGATTTATTCCCAATTTTCTGAAAAACCATGAAATTGATTTCCAAAGTGGTTGTACAAGTTTGTGCTTCTTGACCATTAGCAACTCTGCTGGCAAGCATTCTTTGTTTAGATCTGTAGCCCATTTTTAAAAATTATATTATTATTATTATTATTATTATTATTATTATTATTACAATTGATTCATTTTGTATCCTGGTTGTAGCCCTCATCTCATCTCAGCCCCACCCTCCTTCTCTCTTCTGCCCTATGCCTCTGCTTAGTCCACTGTTAGGGAAGGATCTCCTCTCCTACTATCTGACCCTAGCCTATCAGGTCTCATTTTGAACCACAGTTTTAAATTTTGTTTGGTTTAATGATGTCTCTTTTCTTGAGTTCTTCATATATATTTGATGTCGTCTTCTATCAGATGTGGAGTTGTGAAAATATTCTGTGGGTTGCCATTTGTTCATTTCACAGTGTTCTTGCCTATGGAAGCATTTTGGTTTCATGAGGTCCTGTTTATTAACTGTTGATGTTCATGCCTGAGCTATTGGTTTTCTATTCAGGAAGTTGCCTCCTGTGCCAGTGCTTTCAAGAATATTTGTCATTTTTTTCTTCTGTCTAATTCAGCTGTTATTTGTGTTTTTTTGATTGATTGATTTTTTTTTTTAATTTTTCAAGACAGGGTTTCTCATTGTAATAATCCTGGCTGTCCTAGATTCACTTTTTAGACCAGGCTGGCTTCAAGCTCACCAGGATCACTCACCTCTGTCTCCTGAATGCTGTGATTATGGGCATGCAGCACTGTACTTAGCTTCAGCCGCTTTGTTTTTGTTTTATAACTCTTTTCTTTGTTTCATTCTTTGTTTAGTATTTTCATTTTAATTCATTTTTTACTGAACGTTTGATACCTTTTCTATTCTTTAGTTTATTTGATTTATTTAATAATATTTCATTTATGTTCATTGTATGTGAATACATGCATGTGTGCATTATGTACATGTCTGTGTTTATGCATTCCAACGTGTACACTGAGGTTTCAAGTGACCTTGGAAGAGTTGGAGTTGATTTTCTCTCCAACCATATGGGTCCTGGAGAAAAAAATTTCAGTTTTCAGTTTTGGATGCAATCACCTTAAACTCTAAGACATTGTGCTACCTAATCATATAGTCATGTAATTTTAAATGTGTTTCATTAATAAAAAATAAATAATTTTGAGTTTTCTTGTTTTTATATTCATAACATTTCTATTTTCCTTAATTTTATTTAGGCTTACTGTTAAAATTAGTGTGGCAATTTCTCAAAAGAATGAAAATAGAAATTACATACAATCAACTACATCAATTCTGTGTATACTTCCATAAAGATTTTGAAGTCATATTATCACAAAGATATTTGCTCTTACAATGTTATTGTCACACTATTTAAAATAAAACACCTACGAAACCAGCTCAGATTACCATCAAGAAATGACTGAATAAAGACAATGTGATATATGTATATACTGGAGCTTTATTCAACCATGAAAAGGAGTAGAATTAGATAATCATAAAGAAGCAGATGAAATTGAACGACATAAAGATTAACTACATAAGCTTCACTTAAATTTGTGTGTTTTCTCATATGTGTGTCTTTGTAACATGAAAACAGAAAAGGGGCTATAAATATTGTTTTTATTTACTAAATGAAAGGATGAGATGAAAATTATTTCCAAGCCTTTCTAGGTCTTTCTGAATCCTCACTTACTGGTCTTAACTCTGCTCAAAAATGTCTGCTTCAATATGGTTTCTCTTGGCTTCTGACTGAACTGTGTTGCCTGTACTAAAACTAATTTTGGCAGTATGTTTTAATATTCTGGTTCCTTCTCATTCTCTGGCTTGATCTGTCTTTACCTATATCTATGAAATTGTTCCAGTAGTTAATTCTCAATGAAAACCTCTCTCTCTACCCCTGTGTTGCTCTTAAGTAGGCTCCCTTTCCTGTTCTGCTCTCATGATAGATGGGTTTATCTTATTTCTGACTCATTCTATCAAACCTTTCTCTGATTTGTCACTTTGTCTGCTGCTCAGTTAAACATAAATTTCAAACATGGCTTCTTCCTTCTATAAACTAATCTTACTTTATTGCTGGAATAAAAGGAGTTTAGTAAAATCCTGTATGTATTCCAAACAGACCACATAGACCTAAAAGAACATTGGATGAGACCCTGTGCTAAAGCAGTCATGTTGCTGGACTAAAATTCCTATACAGGAGTTTTATACAGGGGAATATAATTAATGAGGAAATAAACTCTTATGACAGATAACAGACAGGGAGTGTGGAACAAGAAAAGATCAAGAATGAAAGAATGACAAAATATTATAACTCAAAGAAGCCTGCCTGCCTCTGCTTCCCATGTGCTGAAGTTAAAGGCACACAGCTTCACAACCAGATAACAAGGCATTTTCTTTGTTATGCTGTGAAACACCCCCTAGCTCAGTATGCTCTAGTTTAATTATTTATTAATAGGTGACTTATGTATAGAATTTGAAAGTAATGGATCAGGAATTAAGTTTTAGTTTAGATTTTTGAAAATAAGGACATTGAGTATTTTTTGTTTGCTTTCCTACTTTTTAATTTTTATTAAGTACAGTTTATTCACTTTATAACCCCCCTGTAGCTCCCTCCCTCCTCCCTTCCCAATTCCATGTTCCCTTCCCTATTCCACCAATAACCCACCCCAAGAAGAGGTCTTCCTGTCTTTCCTTCTGATTTTAGTCTATCAGGTCTCATCAGGATTGGCTGCATTGTCTTCTTCTGTGGCCTGGTAAGGCTTCTCCTCCCTCAGTGGGAGGTGATCTAAGAGCAGGCCAATCAGTTCCTGTCAGGGACAGGCTCTGTTACCATTACTATGGAACCCACTTGGACACTGAACTGCCATGGGCTGCATCTGTGCAGGGGTTCTAGGTTATCTCTATGAATGATCCTTAGTTGGAGTATCAATCTCAGAAAAGACTCCTGTGTCCAGAATTTTTGGTTCTGTGGCTCTCCTTGCGGAGCTCTTGTCCTCTCCAGGTCTTATTATCTCCCCCTACTTTCATAAGATTCCCTGCACTCTGCCTAAAGGTTGGCTATAAGTCTCAGCATCTGCCTCTATATCCTGCAGGGCAGAGCCTTTCTGAGGTCCTCTGTAGTAGGCTCCTGTTCTGTTCTCTGTTTTCTCCCTCCTCTGATGTCCATCTTTGTTTTTCTGAATGGCGATTGAGCAACTTAGCCAGAGTCCTCCTTCTTGATTAGTTTCCTTATGTGTACAGATTTTAGTATGTTTATCTTAAATTATATATCTAATATCCACTTATGAGTGAGTTTATACCTTGTGTGTCTTTCTGCTTCTCGAATACTTCACTCGGGATGATCTTTTTCAGTTTCCTCTATTTGCGTGTAAAATTTAATGATTTTCTCATTTTTAATTGTTGAGTAATATTCCATTGTGTAGATGTACCACAATTTCTGTATCTATTCCTCAACCTAGGGGTATCTGGGTTATTTCCAGGTTCTGGCTCTTACAAATAAAGCTGCTACATACATGGTTGAACAAATGTCCTTGTTGCATATTAAGCAACTTTTGGATATTTGCCAAAGAGTGGTATAGCTGGATCTTGAGGAAGGGCTATTCCTAATTGTCTGAGAAAGCAATTGATTTCCAAAGTGATTGTACAAGTTTACATTCCCACCAGCAATGGCGGAGGGTTCCTTTTTATCCACAACCTCTCCAGCATGTGTTGTCACTTGAGTTTTTGATCTTAGCCATTCTGATCGGTGTAAGGTAAAATCTCATATTCATTTTGATTTGCATTTCCCTGATGACTAAAGACATTAAGCATTTCTTTAAGTGTTTCTCTGCCATTCGATATTCCTCTATTGAGAATTCTCTGTTTAGCTATGTACCCCATTTTTTAATTGGATTAATTGATTTGTTGTTGTTTAACTTCTTGAATTCTTTATATATTCTAGATATTAGCCCTCTGCAAGATATAGGGTTGGTGAAGATCCTTTTCCAGTCAGTAAGCAGTTATTTTAAAATAGATATTTATTTAGTTAGAATAATTTGTGGCTGGTGAGATAGCTCAGTGGCTACAGGCATTTGCCACACCACCTTCATTTACTCTGAATGCAGGCTAGGCTTCACATTCACACATACTTCATACATAATCACACAAACACACATATGCGTAACAATTAAAACATATACAATAATGTTGCTGCACTAACATAACCACAGATATATCGTTAGAAAATATAAACAACTTCTTAGAGTCCTGGTATTATTTTCCTCTATGCACATATATGTATTTTTTAATTAGTGATTAAAATATTTTTGTTTCTTTCTATATATTGTTTCTTTCTATAGATTCCGTATTTGAAATGTACTGACTTTCTTGTGGCAGCTAATATCATCAACTTTGAAAGCTTAAATGCAGCTGGGTCTCAGATACCTTTCATTAATGTGGATTTAAATATGTGAGCAATCATACTTCCTGTGCAGTGCTCTCTACGTGTTTCAGCGTGGTGCCATATTAAGATTTGTGTAAATTTGTCAGCCCTCAATAGTCCCATACACCATTTTAATCTCCTCCGAGGTAAGGGTTGTGTTTACCAGTCTTTAGAAATTAATCACTGTCACTGTATTGTTAAAAGAAAACATAGTAAGACATTGATGAAGTGACTACAATTTATGTACAGTGTATAAAAATTAGATTATTCAGAAACATGCTGAAAGCTTAAATATATTACGGCAGAGAGGTTTTTACTACAGCAAAATTAAAAGTGGTGTTCAAGAAGGAAGTAGGCATTTCTTGCTTTCCTTGAAACATTGCAAAAAGGAGCTGTCTCAGTGTAACTTTCCTATTACCTCTAGGGAGAAAAGTTTGCTAAGCTAATTGAAAGAGTTGTTCAGCCTTTTCAGTGTGACTCACTGTGATGCTAAATGATACAATGGTGAATAATGTTGGAGAGGTTTGTTAACAATTCAGGGAGATGAAGTACTCAACAGAAACAAATAAAGGCAAATTAGATTTAAAAGGGTAAGTGTTAAAGAAAATCTACTAGGTTTATTTGCTTACCAGGATCCAGTGCATGATCCCCTCTCATTACTAAACAAAACAAAACCAAATAAGAACAACAATAACAACAAACTAGGTAAATGGCCATGAGGAATGACAGTTAAGATAGACTCCTGGCCTCCACATGCCTTTGTACACATGCAATCATACTACCTAGGTCTGTGTATACATCACACACACACACACACATACACACACACACACACACACACACATAAGAGAAAGAGGGGGCTGCTGTTAAAGGAGATCTAAACAAAGATGCACAATTAAGTGTAAGCAAATCTGTCAATAGGTTAAAAAAAAGTAAAGGATGATATTAGTAACAAGTGGAATGTGTTTTTTTACAAGGCACCTTAACTAATATGAGAATATGGTCTTAAATATATAAAATAGAGCCACATAAACCAGTAGAAATGTTTGGTTTTTTTCATGAATAAATATATTTTACTTATATCAGAAACCAGAAAAAAATGGTCGGAGGCATGGTTACAAAGTATAGTGTTTCCAACAATAACCCTACTATTAGGGTGACATATCCTTGAACCTCATTATTCTCATTTAAAGTCTCATAAATAAGAGCATATCACTGTATTTCTTGTATGTTATATTAAAAGTAAGAATGATATGTAACAATTAGAATGATTTCTAACTGATTTCTAACAATTATCTAGCATGCAGTAATACATATACATAGAAAAATCATGTAAAATTAAAAGCTCTGGTGGAGAAAATTACAAGTAAGTCCTACATGTGATAAAAAAAAAATATAAACTCTGCTATATGACCAGGTTGAGATATATCACATGGTTTTGAGAACTCAAATTCTTATATATACCTAAAATTATATATGACATATGAACATGTTTACTTGCTTGCTAGTTCCCATTGAGTGAACTAGCAAGTTCAGTGAACTGACTAGTGAACTGTCTCAATAAAACAAAGTAAATGGTATTGGTGAATAGAAAACAAGAATGTATAAACAGTTCGTCATCATGAAACATAAATATTCACATCAGGAGATAAACTTATGAAAAAGAAAACCAATTTTATAATAGCAAAAAAATTCATTTCAAGAATTAGACACCCCCCCCCCCCCAGGGAGGAGCAGTCTTGCTAGGTTATAGAGGAAGACATTGCAGCCAGTCCTGATGAGACCTGAAAAACTAGAGTCAGATAGAAAGGAAGAAGGACCTCCCCTAACAGTGGACTTAGAGAGGGGGAGGGAAGAGATGAAGGAGGGAGGGTAAAAGTGGGAGAGAATGAGGGAGGGAGCTATAGCTAGGATACAAAGTAAATAACCTGTAATTAATATAAAAATAAAAATTATAAAAAAGAAAATAAAAAAGTAAAGTAAAATATAGTTTTAAGTTGAAAACAAAAAGAATTATGAAGTAGAGAGCACACATATAGGGGAACTAGAAATTAAGCAAACAAACAATGCAGTTAGCGTTTATCTCCTAATAGAGAAAGGTTTAGTGTGCAGTGAGCAGCATCAAAACAGAAAGTATAAACTATGAAGACTGAGTGCTTTGTCCTTCCTAATGGGGTGTGTTTGCTGAGATGGAAAATGAGGATAAATCAGTCGATCAGATACTTTGGGAGGAGCTGAGGTAGAGAGATGGCAAGACTGTAAAAAAACAAAACAAAATGGTGGATCAATGGAACTGAATAGGAGATTCAGAAATAATCCCTCAGACTTATGGACACCTGATTTTGACAAAGATGCCAAAACCATACAATGGAAAAAAGATAGCACCTTCAAAAAATGGTGCTGGGCTAACTGGATGTCTACATGTAGAAAAATGAAAATCGATCCATACTTATCACCCTGCACAAAACTAAATTCCAAGTGGATCAAAGACCTCAACATAAAACCAGATATATAAACTCGGTTAGAAAAAAAAGTAGGGAAGAGCCTTGAACTCATTGGCACAGGAAACAACTTCCTGAACAGAACACCAACAGCACAGGCTCTGAGAGCAACAATCGATAAATGAGACCTCACGAAACTGAAAAGCTTCTGTAAAGCAAAGGACACCATCATCAAAGCAAAATCACTACCTACAGATTGGGAAAGAATCTTCCATAACCCTTTGCCTGACAGAGGGCTAATATCCAGAATTTGTAAAGAACTAAAGAAGTTGAAAGGCAGCAAATGGCAGAGAAACACTTAAAGAAATGTTCAACCTCATTAGCATTTAGGGAAATGCAAATCAAAATGACCCTGAGATTTCACCTTACAACCAGTCAGAACGGCCAAAATAAAACAAAACAAAACAAAACAAAAAACAAAACAAAACAAAACAAACAAACAAACAAAAAACCTCAAGTGACAACACATGCTGGAGAGGTTGTGGAGAAAAGGGAACCCTCCTCCACTGCTGGTGGGAATGTAAACTTGTACAACCACTCTGGAAATCCATCTGGCGCTTTCTCAGACAACTAGGAATAGTTCTTCCTCAAGATACAGCCATACAACTCTTAGGCGTATATCCAAAAGAGGCTCAAGTACACAATAAGGACATTTGCTCAACCATGTTTGCAGCAGCTTTATTTGTAATAGCCAGAAGCTGGAAACAACCTAGATGCTCCTCAACTGAAGAATGGATACAAAAATTGTGGTACATCTACACAATGGAATATTACTCAGCAACAAAAAAACAAGGAAATCATGAAATTTGCAGGTCAATGGCGGGAACTGGAAAGGATCATTCTGAGTGAGCCATCCCAGAAGCAGAAAGACACACACATTCATCTAGACATATAGTATAGGATAAAGCTACTACAATCTGTACACCTAAAGAAACTAATCTAGAGGGAAGACTCTGGCTAAAATGTTCAATCCCCATCCTGAAAGGCAAAGAGGATGGACATCAGAAGAAGAAGAAAACAGGAAACAACTTAACAAGCTTCCACAGAGGGCCTCTGAAAGGTTCTGCTTTGCAGAGTATCAAAGCAGATATGGAGACTTATGGCTAAAATTTGGGCAGAATGCAGGGAATCATATGAAAGAAGTGGAAATAGTAAGATAGGGAGAGGATAGGAGCTCCACAAGGAGAGCAACAGAACCAAACATTTTGAGCACACGGGTCTTTCTTGAGACTCATACTCCAACCAAGTACCATGCATGAAGCTAACCAAGAACTCCTGCACAGAAGTAGCTCATGGCTACTTCTAGTTCAGTGTCCAAGTGGGTTCCATAGTAATGCATACAGGGACTGTCTGAACTGATTCGCCTGCTCTTTGATCACCTCCCCCTGTGAGGGGAGCAGCCTTACCAGGCCACAGAGGAAGACAATGCAGCCACTCCTGATGAGACCTAACAGACTAGGATCATAAAGAAGAAAAAGAAACCCTCCCCTACCAGTGGACTTGGGGACAGGCATGAGTGGAGAAGGGGGAGGAAAGGAGGGAGTGGGAGGGGAGGAGGGAGGGAACTAGAAAGGGGATACAAAATAAATAAAGTGTAATTAAAAATAAAATAAAATTAAAATTAAAAAAAGAAACAAAACCAAACATGTTTATGTATTGATGAGTGTGCTGGCTAATTTTATGTCAAACTGCAGCAAACTATAGTCATCTAAGAGGAGAAAATGGTTCCAGAAAATCTAGCTGTAAACAGACAAGTCTGTTGGATGTTTTCTGAATCAGTAATCATTGTGGGAATGCCTAGCCTAGTGTAGACAGGGACACCCATAGGAATATTGTCCTGGGTTCTAACTAAAAGCAGCTGTATAAGCCATAATGAGCAAGCCAGTTGCACAGGCTCCTGTCTATAGGTGTTTGCCATATTCAAGTTCCTGTCTTGACCTTCTTCAGTTTTCTGGAAGCATAAACCAAACAAACCCTTTTCCGATCAAGTTGATTTTGGCCATGATGTTTCAATGAGCATTGCTGACACTGAATTATGAAAATGGTTGTTAGTTCTGAAAACAGAAGTAACTTTTTGTATGTCTGTTATTGATGTGTTCTTGGAATAAATTAGGACAGAATATTGTGATCATTCAGGTGAAACTTGGTATTAGATAACATGAAGGCAAGCATTAGTGTATTTTTTTAAGTGAAAGATTTATTATATATCACAGATCCAGAGTACAAATCATCATGTTGGGAGAATCAGGGAAACAGGAGCTTGAGAAAGCTGATCATTCTGTGTCAACAGGAGGAAAGCAGTATGATAATGCTCACTTTCTTCAGTTATGCTTTGCTGGACCCCCTGCCCTGGGTATAGTCCCATACATAATCAAAATGGGTCTTTCTATGTCAATTAACAAAAGTCAAGAAAATTTCTCACTAGCATGACCAGAGGCCCATCTCCCATGTGATTCTAGATCCTATCAAATTGACAATTAAAAGCAATTATTACAAAGACCTTATTGTTTATAAGATTAAAAAGGGTTAAGGGCTTTAAAAAGAATGTATTGGTCCCAGTAGGCCACAAAGGAGGACTTTGCAGCATTAGTGAATTTAATGAGGTGTTTGGGTATATTTTAAATCCTGTTGAGTGTACTGATGAACGAAGGCAAGGCAAAGAGAGTTGAAAGTGTTTTTATCCATCAAAGGTTTGTTTTATTTTTTTTTATTTCAATCATATTTCTTTTGTATTAGGCATAATAAATACAAATTTTTACTTTCTTTTGAGACAGGGTTTCTCTGTGTAGCCATGGCTGTTCTATTATCACTTTGTTCTCCATGGTGGCCTTGAACTCAAAGAGATCCTCCTGTCTCTGCCTCCTTGAATACTAGGAATAAAGATGTGGCCACTACCACCCAGCTCATTTTTTTCATGTTTTAAGTGTAAATTATTTTTCAAACGTTTGGCATGACACATGTGAGATGTTTATGGAGATTCAGAAAGAAACAACCAATTATTGTGAGGAATGTAAACAGCCCAGAGAAAATACAAAAGCATATGTGATGCCAAACTTTTTTTTTACTATTATTTGCCTTTATTTATTATTTCTTCGTTTAGTTTTTAAGATTAGAATACAAAGCAGTGGATTTCATCACAGAGTCTACCCACACACACACACACATATATATATGCAATACACACATATATGCAGTGTATATACATATGTCTCTACATTTACTTTCCATTTATTCTTTCCCAATGTTCCCTCTACAACATCTCCCCCATCTTCAACTGTTTCCTTATTTCCCTGTAGCTACTTTTCTGTTCATATTATAAATATTTCATTCCTGTCTCTAGTTCCCATCTTTCTTAAGATGTCACCTTGCCTTCTCATGATATCCTTTCCAGCTTTATGACTGATGCAAAATGTACACAACTATATACTGCATAGTTATACAAACATATAACCTATGTTTCACATATAAGAGAATACATAGGGTTTTGTCTTTCTGAATCTGGCTTATTTTACTTTGTTCAATGACTTCTTGTTTATGTGTTTTCCAGAAAATGACATAAAATGATTCATTTAAAAATCACTTTTTTGTAATGTACCACAAATAGAAACATCACAAAGCTATATTACAGCAGCCACTCAAACAAACACCCATTCCCAAATTCTATATGTCTCAGTAAATCTCCTTATATTTAGACTAGCTTCACTTAGGGTCTTATACTTTCACTATCAATTACATATTATTTTTTCCACAATTTATTCACTTTTTAATCCTAGTTGTGGCACCATCCATCTTCTCCACCCTGCTCCTCCCTCCATCTTTTCCCCTATCCTTCTCCTCTAGTCTACCAATAGGAAAGGTCCTCCTTCCCTACTATCTGACCCAAGCCTATCAGGTCTCTTCAGTATTGCCTGGGTCCTCTTTCTCTGTAGCCTGGGAAGGCCACCCTGCCAGTAGGAGGTGATCAAAGAGCACACAACCACATTCATATCAGACTTCCACTGCTCCCCTCACTAGGGAGGCCAATGGGTTACATCTGAGCAGGGAGTCTAGGTCTTCTCCATACATGGTCCTTGGTTCATCTGTCTCTACAGGCTTCCCTGCACCCAGAGATTTTGACTCTTTTGTTCTCTTTGTCTAGCTCCTGTCCCCTCCAGATCTTTCTATCTCCCCCTTCTTCCATAAGACTCCCTGCTGTCTGCCTAAAGTTTAGCTATGAGTCTTAGCATCTGCTTCAATCCCCTGCTTGGTGGAGTCTTCCAGAGGACAACTAGGCTCCTGTCCAGATAAACCTTGATAACCAAAATGAATGCTTTAGAAATGCCTATGGGGTATAGCTTGGGGTACGGCTGTAAGGGTGCTTAATAGAGGTTTGCTGAACAGAAGCTTTTGAATATTATATATGACTGTTACCCAATTATTAGTGCTATTACTATTCTCTTCAGAATGTTCTTCTTAAAAATAATATTAATTTTTAAGTGTGTTTTGTTTGTATGCATTTATATATCACATGTATGCCTGATGCTCATACAAGGCTAAAAGAGAACACCATCTCTGAGAGAACCAGCTTTGCAGATAGTTGAGAGTTGTCAAGTGGGTATTGTGTTGGCCATAGCTGAGTCTTTGATATAAATCAGCTGGAAATCTTTATATTAACCTACTTTTTCAACTGCTTATGAAAACCTACAATCTTTCATCCTTGAAGACAAGCTAGCATCATTTAACAAGAGAACATGTAGAGAAACTTAATCTAAGTAAAAGTGAATAATAATGCATATACAAGTTCAAAAACTGTACTTCATAACATACCTTTGAAAGTAGAAACTACATTTTATATCTCTATGAATCTTTCTCAAGATAGAAATATATGATTAAAAGAATAATATATTTTAATTAATTAATTTTTATGAGAAATTTACTGTTAGAAATTACCTTAATTTTATTCTTTATGAAATTGAATTTTATAATTTATCATACTTAACTTAAGGCAATTAATAATAAAGGTAAAAATCTGATCACAGGGTATCTGACAGAGACTGATCCATGAAATAAGGACTATGCATGTCCTCTTGCTCAGATGTAGCTGAGTGGCAGCTCTGTCTCCATCTGGATTCCTGACTAAGGGAAGCAGGAGCTGACTTTGTCATGAACTCATTTGCCTGCTCTTTGATCATGTGCCCTGGTGATGTGGCCTACAGAAGAAGAGGATGCAGGCAGTCTTGATGAGACTTGGGCAGACGGTAGATGGAGAAAAACTTCCCTTTTCAGTGGACTAGGGGAAGGGGATGGGGGAAGAGAGGTATGGGGAGGAGTTGAATGGCTGGGCTTTAACTGGGATATATGTGTATATATATACATATATATATATGTATATATATATATACACATATAATGAATAAATTATAAAAAAACATAAAAATTAAAATTAAAAATAATAAAAACCTACAAAAAAGAAGAAATTTCTTGTTGACTTTCTTTGTTCATCTGTGTCTAACACATCTTTCCTCAGGGCTTAGCTTGGTAAATTCACATGATTCTCTCCTTCACATATCCTCTGCAACCCCAAGATCTACGTACTTCTGAGTATGAATTTAGTTGCCTGGTATGGACTAAAGATTTGTATAGAGGATTAATAATAGTGCTAAAATTTTTCGCTGGGAGAATTACCAACAAGTTATCACAATACATCTGATAACACACTGATTAATAAATAACCATCATTTTTTCCAGTGATTAAAAAAAAAATAAAGCCTTGTCTAACACAACTACTTCTTCCATAGAAAATAGGTATCCCAGAAGCAGAAAGACACACAAGGTATATACTAACTTATAAGTAGACATTAGTCATATAACATAGGGTAAACATACTGAAATCTGAACACCTAAAGAAGCTAAACAAGAAGGAGGACCCGGGGTAAGATGCTTAATCCCCATTCAGAAAGGCAAAGAAGATGGACATCAGAAGAAAGAGAAAACAGGGAACAGTACAGGAGCTTACCACAGAAGGCCTCTGAAAGGCTCTACCCTGCAGTGTATCAAAGCAAATGCTGAGACTTATAGCTAAATTTTGGGTAGAGTGCAGGGAATCTTATGAAAGAAGAAGAATATAGTAAGACCTGGAGAGGACAGGAGCTCCACAAGAAGAGCAACAGAACCAAAAATTCTGGGCAGAAGGGTATTTTCTGAGACTGATAATTCAACCAAGGGTCTTTCATGAAGATAACCTAGAACCCATGGCATGTAGCCATAGATATAGCCTATGGCAGCTCAATCTCCAAGTGGGTTCCCTAGTAATGGGAAGAGGGACTGTCTCTGAAATGAACTCTGTGGCTGGCATTTTGACCCTCTCCCCCTGATGGATAGTAGCCTTACCAGGCATCAGAAAAAGACAATGATGAGACCTGGTAGGCTAGGTTCAGATGGAAGGGAAGGAAACCTCTCATAAAGCCATCATGGCAGGCCTAACTATAGTTGTAATGAGAACAAGAATGGCAATAAGGTATATCTTACCATTTAAGGAGCTATAGTTTTGTTAAATATAATAAAAATATAAAACATTGGAAATCTTAAGATAATGTCATTTCTATATAAAAATATAAAAAATATGTTACCATGAAACAAACAAAGGGAAGAAAAATGTAAAATCAGGTTGTTATTAGGCAGAAGCTAAGGAGCAGCATGGACTGTTGAGTGATCAGTAAATAATATTGGTTTAAAGAAAGTTTAGAATATTAGTACAGTTACTAGCTGATCACTAAAAAGTCCATGCTACTCAACTTACCTCAGCATTCTCCAAGTTCCACCTAAAAGACTGTTCCATTTCCCAGGACCAGAACCTAACTATGCTACCATAACAAGCCACAGAGATGCTATCACATCTGAAGTGTAAGAAACAACCTTAAATCTGAGGTTATAAAAATTATAGAGGCCCTGAAAGACAAAAATAAATACATAAATACCTCAAAGAGATACAGAAAAATATACTCTAACAGATAAAGGAACTAAAAAAAAAAAATCCTTAAAGAAATACAGGAAAATACAATCAAACAGGAGAAGGAAGAGAATAAAACTGTTCAAGGAAAAAAAAACTGGAAATAGAAGCAATAAAGGAAACACAATATGAAGCAGAGAGACAGTATCCAAATTAAGAAAGTCAGAAATGAAAAGGGGAACATATCAAAAGACTGATTGATCTCCAAAGTGGTTGTACAAATTTATATTCCCATCAGAAATGGAGGAGGGTCCCCCTTTTGCCACAACCTGCCCACAATGTGTTCATACTTGAGTTTTTGATCTTAGCCATTCTTATAGATATAAGGTAAAATCTCAATGTTGTTTTGATTTGCATTTCCTTCATGACTAAGAACATTGAATATCTCTTTGTTTCTCTGCCATTTGATATTCCTCTATTGAGAATTCTCTGTTTCTCTCTCTACCCCATTTTTTAAATTGGATTACTAGATTTGTTGATGTTTAACTTCTTGAGTTCTTTATATATTCTGGATATTAGCCATCTGTCCCAATATGTAGGGTTTGGTTTTGTTCTGTTGACAGTGTCCTTTGCTTTATGGAAGCTTTTCAGTTTTATGAGGTCTCATTTTTTGATTGTTGACTTAAAGCCTGTGCTGTTGGTGTTATGTTCAGGAAGTTGTCTCTTATGCCAGTGATTTCAAGGCTTTTCCTCAATTTTTCTTCTAATAGATTCAGTGTGTCTGGTTTTATGTTGAGGTCTTTGATCCACATGGAGTTTAGTTTTGTTCAGGGGGATAAATATGAATCTATTTTCATTTTCTACATGTAGACATCCAGTTAGACCAGCACCATTTGTTGAAGATGCTATCTTTTTTCCATTATTTGGTTTTGGCTTCTTTTTCCAAAATCAACATTCCATAAGTGTGTGGGTTTATTTCTGGAACAATATGGCACTTTCTCAGAAAAATCAGAAATAGTGATACTTCAAGATCTAGCTATACCACTCCTGGTCATCTGAAAGATGTTCAACCATACAACAGGGCATTTTCTCAACTATGTTCAAAAGCTTTATTCATAATATCCAGAATCTGGAAACAACCTTGACGTCTCTCAACTGAGGAATGGATACAGAAATTGTGTTATATTTACAAAATTGGAATACTACACAGCAATTAAAAACAAGGAAATTATGAAATTTGCAGACAAATGGATGGAACTGGAAAATGTCTTCCTGAGTGTGGTAACCCAGAGGCAGAAAGAAACTCATGGTATATACTCACTTGTAATTAGTTATTAGCCATACAATATACAGTAAACATACTAAAATCTATAGTCCAAAAGAAGCTAACCAACAAGGAGGACCCTAGGAAAAATGATTAATCCTCATTTAGAAGGGCAAGCAGGATAGATGTCAAAAGTGGCAGAAGACATGGAACAGGATAGGAGACTACTACAGAGGTCCTCTGAAAGACCCTATCCAGGAGAGTATTCAGGCTGATGCTAAGATTAACAGGAAAACTTTGGTCAGTGTACAAAGAATCTTACTGAAAAAGAAGGAGATAAAAAGACTTGGAGAGGACAGGAGGTCTACAAGGAGACCAACAGAGAAAAAAAAATGGGCCCAGGGAGTCTTGTAAAGAGTGATGTATCATCCAAGGACCATGCTTGGAGAGGATGTAGAAACCTGCTCATATATAGTCCATTGGCAGAACAGTTTCCATGGGTCCCTAGTAAGGGGAGCGATGGCAGTCTCTGGCATGAATTGGTTGTCTGCTCTTTCATCATCACCCCTGTCGAGGTGGCCTTACTATGTCATGGAAAGAGGGTCCAGAAATTCCTCATGAGGCCTGATAGACTAGGGTCAGATAGTAGCAGAGGAATATCTCCCTTTTCAGAGGAATTGGGAATGGACCTGAGGAGAGGGGGGAAGAGAGAGGGAGGGTAGGACAAGGAAAAGATGGGAGATGAACTACATCTGTGATGCAAAGTAAATAATTTGTAATAAATAACAACAATAGACACTGAGGAAATCCAAAGAATCAAAGATCTTAGTTCAAAAGCATGTATTCAACAAAATTGTAAAACTTAGAGGAAACGGATGATTTTTCACAATTGATTTCACTTAACAAAGCTGAATCAAGATGAGGAAAAAAGTTGAAACAGTAGTACAACCCATAATGAAGTAGAATCTGTCTTCAAAATTCTCTCAAGCAAAAAAAAAAAAAAAAAAAAAAAAGTCAAAAACAAGATGGGAATACTACCACACATTCAAAGAAGAGATAATACTTGTACTCCTCAAACTATTACACAAAATAGAAACAGAAGCAAAATTGTCAAACTCATTCTATGAAGGCGCAGTCACTCTGATAACTAAAACACACAAAGACCCAAAGAAATAATTTCAAACCAATCTCCCTCGTGAACATTGATGTGAAAATATTCTAAAAGTACTTGCAAACAAAATCCAAGAACATATCAAATACATCATCCACCATGATCAAGTAGACTTAATACCATGGATGGAGGGGTCTTTCAATAAACAGAAATCTATCAATGGAATTGACCATATAAACAAATTGAAGGGAAAAAACAAAACAAAACAAAACAAAAAAAAACCCACATGATTTTCTTCTTAAATGCTGTAAAAGCATTTGACAAAATCCAACACTGCTTCATCATAAAAGTCTTGGTGAAATAATTTATACAAGGCACATACCTAAACATAGTGAAAGCAATATACAGCAAGCTGATAGCCAGCATCAAATTAAATGGAGAGAAACTCAAATCATACATCTATCTCCCTTCTTCATGCTTTATCCCTCCTTAAATCTTTCCAACTCCACAGCACTAGGGAAGAGAGAAAGAAGATTAATTGGAGAGGGGATACTTCTTTGGCTACTTCTGGCTTGTTAGGGTCATAGGCTTTTTTGGGGAAATAGCAGTTTCAGTCATCAGGATATCCAGTTGTCTGATTAAACAGAAAATGTCTTTGTCCATCTATTCTTCTTTCTCCATCTGTTTCCTCAAAGTGATCTCTTGCTCTCTCTCTGGGCTCTCCTATTTTTACCTTCTCAGAGTCTTAAAAGTTAAAACTATCTGGCAAAGCCCACACCCCTCTCATAGCCACAGGAGGCTGTTATCAGCTATGCACAAAATAAAAGAAGTTCCCTATCCCTCCCTTGGGATTAAAACAAAACCCTTTTTACATAACTAAACTGAGTTTTGTTAAAGTAACCAAAACTTCCACTATAGACATTAAGAACTGTTTGAGGAAGGTCCAGTTATGTTTTCTAATGCTGATTCCAGTGCCTTGAGATCTGGTTATGACAAGGCCATGGACATTCTTATTAATGTTGAACTATCTCCTATATCCATGTGATGAGAAGGAATGTTCCCTAATTATTCCTGATTGGCTGATTAAAGGGCATGGCAGAAGGAGGTAGTCATGGCTAAGTTTCTCAAGTTTAGGGCACTGAAGGATCTTGGGAAGAAGGAGACAGGTGCCAGAAGAGGCAAGGAGGCAAAGATAGGTTAGCTTGGAGAGGAGCACATAGCCCGATCAGCATGGATGGAGGAAAACAGCTCAGATGAGAGAAAAAGCAAGTATTATAAATAACATTAGCAAGTATTTTGAGATTATGGATTAGAGGCATCCCAGACAGAAATTATTAGAGCACACAGTATGGGATGGAGGCTTTGGGTAAAAGTAGCTTATGAGATGAGATTATATCTGCCTTGCCCAGGTGAAATAATGGTATTCTAAAATCTAACAGGTGTTTGTTTCTTTCATTGATTATGATAGCAGGTTAGATAATACCACTATAATAATTGTAGGGCTAATTATAAACATTCTCAACCCATACTTTTAAATTATACACAAAAAAGGACAGTGGTTAATAAATGAGACCTCATGCAACTGAAAAGCTTCTGATTGTCAAGGATATCATCATTTAGACAAAGTAGAAGGCTACAGAATTAGAAAACATTTTTTTTTATTAACTACACATCTGATACAGGCCTAATATTGCAAACATATGAAAATATATTTTAAAAAAACCTAGACATTCAGAAAACAACCCAATTAAAATTGGGGTACATATTTAAACAGAGAATTAACAAAAGAAAAAAAATCAAATGGCTGAGAAACACTTAAATAAATGTTCAACATCCATAATCACCAGGGAAATACAAGTCAAATTTGCTCTAAAATTTTATTTTATATCAATAAGAATTGCAAAGATCAACAAAAGAAATGACAGCTCATTTTGTAAGAAGTTGTGTGGAAAGGGGGACATTTATCCAACCTGGGTGAGAAGGCAAATTTAGACAGAAACTATAGATATTAGTGTTGCAGTTATTCTGGAAGCTGAGACAGAAGTCTACCTTAAGATACAGCTGTATAGCTCATGAGCACATCCAAAGAATTTTTCATACTACTACAGAGACATTTGCCCATTCATGTTCTACGATGCTGTATTCATTAATAGCTAGGAAATGGAAACATTTCAGATGTCCATAAATAGATGAATGGACAAATAAAATATTGCATGCTTACACAATGGGGTATTACCCAGTTGTTAAAAATATAAAATCATGATATTTGAAGAAAAGTGGACAGAGTGTGAGACCAAAGGATTAAAAATCAGTGGCTATTATTTTAAAGTTTAGAGCATAAGCCTGAACCAAGGCCAGCCAAATAGAGATATGTCCAGCCTTAATGCCCTGAGGGAAAGAGCTAGCCTTACTGGATTCTTTCACCACCCACTAGAGATACAGTTGCTAAGAAACCACCACACACACATCCCCCTAGAAAGGAACGCCAGATCGTTAATGGTTTGGGGAACTTCCTATAGCCAATCAATTCAAAATGCAGCATTTCTTTTTTGTCTTGACCAATCAATGCTTGCCAGGAAGGAATCCCCCTGCTTTGGGTGCTCTGGGAGGGACCAGAATCTTTAAATCACCCAACTAACTCAAGCATGAGCATGAAGCTCTCAGCTCACACTGCTTCAATGGTGGGGATGCAAGCCAAAGCTGCAGCTTGTAATAATTTGTAATAAAAAGATTCTCATGTGTTTTTCAACAGACTTGACTCCTGGTGGTGGTTTTGGGGGGTATTGTGATTCAGGCATAACTAGAGGAAGAAACAAAAAAATTTTACTGAGATAATCTAGACCCATAAAAAGAAATGTATTTGCTTACATGTGGATGCTAGCTGTTAATTCTTCAATAAGGAAGCCACAATCCATATAACTATAGAGGTTAAGGATAAAGTAAAGGACTAGGAGAAAAGGATAGTTCTCCATTGGAAAGTGAAATAGAATAGCTGGTTATGGATTAAAAGCTGGAATTAGAATGAAAGGATCAAACAGGAAACAAAAAGGAAGAGGAAGTAATGAGAGATAATCAAGAGTGGAGCACCTAAATCCGAGGGTAATTTGTGGGTTTGTATAAAAACTTAATAGAGTAGAAGTTTCCTAAAACACATACATATGAAGATTATCTGAGTGGAGCCACCAAATAAAAGGAGAGATGAGCCTTATCCAGACAGTTCTCATCACCAAATGAAGCTCCCAGTTCCAGGAATGGCTTATGTAGAATCAAGTTGTTGGCAAAACTTGATTGTTCCCTAAAAACTAACTATAAGGTCCTATTGCTCAATAGAACGTCTACACAATTAACTGGACACAGAGAAGTTGAGCAGGTACCTCCCTTGAGCCTTCATTGCTCCAGAGGAGTGTTTATGGTACTGGAAGTATACTACACAGTAAGAAATGAGAAAGATAAACACCACCCCAACTAGAAGTTCTTGCATCTACAATGATGACATGTCCGCAAGATGTGCTAGTACAATAGTGGCACAAACCTTGTGGGATTAGATTTAAGGCCTACTCTATGAAATGGAACTCAATTCCAATACTGTTTGGATGGCCAAGAACCAGAGAGTAGATAGCCCAGGAAACTGCGAGAAAACAAAATACTACAGTTCTGCTAAAGGAACATAGCATTAATGTGACTGCTAATGATACAGTGCTTTGCTCATGTATCATCGGAGGAATTTTGTCCTGTAGTGGATAGGAACAAATACACAAAATCACAACTAGATGTAGTGCAAAGAGTGGGAGATTCCGGAACACTCAATGGATGTAATGGACACTCAATGGACTAAATAGATGTCTCCATCAATTTTTAACCCCAGGGTTCACAGAACACAGCAGAAGAGGAAACAAAAAAAAAAAAATGCTAGAACCAGGAAAGATGGAGGAGTCCATGAAAATAAGGCTTCCAAATACAACAAGACCAACACACATTTGAAACCACTGGGACTCAGGCAGTATGTGCAGAGCCTGTACAGGTCTGCTTAGGTTGGAATCCCAGTGCTGAGTGAAGTAGACACATGTCCCCATCCTTAACCGGGGAGCTAGCTCAAACTTATACTCATTTTGAAATGAAAAATTAGTTTTCTCCAACAGAGACTCACTGGGAAAAAACAACGCTCTTAAGGGTAGTTCAAATGCCCAGCAGTAAGTATTCAACAGAGAAATGAATGAAATGGCATCACTGGATCACTGGAAGTTCTTTTTTTTTTATTAAAGTATAAATTATTTATTAAACATGTATTTAATACAAACCTTCTACTAATTTAAACTTCTCTCCCTTCTCACATACACTAGGGATTGAATCTAAGGTCAAGACATGCTATACCAGCTCTCTACCACTGCATTCATTGGGGTTCTTTTTCTCATATTTTGTCACAGTTTTTTTTTTTTTAATTAACCAAACAAGTCTGTTGTGGATGTATAATGTGTTCTATTTTTTTATTTGTTTCTGAGACCTGTGTTGGCTAATATGTGAGTTTCTGAGTCTACTGTGTTCCTCATCATTTTTCCTTGCCTCTTTTTCTTCTACTTTTTTTTGTCCTATTACAAGTTGTTTGTTTTTATCTTATTTTCATTTTATTCATTATATGCCTCTTTGTTTTCTAAAGAGAGAAAAAAAGGGTGTAAATTAGGATGGGAGGAGAGGCAGTATTATCTTGGAGGAGTGGAAAAGAGGGAACCATAATCAGAAATTAATATATGAAAAATCATTTCTCAACAAAGAAAAATAAGGGTCCCTCATGGTCTAGTGGTTAACATTTGGAGCTATCTTTCTCTCTCTCAATAAAGAATAACAGGAAAAAAAAATGTGGTTGAAAGTTCAGCCCCCCAAAAATACATTTATCCTGCCCCCTTGAGGCTAATGAAACTTTGTGGAAAATGAGGTAGAAGTAATAACAGAACCAAAAGATAGGGTTAAGGGTTATGAAATGCCAGCTTCTAAACCTAACAAGTCATGGCCATCATGAGCTCCGAGCAATGACGCCTACTATTCCTGGTCTCACGTAAAGTTGGGCCTATGCAATAATCAGGGTTTTATAAAGCAGGAATCAATGAGCCTTACCACTTAATACTATACTTTCAGCCAGAAATTCTGGGTGAGGGTCAGGCAGTGTGTATACCTATACCCATTCGTAAGGTCAAAGGATAAGTACAAACCCATGTCACACAGGTGGTACTAGTTAAACTCTGGAACACAAACACAAAATAAAACAACAGCAAAAAGGAAAAAAAAGAAAAAAGAAACATCTAAATAAGTGGAAAAAGTTTACACTGAAGAAGGTGAGCCTACAAGGTATGGAGGAAATGAAAGATGATGAAGTGGGAAGAAACCAGAATGCCATAAAAAGTGCTGATATTATATATAAATTTCCTGGAAAGATTTTATATTAATACACTAGTAAAGTTAACTGAAAAGCAGTTAACCCTAAGCAGTAGAAATAGGCTCATATAGATATATTTTAGGCAAATATGTGAAAATGGCCTAATGTTCACTTAAGTAATATGCATAAAATATCTTTTACCAAAATTATATGAAGGAGAAATACATTGGCAGAGGTTTCCATGAAACACAAAATGACACTTAAACATGCATTTAAAAGTAAGCTTCTAATTTGAATGTACCAAATAAACCAACACTTAGCTTGTAAAAGCATTCTATTAAAAAATCGTATTGGCACTAAACAAAATGTCTTCTCAGATCATAAGGTCACTATTTCCATTTGTTGTGAAAAGTGTAGGGGGATTTCTGTTTTCTTTATCTTGAAAATCAGATTATAAAATTTAATTTTAGAAGTATTAAAATAAGTTTTTTACAGGAGGATTCTAGTAAACTTTAACATTTACATATTAATTTCTCCAAAATTAGAACATGTGCATTGGTCCCATTTTATCATGGGCCTCAATTCCTTTTCTTAAGCACTCAGTTTATGTATTTATTAGAACTGAGTTGTGGCAGTTCTAATATACTATAAACAGAGAATGTAAGGCATGATTTAAAATACACATTTTTCAGCTTTGTGCTCATAATGCTCTAAGAAAAAGTACTGTAACTTCTATTTAAAATTACCAAAATATCCAGGGTGCACACTGACACAGGATAGCTTTAGTGTGTAGTTAAATCACTTCTGATATAGAGATGACAATCTACAAAGCACATATTAATAAAGAAATAAACTCCTTCAGCAGCTTAGCCAGCATAGCACCTCTGAGTTGTAATATCTCACTTACTTTAACAGCCACAGGGGATCAGAAAAAAATTCCTGGATCGATCCTAAAGAGAAACACTTACTGATAAATACCTCACAATTCAAACTGAAGCACTATCTAGTGATTAGCATGGCCATATCTCTCCAAACACTGAGGCAAGCTTCCCAATAACACTTTATTACATATCAGAGTATGTCTTGTTGTGTTAGCTTTTCCAGTGATATATGAAAAACACCTTCTCACCAAGATTGGGCTACATTAGGACTCATAAACAGAAACTGGTTTCTGGGCGGTAAGAATCAGCTTTGCAGCAAGATAGCAAAAATTTCATTCACCCTCCATAAACACACAGGGACCAAGAGAGCATGAAAATGTTGATTCTCTTCTGTATGGATCTGTGGTTTTTACTGAGTTAAGTGAAGTTAACAGCCAGGTCATAGAAGTCACCTAAAGGGCGTTTGTAGGTCTGGTCCAGGGACTTATTATCAGGGTAGATATAGGACTGTTTCTAATCAATAACCAGGGCAGTTGAATTCTCCTCATGTATCTTTTTTATGGCTTAGAAAACACTGGGTTTTTTCCTAGTAAGGGGAACAGGAACTATTTCTGACAGGAACTCAATGGCAGGCTCTTTGACCTCCCCACACCCCAAGGGTGGAGCAGTCCTGCTAGGCCACAAAGGAGGACTTTGCAGCCAGTCCTGAAGATACCTGATAAAACAGGGCCAGATGAAAGGGGAGGAGGTCCCCCCAATCAGTGGACTTGGAAAGGGACAGAGAGGAGATGAGGGAGGGAAGGTGGGATTGGGAGGGATTGAAGGAGCATGATACAGCTGGGATACAGAGTTAATAAAATGTAACTAATAATAAAAATTAAAAAAGAAAACATTTAGACAGGTGTTACATGCTAGACATGTAACATACCTCCACTCTGCTGAAAACCAATGAAAGGCAGAGTTAAGACAGAAGTAATTACATGTATAAGAGTCATACTAAGTTTAGGTTTCTGCAATTCCTAATTTGGTTGATTGTTTTATGTTTTAATTTAATTTTATATTCTTGAGAACTTTGTAGGTATTTACATCATTTCTACCTACCCTCTTAGCCCTAAAACTTTCCTAATCCTGCTAACTTCCTCTGAAACTGTTAACTCTACATTATTATTGTTATGTACAATTGTATAATGTATACATACATGTAACCAAGTGAGTACATATAGTGTTAATAATAGTACATGTCTTCACTATTAATTGTTTTGGATTGGGTAACCAATTGATTGATTGGATTGGATAAGGGGACTTGTCCCTACAGAAAATAAATTCTCTCCCTCTCAGCTGCCAATGATCGATTGTTGTGTGTTATCTAGGGTTGAAATTTCTCTCATCTGTACTTGCATGTAAACTGGTATTGACATTATGGAAATCTTTCCTAGACAAGTATATTTGCAACATTCTGTGAGTGTAGCATCCCTGTCCTGTCTAGAAGACAACTGTAATTCACAAAGTGTTTTGTTCTTCTGGCTCATACAATATTCCATCTTCCTCTTGTATGATTTAACCTGAGTCTTGTGTATGAGTTATATTGTCAATGTACTAATTAGAATTGGAGACACATGATTACTGATACTTTGCATTTGGTTAGTTATGGATTTGTGTGTAGAGTTACACTTATCTAAGGCTATAAATTTAGTTTTAGAATACAGTTAGAAATTACAATAATTTAAGAAAATGGCAGTGGCAGATCCTCACCTAGGTTATCACCCATGCATCCCTGGGTAAGTGGCTATATTTATATTAGTAGGCATGACTTTTTGCTATTGAGTAGGTCTTAAGTCCAATTAGGCAAGTTTTGACTACCCCCATAATATATAAGTGACACTACCGTAAGATTGAGCAACCTTGCCAGGCTGACCATTGATGTGGTTTATAGACTTTGAGCTGGTAGAAATATTGTTCCCCAGATTGTACAGAATATTCTAAAACTATAAAGACTAGTCCACTGGGAAGATACTTCATATGTTCCAGAAAAAATTTTAGCCTTGTGTCCAAAGTCAATGGTGTCTTCACCAATAAAGGCTTACCTTCAAATCCTGGAAGGCAAGCAAAGGCAATGATAAATATACAATACTGTTGTTAGAATTTCTTGACCAAAAACCCAAATGAAGATTTCACATTTCTCTTCTCCTCCCAGAGGAATAGAGTTAAATTGTGCTGATTATTCACATTTTAATTATTCACTCATAAGCTGATAGACCACTAGGATATTTGTATTTTCTATTTATCTTGAATAAAATAGAAATAAAGATGGATGAACAAGTACGATATAGAATCATTTGATACATACAAAGGAGTTCCTTAGCTGGTGACTCTATTTAACTTTTTGAAAAATTTTCTCACTGATTTACATAGTGTCTACTCTACTTTGCAAGTATATCAAGACTAAATGAGGTTTTTCTTGCCACATATACTGATCAGCATTTTTGGTCAGTTGTTTTCTTGCCCTTAGACATTCTTACTGTTTAAAATGAATTTTAATTTGGACTTGCCTAATTTCTAATAATCATGCACCCTTTCTAAGATATTTATTAGACTTTTTACTTCTTTTAAGAATTATGTTGAGATCCATAGCTTAATTTTTAATTAAATTTTTTTAATTAATGTATAGTTTCATCAGTCTTTCCTTTTCCTCCCTCTAACCTCTTCCATGTCCCCTTCATTTCTTCTAAATTCTGTCATTTTTTGTTATTGTTACATATGTGCATATAAGTAGAATCTGCTGAGTCCCTTTAGCATAACTTCTATGTACATGAATTCAGAACTGACCAACTTATATGAGGTAATCAATTAGGAAGATCATCTCTGGGAGAGATTAATTCTCTCTTTCTCAACAGCCATTGCTCTCTTATTTTCATTACATATTTTGTGTTAATGATTACTTTTTTCTTTTTAATATTTTTCTATATTCAGAATATTAATTCTCTATGTGATAGGTAGTTGACAAATGTTTTCCCTTACTCTGTGGGGTTTCTCTTTCCTTGATTGATGGTTTCTTGTAAATTATCTACCTTAAAGCAGGAGGGAACCTGAGGATAAACAGAGCCAAAAGGAATAAGGCAGATTACAGTCTATCGCTACAAACAACTTTACTTCATTTTCAGTGTGGTTTTATTCATGAATGCAACAAAACGAGGCAATGATTCTTGGGAGGTTATTTGAGTTCATAAAAAGATGTTTAGAAAAGCTTGAGTAAAAGTTAATGAGCATAGTCTAAATAGTAACAGAATATCCCTTTTACAGAATTTCCTCAGGACAAAATACATTAAACACAACTTTCTGGGGTTTATTACAAACGTTTTTTTGTTTGTTTGTTTGTTTTTTGTTTGCTTGCTTTTTTTGTTTTGTTTTGTTTGTTTGTTTTATGAGGTCACATTTGTTATTTGCTGACCTCAATTCCTGAGACAATGGAACTCTATACAGAATGTCCCCTTTTGAACTTATATCTTCTAATTTCCTGTCTACATTTTTCTTCTACAAGTTTTTGCATTTGTGGATTGACTTTGAAGTCATTTGCAAATTGATTTATTTGTAGAATGATAGCTGAGGGGAGGATTTTAGTCCTCTGCATTTGATCAACAAGTTTCCACAGGACAGTGAAGACTCTTCCCTTTCTCTGTTGTGTATTTTTGTCATGTTTGTTAAATATCAGGAGGCTGATATTCCAGGTGCTCTTGTTGGAAGATTTGAAAATGTTTTGCTTTATAAAGAATAGAAGGTATCTGAGGAGACAGATTCAGAAGCCCAGAGTAAAGAAGGTCCTATGAAGTAATTAAAATGAATATTTCATTTTAATCTAATCAAATCTTGAGCCCTATGCTTTGTCATCATCTATGTTGTTGTAAATGTTTTGTGATGGTCTCAAGGCTTTCTTGTGACTATCTGGATTTTCATGATGACTGTATTGTATTAATAGCATGGTATAGAACACACTTGTGGTGATTGTTAGCAAATCCATGGACCTTCTCTGTTGAATTTTCACCCCCATTATAGTTGAGTTGTCTTGTATGTAGAATGTTAACTCTCTGATTTGTTACATTATGTATATTGAGAATTCTTCCATTTTGGTTTAAATAGGCTACAAATTCTCTGCTAAGTTCAGGTCAGTGAAAAATATTAAAAGATACTAGATCACCATATTCAGTTTAGGGCTAATGGGTAATTTTCTTCAAATTTTATTAAGAGTGGGACCTAGACAGGATTGTTTGACAATATTAAATAGTACACTGGAAAAATGTGTTCAGAGTTACTGCTAAGTAGAAAGGGACAAAAAAAAATATCTTGTTTCCATAAAAGTAACAGACTAAAGGAGGATTGGGACAAGTATAGATAAGTAATGGACCTTTGTGTAGAGGGGATGAACACGAACATTTCTGTCCTGAGGACAAATTGTATCTATGGTAATAATTATTGATTAGGGGCAAAGGAAGATAGTACATGAGATGAGAGAATGTGACTGAAATCATAGGAGTAAAATTCTGGCAAGACTTATTCAACATTATGAGTTGATTGTGTTTTTATGGCATGTTTAATATTTAGTAGGTCATTTTATTTAGACTGAAAAATAAGTTATTATTAAAAGAACAGGAAAAGTTTTACCTAATTTCATATTTATAAACAAAGTATGCATTTTTTTGTTTGGAAAAAAGTAAATATCACAGCATGGTTGTATTACTCAACAGAATTTGTAAACATAGGCCAAGCCAGAGGCTGGGCAAGGTTACAGACTTTGTCCAAAAAGAAGCAATGCTCTATAGCAGTAAATACAAACATTTTTCCACCAGTCTATAGTTATGATGCTTGTGGTTATAACTAAGGAAATCCCACAAATAAAATGTTTTAACACAGTTGTTAAACAGCACTAAGTTTCAAGTTCTATTGCTGTGTGGCATCTTGGCAATTCCTGTGACTATATTTGTCCTGGTCTACAATTGAAATCATCTTAAAAGACTGATCAGGAGGTCTTTTGTGAAGGAATCATAGTATTTTCATGCTCTCTCAGACATACTGAGGATGTCACCATAGGAAAGGAATTTGAGCTGACCTGTAGGCTGGCTAGAATATTTCATAGGATTGAAGCCTATCACCACTCATTTTGATTTTACTATTATATTTGATTGTATCGGTTATAGGAGGCAGAAGAAATGAAACATGATTTTGCTTTTTACTCCTAAAATCCTGGCATAATCCTATGGAAAGTTGTTCTTTCTGATTGGATAAGGAGGGATCACAGAAAATAGAGAAAATCCAACAAACTTCAGGGCCTATAGCTCTATCATCATCTGTTTATGTGTGGCAAAATAGAATAGAAATCTTTTGCCTGATCTCAGTCTACATTTCCAAATCATAGTGTTCTAATATGTATGTAGACATGTATAAGATACACATATCTTAGAATACCCCACTGATTTGGGGTAGTCCTTATATTAAGAAATCAAAACAACAACAACAAAAAAGCATGGAAGTGAAAGTGAAATAAAATCTTAACACTGTATAAAAATAAAATAAAATTGGAACTAAGAAAACATTTTTACCCTGTGGTTCACAAAATTGAATTTTTTTTTTAAAATAGGGTGTGGATCAATTAGTTCAATGAAGGAAACCTTAGCCAATACGATGACATTTTTGTTTAAACAGTTAAAATCCAGCCATTTGTGTCAGTGACGAAATGTATCAAAAACTAAACAGAAATCTATGAAGATATGTATTTTGTGAACTAATTAAATTAGTATATAAATGAAGTTGGTAAGAGTAATGGAACTATTCACAAAAAAGAAGAGATCAAGAAACACAGGCACTTTAAGGTTAGTATCTGATGCTTAATACCACACACAAACTCACATTTGAAAACCAATGGTTATCTGAGCCACAAGGTCTTTCTTATGTATTAAAATTATAAAAGCACAAAAAATAAAAATCAAATAAGTACTTCTCTTTCAAATAATATTATTTAGGAAAAAATAACTTGGATCGGTAAATGGATCTTGAAACAGACTAAATTTTTATCTGTTCTTTGGGGTTAGTGAATCATGGTACAGTCAGCCAAAGCTTTCTGTCACATTGAAACTGACAATGTGTCAAAATATTTTTGTTACTTATACAATAGCTGAAACTCTCCCATTTACGAAACAGAAAATAGCAAAAGAAAGCATGGAGCCCAAACAGAAGGGAAAGTAATGAAGGTATAATTTGCTTTGAATAATGAGACCTTTAAATATTTGATGACTGCAGCAAAAATTAAATTGCCATTTGAGGTATTCAAGCTAATTGCATATGAAATGCAGAGAGAGGAAAGGGACATTACCAGCAGTGAGAGTTCCATTCCTTGTTAAAATTGAAAATGATGAAATTTTCAATCAAATGGATAGAACCAAAAAGCATCCTGAGTAAAGTAACCAAGACCCAGAAAGATAAATATTGTGTGCATTCACTTATATCTGGATACTATAAATGGATGTTAACCATTTAATAAATGATAACCAAGTAAAATCCATACACACTGAGAGAGTAGACAGAGAGGAAGGCATTAGGAGGGAAACATGTATATCTCTGGGAAAGGCAAATAATAGAGATTGTATGGGTGGACTGAAGAAGAAGAAGGGGATAAGATCTGGAGGATAAGTTAGGAATGGAAGGGAAAATAAAATTGATAAAGGCAGTGAGGGAAAGAATATAAAATCAAAGGTCATTTGAGGGGAAGTTTGGAATCCCAGTGCAATGAAAACTTCTTATAATAAGTAAGGCAGTCCTAATGAAGTCCAAATTAATAAGGGAGAGAGAAACCCTACTGGCTATTTCTTACCACCTCCTAATGAAGCTTTAACTGTATGGACTGGGTTTGATCCAATGAAGTTGTTGGCTAAAAGTGTCCCATGGACCAATGCTGTTGCCAAGATAATATGTAGCACTACACAAACTGACATCAAGGCTCCATTGCTGAAGACAATGTCAACACAACACACTGAATGTGGAGAAGCCATGTTGTTGCCTATATAGAACTTTCACTCCATGTTCTAGGCTACCAAAAGAGAAAAGTAAACACCACCTTCACCACAAAACCTTTGATCAACAATCTGTCCTGCCTGTAAAATTTGTTAAGACAATAGTGGCACAAGTCTTTTTGGAGTAACCAACTGATACCGGATTTGACTTAAAGTCCACTCCATA
>NW_026585686.1:8998350-9068173 GCF_907164565.1 Psammomys obesus
AGATAGATAGATAGATAGATAGATAGATAGATAGATAGATAGATAGATAGATAAATGTAATCTGGAGGAAAACAAAAAAGAGAGCCAGAAGAATAGAAAAAAAAACAAATAATCTATCATACTTAACACTAACACATTAGAAAAATGCTTTAAATTTAAATGATCTAGAACTCATTGGCACAGGAGACAACTTCCTGAACAGAACACCAGCAGCACCGACTCTAAGAGCAACAATCAATAAATGGGACCTCATTAAACTGAAAAGCTTCTATAAAGCAAAAGACACTGTCATCAGAACAAACGACAGCCTACAAACTGGGAAAGAATCTTCATCAACCCTATGTCTGACAGAGGGATGATATCCAGCATATATAAAGAACTAAAGAAGTTAAAAAGCAGCACATCAAGCAATCCAATTAAAAAATGGGGTACAGAGGTAAACAAAGAATTATCTGTAGAGGAATATAGAATGGCAGAGAAACACTTAAAGAAATGTTCAACCTTATGAGCCATCAGGGAAATGTAAATCAAAATGACCCTGAAATTTCACCATCAAAATGGCTAAGATCAAAAACTCAAGTGACAACACATGCTGGAGAAGTTGTGGAGAAAGGGGAACCCTCCTCCATTGCTGGTGAGAATGTAAACTGGTACAACCACTTTGGAAGTCAATCTGGTGCTTTCTCAGACAATTAGGAATAGGGCTTCCTCAAGACCCAGCTATACCACTGCTAGGTAAATACCCAAAATTTGCTCAGGTACACAACAATGACATTTGCTCAACAATGTTTGTAGCAGCTTTATTTGTAATAACCAGAACCTGGAAACAACCCAGATGTCCCTCAACGGAGGAATGGATACAGAAATTGCATTATTTTTACACAATGGAATACTATTCAGCAATCAAAAACAAGGAAATCATGAAATTTGCAGGCAAATGGTGGTATCTGGAAAAGATCATTCTGAGTGAGGTATCCCAGAAGGAGAAAGACAAACATGGTATATACTCACTTATACAGACCTATAAGATATAATAAATATAATGAAATCTATACACCTAAAGAAAGCAGACACAGGGTAAGATGATCAATCCGCACTTAGAAATACAAATGGGCTGTGCATTGGAGGTAGGACAGGAGCCTACCTCAGAGGGCCTCTGAAAGACTCTACCTAGCAGTGTATCAAAGCAGATACTAAGACTCATAACCAAATTTTTGACAGAGTGCAGGCAATCATATGAAAGAGGGGAGTTAGTATGATGTGGAAAGATAGGAGCTCCACAAGGACCAACTATATCTGGGCACAGGGGTCTTTTATGAGACTGACACTCCACCAAGAACCATGTATGGATATAACCTAGAACCTCTGCTAGGATGTTAGTCCATGGTGGCTCAGTAACCAATTGATTTCCCATAGTAAGGGGAACAGGGACTATTTCTGACAGGAACTCAATGGCAGGCTCTTTGACCTCCCCACACCCCAAGGGAGAAGCAGCCCTGCTAGGTCACAGAGGAGGACTTTGCTGCCAGTCCTGAAAATACCTGATAAAACAGGATCAGATGAATGGGGAGGAGGTCTTCCCCAATCAGTGGACTTGGAAAGGGGCAGGGAGGAGTTGAGGGAGGGACTGAGGGATTGGGAAGCAATGAGGGAGCGGGACACGGCTGGGATACAGAGTTAATAAAATGTAACTAATAATAAAAAATTAAATTAAATTAAAAAAAGAATAATCAACATTTGCTCTTAACTGTTCTGATACAAAAGTATTGAGATGATACACATGCATTAGATAATAAAGTATGTGTCTTCCACTGACATATTTCACTTACACGCTCTAAGTCCATGTATGTTGGGACAAGTACAAGATATACATGTGGCTAGAGTGTTTTATTGAGTGTTGGTTCAATTCAATTACCTTTTTATTTGACAATGTCCATCAAGGTTAGTTACATATTCTTTGCTATTGCTTTGTGATCAATATATTTTACTTTTTTGATTAGGTACACAGTAGTTGAGTTGCTAGATCATTTGCTAACTCAAAATTTAATTGTTTTTAGGAACATCTATACTGTTTACAACAAACAATGTGTAGGAATTTGTGTTTCTCTGAATCTTGACTATTATATTTTTAATATTTCAACTCTAATTTAGGTAAGTAAGGAACAGTCTATGGATTTAGCTTGCATTTATTTGATAGTTAATGATTTCTTTTTGGTTTTGTGTGTATGTGTGTGTGTGTGTGTGTGTGTGTGTGTGTGTGTGTGTGTGTCTGTGCAAGTCTAATTACATTCTAGTGCCACAGAAACTATGCCTCAGACAGGAAAACTTTAGGTCAAGCATAGGTCAGGTGCCTCTGGGCCCTATGGCTGTAGATCCCTACAACATAAAGACACACATGCTGTGTACTGACTTATAAGCATATTTTAGAAGTCAAGTACAGGATGAGCACACTATGAGGTACTGACCTAAAGAAGATTAATAACAAGGATGATACAAGGTAGGATGCATAAATCTCACTTGGAAGGGGAGATAGAATAAACAGATAGTGGTTAAAGAGGGGTAGGAGTGGGATAGGAGAAGGGGCATAGGCAGTTAAGAGGATGGCGATCAGACTTGGGGAGAATGAGAACATGATGACAGAAGGTCTGTAGAGAACAAAGAATGTGATTGTGGTGATATCTCTGTTAAGAGTTGGAGATCTAAGTCAGTATATGCTTTTGGGAGGCAATGAGTGATACACAAGCAGAGAAGCCTAGTAGCAGAGACCATATAGACTGAAGAAGGCACTATGAGTCTCCTAGTAGACAGAGGGGAACACCAACACACCCACAAAAACTTTGACCCAAAATTTACCTTGCCTACAAGATGTGCAGAAATAAAGATAGAACAGATAGAGCAGAGATTAAGGAAATGTCGAACCTATGCCTGACCCAACCAAAGACCCAACAAAGAGAGAGTGCCAATCCCTGACACTATGAGGGATTCTCTGCTAAGCTTGCAAAAAGAAGCCTGTCCGAGTTGTCCCCTGAGAGACTAACCAGCAGTGCCTCAAAACAGAGGCTGAGACTCACAGTCAAATATTGGGCAAAGCTTAGGGTGTGTTGTGGAAAGTGGGAGGACTGAGAAAAGAACCTGGTATTTACACTAGAAGCTCCACTAGAAGACCAACATTGCCATCTAACTAGGAGCCAGAGGAGCTTACTGAGACTGAAGTATCAACCAAGGACAATGCACAATATGGACCTATGTCCCCTATAAAGATGTAACAGATAGGCAGCTTAGGGTTCATGTGGGTCCTTTAGTAAGGAAAATGTGAAGCACAGGACAGGTACATATTTGCCAGATGTTAAATCACTTTCCCCTCATTGGACTACCTTGCCAGGCCACACAGAAGAGGACAAGGTCAATCCTGATGCAACTTGATGAGCTTAGGTAGATGGGAAAGGTAGCCCCCCTTTTCTGAAGAATAGGGAGAGAGGGTGACTGGAGATAGGAGGGGGAAGGGTAAGGGAACAGGGAAAGAGGACTGGGAATGCAGAAAGGATGCAGCTACAAGGATGTAAAGTGAACTTGCTCACCCATGTTCATAGCAGCATTACTTCTAAGAGTCAGAAGCTGAAACAACCCAGATATCCCTCAGTTGAGGAATGGATACAGAAATTGTGGTATATTTACACAATGGATTATTGCTCAGCAATTAAAAACAAGAAATCATGAAATTTGCAGGCAAATGGTGGGATCTAGAAAAGATCATCTTGAATGAATTATCCTAGAAGCACAAAGACACACATGATGTATACTCACTTATATGTGGATATTAGACATATCATGTAGGATAAACATATTAAATCTGTACACCTAAAGAAACTAATCAAGAAGGAGGACTGTGGGTAAGATGCTCACTCTTCATTCAGAAAGGCAAACAGGATAGACATCAGAAGAGGGAGAAAGCAGAGAACAGGACAAGAGCCTTCCACAGAGGGCCTCTGAAAGACTCTACTCAGCAGGGTATCAAAACATATGCTGAGACTCATAGCCTAACTTTGGGCAGAGTGCAGGAAATCTTATAAAAGAATGGGGAGATAGAAAGATCTGAAAGGGACAGGAGCTCCACAAGGAGAGCAACAAAACCACAAAATCTTGGCACAGGAGTCTTTTCTGAATCTGATAGTCTAAACAAGGACCTTGCATCAAGAGAATCTAGAACCCTTGCACAGATGTAGCTTGTGGCAGCTCAGTATCCAAGAGAGTTTCCTAGTAATGGGAACAAGGACTATCTCTGACATGATCTCAGTGGCTGGTTCTTTGATAACCTCCCTCTGAGTGGGGGGAGCAGCCTTACCAATCCACAGAGGAAGACCATGCAGGCAGGGCTGATGAGACCTGATAGACTAGGGTTAGATGGAAGGGGAGGAGGACCTCCCCTGTGAGCAGATTGAGGGAGGGGGCATAGGAGAAGAAGAGGGAGGGTGTATGAGGTTGGGAGGGGATAAGGAAAGGGCTATAGCTGGAGTATAAAGTGAATAAACTGTAATTAATAAAAAATAACTAAAAATTAAAATAATAAGTGAATAAAATGAACACAATTTTTAAATGGAAAAAGAAAAAAAAGAAATGTACATACATATTTTCTAAGTAATACTATTAGCTGATACTTTCTATATTCGTGATTTGATTATATTCATCCTATAAGTCATCAGATTAAACTTAGGTTTGTGTCTAACTCTTTTCTATATATTAGATATACTTAAGATATTTGTAACATACTTTATGATTAACTTATCATACTTATCTACGTTGAGAAAATTGGTGAAAATTATCAGTAAAAGAAATATTTATGTGTTTGTGAATCTAATGTTTTCCATATTGTATTTATAATGTTTGTATGTGTTATTGTTTATTTCACCTTGAATTCTAACAGTGAATTCTAATACAATTTTGAAACCTCCAGAAAGAATGTCACTTCTTATTCTCATGAGTATTCCTTTTCTATGTGATTTGTGTTCATTTCTCTTGAACTATTCAATAAAGTTTATTTGTTCTGGAAATGCACTGCTTTAATTATGTTACAACACTCTGTTCTGTTGGTTTTCATGTCTTGTATACTTCTTCTGTCCCTGTCGTTATATAATTTCTAAGTTTTGTTCTGTGTCATTTTTTTAAAAATCTGGCATGTGTCACTTACTTACCTTGAAATCTTCTCCCTCATCTATGCCAACAATTTAAGTTTTTAGTCTTTTCTTTGTGTCCTATATTTTCTGTTTTCCTTTAGTGCTTTAAATATTTTTTCCATAACACTTGTTCATTTAATGTAGATCCTAAAGTTTATCTTCAAGTTTTGATATACTAACATCTTGATTTATTTTACTTCTAAGGCTTTCCTTTAGTTTCCAATTTTATTCAACTTGAGTGTATGTCGGTATTTCTATGACTTCATTAAATTCAATTTTTAATTTCAAGACCTTGATTAGCTTTATTATTTCATTAAATCTTATGTGTTTTTGTTGCCCCTGTCAAACTTGGAATGACAAATCTTTATTCTCATTATGTTCTTTTCCCATAATTTTACTAAGGTTTTTCATTTAGTTTCTTTAAATTCTTTGAATTTTTATGAAGTGTATGATGATTCTTTTAACTTCTTTGTCCTACTGTTTATCTAAGGTATTCCTATTTTGCCTTCATTTTAATTACATTTTTATTTTTTATATTAATCACAGTTTATTTACTTTGTATCCCAGCTGCATCCCCTTCCCTTATTCCCTCCCAATCTCTCCCTGCCTCCTTAATCTCCTCCCCACTCCTCTCTAAGTCTACTGATAAGGGAGGTCATCCTCCCATTTCATCTGACCCTAGCTTATCAGGTATCTTCAGGACTGGCTGCAATGTCCTCCTCTGTGGCCTGGAAAGGTGTCTTGCTTCTCAGGGGGAGGTGATTAAAGAGTCAGCCACTGGGTTCATGTCAGAGATAGTCCCTGCTTCCCTTATTACTGTACCAACTTAGATACTGAGCTGCCATGGGCTCTGTCTAAGTAGGGGTTCAAGTTTATATCCATGTATAGTCCTTGGTTGGAGAATCAGTCTCAGAAAAGACTCCTGTGCCCAGATACATTTGGTCCTTGTGAAGCTGCTGTCCTCTCCAGGTATTACTAACACCCCCTTCTTTCATAAGATTCCCTGCACTCTGCCCAAGGTTTGCTTGTGAGTCTCAGCATCTGCTTTGATGCACTGCTAGGTAGAGTCTTTCAGAGGCCTTCTATGGTAGGCTCCTGTCCTGTTTCTTGTTTTCTCCTATTTCCAATGTACATCCCATTTGTCTTTCTAAGTGAGGATTGATCATCTTACCCCAGGTCCTCCTTCTTGTTTAGCTTCTTTAGGTGTACAGATTTTTATATGTTTATCCTATCTTTTAGGTCTAGTATCTCCTAGGCATATACCCAAAATATGCTCAAGTACACAACAAAGACATTTGTTTAAGCATGCTCGTAGCAGCTTTATTCATAATTGCCAGAACCTGGAAACAACCCAGAAGTCCCACAATGAAGGAATGGATACAGAAATTGTGGTACTTTTACACAATGGAATACTACTCAGCAATTAAAAACAAGGAAATCATGAAATTTGCAGGCAAATGGTGGGATCTAGAAAAGATCATCCTGAGTGAGGTATCCCAGAAGCAGAAAGACACACACAGTATATACTCACTTATTAATGAATATCTAAGGTATTCCTATTGTTCTGTGTCATGCATGGAACAAGCTGGCAGAGAGACTGGTTATAGGACAGTCAGTAGTATACCTGGGGGTTAGGAGGGTTTCTGTAGGGTAGAAACAGGCAATTTCTTTGGGCAATACTGTGAAGAAAAATGTGCAGGCTTTGGCTGGGTGGATAGGTTGGATTAATATGGGAGGAGTCTGTGGGTCTGGGCAATTCAGGGCAAATCAAGGCAAAGAAGTTCTTTGTAGGGCAGGTAGTATTGGCTCAATTAAATCAATTACATGTGTGTTAGACAGGGCTGAGGGTGGTGCATTATATAAATAGAATCACTGAAATTTGCCACATACTGTTTATTTAGGTGTAGAAAAAATATTTCAGAGTAGCTTTCAAGTACACATGATAAAATTGTAAAGGCATTGTAGAATTGGCACGGGTGTTTATGGCAAAACCATAGCCAACAACATATTCAATGTGGAGAAACTCAATATTTTCTCTAAAATGAATGAAAGAAAGATACCTATTGGTACTTCTCTCACTTAGTATATTATATACCCAGAGCAATAATTAGAGAAAAAGAAATAAAAATAATAGATAAGTTTTTCCAAACCCACAAATGTTGTAACTGTATTTTAAAGCACTATAACTGAAACAAACAAAACAAAACTCTTAGATCTTAAATTATAGAAAGTGGTAAGATACAAAGAAAAACTAAGTATCAGTAGATTTTTCATATACCAGTAAGAAACCTCCCAAGAAGGAAATCAGTAAAAAATATGTACATTCACAATAACCTCAAAAATGAACTATATAGCAACAAAGTAGTCAGTAAGTTCATAGCTTCTGCAGTGAAAACTGTAAAACACTGAAGAACAATATTGAAGCAAACTCTAAAAAAAAAAAAAAAAGAAAGTAAAGAAAACATAAACAGATGTAATCCAAGGAATGGAAAATATAGGTTAGTAAAAAGTAACTACAGATGCAAGCATTATGAAAAAGAGAATCTTAGGCTTAGAAGATACAATGAAAAAAATGATGTATCAATCAAAGAAATCATAAATCTAATGTTAAATCTAAAAAGTTCCTGATGTAAAACAACCAGGAAATCTAGAACAGAGTAAAAAGACCAAACCTAAGAATATTAGGGGTAGAAGAGGGACAAAATTCCCAGCTCCAAAGTCATGAAAATATTATCAACAAAATCATAGAAGAAAATTTCCTCAACCTAAAGAGATGCTGATAAACAATTAAGAAACTTATAGAACACCAAACAGATTAGACAAAAAAAAAAAAAATCAAAATATTCAATGTACAGAACAAAGAAAAACTACTAAAAGATGCAAAGGCAAAAGACCAAGTAACATAAAAAGGCAGAGCTATCAGAATTACACCTGACTTCTCAATAGAATCTCTAAATGCCACAAGGGCCGGAGCAGAAGTCTTACAGTCTCTAACAGGCCACAGATGCTAGAACAGACTTCTATAACCAGAAAATGTTCAATTACTATAGAGGGAGAAAGAATATATCCTATGACAAAACCAATAGTATCTATGCACAAGTCTAGCCCTACAAAAGATGCTAGAATAAAAATTCCAATCTAATAGGTTATCTATTCCAAACAAACAAACAAACACACAAACAAACAAACACAGGAACTAAATAATCTCATACAAGAAAAACCAAAAGAAAGGAAACACACAAACACACTCACACACACTTCCACCACAAACATCAATATAACAGAAATTAACACTCACTGGTCAATAATATCTCTCAAAATCAATGGACTCAATTCCTAAATCAAAAGACATAAGCTAACACAATTAAAAAATGGGGAACAGAGCTAAACAGAGAATTCTCGACAGAGGAATATCGAATGGCAGAGAAACACTTAAAGAAATGCTCATCCTCATTAGCCATCAGGGAAATGCAAATCAAAACAACCCTGAGATATCACCTTACACCCATCAGAATGGCCAAAATGAAAAACTCAAGGGACAACACATGCTGGAGAGGTTGTGGAGAAAGGGGAACCCTCCTCCACTGCTGGTGGGAATGTAAACTGGTACAACCACTCTGGAAATCTATCTGGTGCTTTCTAAGACAATTAGGAATAGTGCTTCCTCAAGACCCAGCTATACCACTGCTAGGTACATACCCAAAGTTTGCTCAAGTACACAAAAGGGATATTTGCTCAACCATGTTTATAGCAGCTTTATTGGTAATAGCCAGAACCTGGAAACAACCCAGATGTCCATCAACTGAGGAATGGATACAGAAATTGTGGTATTTTTACACAATGGAATACTACTCAGCAATCAAAAAGGAGGAAATCATGAAATTTGCAGGCAAATGGTGGGACCTAGAAAAGATCATCCTGAGTGAAATATCCCAGAAGGAGAAAGACAAACACAGTATATACTCACTTATATAGACCTATAAGATATAATAAATATAATGAAATCTGTACACCTAAAAAAGATAATCAAGAGAGTGGACATGGGGTAAGATGATCAATCCTCGTTTAGAATGACAGATGGGATGTGCATTGAATGTATAACAAGAGTCTACTGAGTGCATTGGAAAGACTCTAACTAGCAGTGTTTTCAAAGCAAAGACTCATGACCAAACCTTTGGCAGAGTACAGGGAATCATAAGAAAGAAGGGGAGTTAGTCTGATGAGGAAAGGATAGGAGCTCCACAAGGACCAAAGATATCTGGGCACAGGGTCTTTTCTGAGACTGACATGCAACCAAGGACCATGTATGAATGTAACCTAGAACCTCTGCTCAGATGTAGCCTGTGGTAGCTCAGTAACCAATTGGTTTCCCATAGTGAGGGGAACAAGGACTATTTCTAACAGGAACTCAATGACTGGCTCTTTGGCCTCCCCACCCCCCAAGGGAGGAGCAGTCCTGTTAGGCCACAGAGGAGAGCTTTGCAGCCAGTTCTGAAGATACCTGATAAAACAGGATCAGATGAATGGGGAGGAGGTCCCCCCTATCAGTGGACTTGGCAAGGGGCACGGTGGAGAAGAGGGAGGGAGGGAGGGAGGGAGGGACTGGGAGGGAATGAGGGATCGGGACACGGCTGGGGTACAGAGTTAATAAAATGTAACTGATAAGAAAAAAATTAAATACAAAAAAAATAATTATTTAATTATCAAAAAAGTTTAAAGTATAAACCCGAAATACTAAAAACCTAAAATTAATGGAATCACAGATAATCAAAGTAGTCCCTGCACAAAATGGAGAATGTTGTATATATAACAATCCCCAACTTAAACTATATTATAACACTATGTTATTAGCCTACAAATAGATACACAGACAAGTAAAATAGAGCAGTGTCCCCGAAATAAACCAATGTGTTTTAACCATCAGATACTCAACTCAAGCCAGGCCTAGCATCTGTTTCTGTCTTCCTGCTGCCTGCCAATAAGGATGTAGAACTCTAATTTCCTCTGCCCTCCTGTGTCTGACTCCACACCATCACCTTTCCCAGCATCATGATATTCTAAACCTCTGAAACTATGAGTCAGCTCCAATTAAATGATTTCTTTTCTAAGAGTAACTGTGAATATGGGATCTCTTCACAGAATTAGAAATCCTAATCAAGACAAAAGGTCGCACGTTTTCCTCATCTATGCTTCTGGAGAGACATCTAGTCTGTTTCTAATTTCTGCCTATTATGACTAAAACAGCAATGAACATGGATAAGCAAGTGTCTCTATAGTAGTTTGATATGACCTTTGGGCATTTGCCCAAGAGTAGTATGGCTGGATCTTTAGATAGAACTACCCTCAGCTTCCAGAGAGACTACCACAATGATTTCCATTGTAGCTATACAATTTTGCTCTCCCACCAGCAATGAATGAGTTCTCTTACTCTACATTCTCACCAGTATGAACTATCAATTGTTTTATGGAACTTTCCCATTCTACCAGTGTAAGATGAATCTCAAAGTAGTTTTGTTTGCGTGTCTCTGATAACTAGGGATTTTAAACATTTCTTTGTTTCCCAGTCGTTTGTGCTTATATTTAGTGAATTCTCCATTCAGGTTTGTACCCAATATTTAATTATTTTTTTCTTCATGTACAGTCTCATGACCTTTTTATATATTTTAGATATTATCCCTCAATTAGATATGTAGGTGGTAAAAAATATTCTCACTCTGTAATCTGTTGTTTCAGCAAAATAATGCTGTCCTTTGCCATATAAAAGTATCTCAGTATCATTAGATCACACTTATTATTTGTTATTTTTAGTGCTTATGCTATTAGTATATTGTCCAGAAAAGTATTTTTTTTCCTGTAATGAGTTTAAGACTTTCTGACTTTCTCTTTTATTAGGTTCAACATGTCTGGCCAAGTGTTGAGGTCTTTAACCCATTTGAGGTTGAGTTTTTGAGTTTAGTGCAGGCAGTGTGATAAGTACATATCTATTGGCTTTGTTCTGCATTAGTCATCCATTTGGATCAACACCATTTGTTATAGATATTATCATTTTTATTATGTATATTTCTGACTTCTATATTTAAAAAGTACATACTGATAGGTGCGTTGGCTTAAGTCTGAGTTTTTAATTTTTTTCTAATGGTCAACATGTCTTTTTGGGTTTGTAGGCCAATGTGATGCTGTTTTCCTACCATAAATGTACAGTAGAAATTTAACATGGAGATACTTCCTACAGTACTTTTACTATCAGGATTATTTTGCCTATCATGGGTTTTCTGTGTTTCCATACGAAATTAAAAAATGTCATTTTAAGATATGTGAAGAATTATGTTGGAATATTGTTAGAGATTGAATTTAATCTGTAGATTGCTTTTGATAGGATGGACATTTTTATGTTAATTCTAAAAATACATGAACATGGAAGATCTCTATTATAATTTAATAGATAGAATTATAATATGAATAAAATCTTCTATTTATTTCATTTTTTTTAAATGTCTTAAAATTTTTATCATACAAGTCTTTCACTTGCATGGTTAGAGTTAACCCAATATATATTTGAGTGATAATTTTTTCCAGAATTTATTCTCAGTACTTTATTATTATATATAAGAAATCATCTGCTTTTTTTGTGTGCCAGTTTTGTATACTGTTATATTTTTTGAATATATTTATCAGCTATATGAATTTCCAATGAAATTGTCGTCACACGTACAATAATATCATTTGAAATTTTGAGTTCTTTTTTAAATAATTTTTTATATTAATCACAGGTTATTAACTTGGTATCCCAGCAGTAGCCTCCTCCCTCATTCCTTCACAATCCCAACATCCCTCCGCCATCTCTTCCCTGTCCCTTTCTGTGTCCACTGATAGGGGAGGTCCTTCTCCCCTTCCATCTGAAACTAGCTTATCAGGTCTTCAGGACTGGTTGCAATGTCCTCCTCTGTGGGCTAGCAGGGCTGCTCCTCCCTTGGGAGAGGGGGAGGTCAAAGAGCTAGCCATTGAGTTCATGTCAGAAATAGTCCCTGGTCCCCTTACTAGGGAACCCACTTGGATAATGAACTACCATGGGCTACATCCGAGCACGGGTTCTAGGTTGTATCCATTTATGGTCCTTGGTTGGAGAAACAGTCTCATAAAAGACCCCTGTGCCCTGATATATTTGGTCTTTGTAGAGCTTCAGTCCTCTCCAGGGCATACTAACTCCCCCTTCTTTCATATTATTCCCTACATATTCCCTGCATGATTCTTTCATTAGATTCTATATTATTTTACAGTTTCACCATTTTTATTTTTTAATGAAAAGAAAAAAAATATCCTGTTTTGTGTTTAAAGAGCATGCCAATCTTTTAATTACATTTTATTCACTTTGTATCTCTACATAAGCCTCTCCTTCCTCACCTCCTGATCCCAACCTCTTTCCCCCTTCTTCACGCATGCCCCTCCCCAAGTCCACTGATAGGGGAGGTCCTTCTATCCTCCCTTCTGATCTTAGTCTATCAGATCACATCAGGAGTGGCTGCATTGTCATCTTCTGAGGCTTGGTAAGGATACTCTCCCTCAGGGGGAGGTGATCAAAGAGCAGGCCAATCAGATTATGTCAGAGGCAGTCCCTCTTCCCATTACTATGTGACCCACTTAGACACTAAACTGCCATGGACTACATCTTTGCAGGGGTTCTAGGTTATCTCCATGTCTGGTACTTGGTTAGAGTATGGGTCTCTGAGAAGACCCCTGTATTCAAATTTTCTGGTTCTGTTGCTTTTCTTGTGGGGTTCCTGTCCCCTCCAGATCTTACTATTTCCCACTTCTTACATAAGATTCCATGCACTCTGCCCAACAGTTGGCCATAAGTCTCAGCATCTGCTTTGATAGTCTGCAGGGCAGAGCCTTTCAGAGGCCCTGTGTGGCAGGTTCCTAGGTTGTTCCCTGTTTTCTTCTTCTAATGTCCATCCTCTTTGCCTTTCAGGATGGGGACTGAGCATTTTAGTCAGGGTCCTCTCTCTTGATTAGTTTCTTTAGATTTACAGATTTTAGTAGGTTTATCCCGTTATATGTCTATATGAGTGAGTATATACCGTGTGTGTCTTTCTGCTTCTGAGAGAGCTCACTCAGGATGATCCTTTCCAGGTCCCACCATTTACCTGCAAATTTCATGATTTCCTTATTTTTCATTGCTGAGTAATATTCCATTGTGTAGATGTACCACAATTTCTGCATCCATTCTTCAGTTGAGGTATATCTGAGCTGTTTCCAGCTTCTGGCTATTACAAATAAGGCTGCTAAAAACGTGGTTGAGAAAATGCCCTTATTGTGTACTTGAGCCTCTTTTGGATATATGCCTAAGAGTGGTATGGCTGGATCTTAAGGAAGCACTATTCCTAGTTGTCTTGAGAAAGCGCCAGATGGATTTCCAGAGTGGTTGTACCAGGTTTACATTACTACCAGCAGTGGTGGAGGGTTCCCCTTTCTCCACAACCTCTCCAACATGTGTTGTCACTTGAATTTTTCATCTGGGCCATTCTGATGGGTGTAAGGTGAAATATCAGGGTCATTTTGATTTGCATTTCTCTAATGGCTAATGAGACTGAACATTTCTTTAAGTGTTTCTCTGCCATTCAATATTCCTCTACAGAGAATTCTCCATTTAGCTCTGTTCTCCATTTTTTAAATTTGATTATTTGGTTTGTTGCTTTTCAGCTTCTTATATATACTGTATATTAGCCCTTTGTCAAATAAAGAGTTGGTGTAGATTCTTTGCCAATCTGTAGGCAGTCGTTTTGTTTTGATGACGGTGTCCTTTGCTTTACAGAAGCTTTTCAGTTTCATGAGATCCCATTTATTGATTTATGCTCTTAGAGCCTGTGCTGTTGATGTTCTGTTCAGGTAGTTGTCTCCTGTGCCAATGAGGTCAAGGGTATTCCCCATTTTTTCTTCTAACCGATTTAATGTGTCTGGTTTTATGTTGAGGTCTTTGATCCACTTAGACATCAGTTTTGTACAGGGTGACAAGTATGGATCTATTTGCATTTTCTCCATGTAGACATCCAGTTGGACCAGCACCATTTGTTGAAGATGCTATCTTTTTTCCATTGTATGGTTTTGGCGTCTTTGTCAAAGATCAGGTGTCCATAAGTGTGTGGGTTTATTTCTGGGTCCTCTGTTCGGTTCCATTGATCCACCATTCTGTTTCTATGCCAGTACCATGCAGTTTTTAAAACTGTTGCTCTATAGTGCAGCTTAAGGTCAGGGATGGAGACACCTCCAGAAGATCTTTTATTGTAGAGGATTGTTTTAGCAATTATGGATTTCTTGTTATTCCATATGAAGTTGAGAATTTTTCTTTCCAGGTCTGTAAAGAATTGTGTTGGTAATTTGATGGGAATTGCATTGAATCTGTAGATTGCTTTTGGTTAGATGGCCATTTTTACTATGTTAATCCTGCCAAGCTGTGAGCATGGGAGATCTTTCCATCTTCTGATATCTTCTTCTAATTCTTTCTTCAGAGACTAGAATTTTTTTTCATACAAGTCTTTGACTTGCTTGGTTAGGATTACACCAAGGTATTTTATGTCATTTGTGGCTATTGTGAAGGGTCTTTCCCTAATTACTTTCTCAGCCCTTTTGTCTTTTATATATAGGAGGCCTAATGATTTTTTTGGTGTTAATTTTGTATGTGGCCACTTTGCTGAAGGTGTTTATCAGCTGTAGGAGTTCCCTGGTAGAGTTTTTGGGGTCACTCACATATAATATCATATTATCTGCAAGTAGTGATAATTTGACTTCTTCCTTTCCAATTTGTATCCCCTTGATCTTCTTCAATTGTCTTATTGCTCTAATAAGGACTTCCAGAACTCTGTTGAAGAGATATGGAGAGTGGGCAGCCCTGCCTTGTTCCTGATTTCAGTGGTATTGCTTTAATTTTTTCTTCGTTCAGTTTGATGTTGGCTATAGGCTTCCTGTATATCGCCTTTACTATATTTAGATATGTTCCTTGTATCCCTGATCTATCCAATACTTTAAACATGAATGGATGTTGAATTTTGTCAAATGCTTTTTCAGCATCTAGGGAAATTATCATGTGTTTTTTTTTTCTTCTTTCAGTTTGTTAATATGGTGGATCACATTGATGGATTTCCATATATTGAACCACCCCTGCATGCCTGGGATGAAGCCCACTTGGTCATAGTGGATAATATCTTTGATGTGTTCTCGTATTTTGTTTGCAAGTATTTTGTTGAGTATTTTTTCATTAATATTCATAAGGGAGATTGGCTGACATGTTCTTTCTTTGTTGAGTCTTTGTGAGGTTTAGGTAGCAAGGTGACTGTGGCTTCATAGAATGAGTTTGGTAATGTTCCTTCTCTTTCTATTTTGTGGAATAATTTGAAGAGTACTGGAGTTAGTTCTTTGAAGATGTGGTAGAATTCTGTGCTGAAACCATCTGGTTCTGGGCTTTTTTTGGATGGGAGAATTTTGATGACTGCTTCTATTTTCTTGGGGGATATAGGACTATTTAATTGTTTACCTGGTCCTGATTCAGCTTTGGTAAGTCGAATTGATCAAGAAAATTGATCATTTTATTTAGATTTTCAGATCATACTAACTTCCCCTTCTTTCATATGATTCCTTACATATTCCCTGCATGATTCTTTCATATGATTCTATTTTTTATCCCTTTTGTCTTCAGTTGTCTTGTATCACAGCTAAATCTTCAAATACTATATGGAACAAATGTGGCAAGAGATTGGAAACCCTTGTCTTTTGCCTGGTTTTAGTAGAAATGGGTAATGAAAGTCCCTAAGGCCTGAATCCACACAGCAAAGCTTCATGGAAACACTAAGATATAGGTATAGTGACAAACTGTAAGAAAATGAGTTTAGTACTCTAGGAGTTAGTAATAGAAGTTGAAGACTTGGATTGCATCAGATTTTAAAAGCTACTCACAATAAATAAATTTGTCAACACAGTGACTATACAACCTAAACAATACAAGAAAACCTTAGTCAGCTATATTTTTGGACAGTAAATAAGTATATAAAATATTCAATTTTCTCAAAATTTAATAGAAATACAGTACTAGAAAATAAATGGACAAAATTTGGACAGGCAGTTTTTAATGTTTAGATGAAGGAATATAAATTGCAAAACAAAAAATATATGAAGTATGAATCTGAGGACACATATTCAGAATATACTTTTTGAATTATGATGGTTTTAGTAAAACTGTGATTATAGATTCTCCTCCAAGATTCATGTCTTCGTTATTCAAAGGCAGCTGGCTAATTTTGCAAAAGCAGGCATAATTTCTCTGTTGTTGCACTCAACCATGAAAAAAACAAAACTACAGGCAGAAAAATGAATGTTGAGAGCAGGAGAAATTCTCTTTCATCTGAAAAATAGAACAATGATTATCCAGTGCCAAATGGTCAACTCTGAAACATATATATGTACACATATGTGTGTATGAAATATACAAATGAAAAAGTTTTTATTTCTGCATTTATGAAAAATTGGTGTGAAGGTGTTTGGGGGGAAGAAGAGATAGATTATGTAGTTTAATTATAACCTCAAATTCTTAAACAATAATTTAAAATGCATGAAATACTTTTAAACCTAATAGTTTTCAATAACTTTATAATGAAAATTCAAATAAAAACATCCAGATTGTAGCCCTCTCTCTAGACTCATCCTGGTCCCACCCTACCTCTTTCTTCACCCCATTTCCTTTCGCTAGCCCACAGAAAGGGGGAGCCCTCCAACCTACCAACTGAACCTAGCCTATCAAATCTCATCAGGACTGCCTACATCCTCTCACTCTGTGGCCTGGTAAGGCCACCCCACCAAGGGGCAGTTATGAAAGAACAGACAACAGAGCCCTTGTCAGAGACAAGCCCTGTATTTCTTATTAAGGAATTATCTGGCTACCCTTCTATTATCTGCTGCAGGTCTGGATTTGTGGGTAGGTACTGTTTAAATTTGTTTGTGTCATTGACTATCTTATTTTCTCCATCAATGATGATTGAGAGTTTTGCTGGATATATTAGGCTGGGCTGACATCTTTGTTTTCTTAGGGTCTGCATGATATCTGTCCAGGCCCTACTGGCTTTCACAGTCTCTGTTGAGTAGTCAGGTGTGCTTCTGGTGGGTTTGTCGTTATCTGTTACTTGACCTTTTTCCCTCTCAGCTTTTAGCATTTTTTTCTTTGTTCTGTATACTTACTGTTTTGATTATTATGTGGCAAGAGGATTTTCTTTTCTGGTCTAATCTATTAGTTGTTCTGTAGGGCTCTTTTATGCTTACAGGTATCTCTTTTTTATTAATTTTTATTTACAGTTTATTTGTTTTATATCCCAGCTGTAACCCCCTCCTTCATTCCCTCCCCATCCCATACTCTCTCTCTCATCTCCTCCCATCCATGCCCCTCTCCAAGTCCACTGTTGGGGAGGTCCTTCTCCCCTTCCATCTGACCTTAGCTTATCAGGTCTGATCATGATTGGCTGCATTGTCCTCCTCTGTGGCCTGGCAAGGCTGTTCTCCCCCCCCCCCTTAGGGGAAGGTGATCAAAAAGCCAGCCACTAAATTCATGTTAGAGACAGTCCCTGTTCCTCTTACTAGGGAACCCAATTGAACACTGAGCTACCATGAGCTACATCTGAGCAGGGCTTTTAGGTTGTCTTGGTAATATACATGAATGGTCTTTGGTTGAAGTATCAGTTTCAGAAAAGACCCCTGTGCCAAGATTTTTTGTTGTTGTTGTTGTTCTCTTGCTCTCCTTGTGGAGTTCCTGTCCTCTCCAGGTCTTACTATCTCTTCCTTCAGGTATCTCTTTAAATTGGGGAAGTTATCTTCTATAATTTTGTTGAAAATGTATGCAGGACATGGAGATGGGAATCTTCTTTTTCCTCTCTTCCTATTTAGTTTTGTCTTTTCATAGTGTCTTTATTTCTTGGATGTTTTGTCTAAGGAATTTTTAGTTTTAACATTTTCTTTGATGGATGAATTAATTTCTTTCAGTGTATCTTCTACATCTGAAATTCTTTCTTCCCTCTCTTATATTCTGTGGGAAATGCTTACTTTTGTAGTTCCTGTTTTCTTCCCTAAGTTCTACCTCTTCAGGATTTCTTCAACTTTTCTTTTCTTTATTGTTTCCATTTCCATTGTCAGATCTTGAACAGTTTGGTTGGTTTCCTTCACTTGCTTGTTTGTAATTTTCCTATGTTTCATTCAATTCCTTCACCTGTGTGTTTGAACTTTCCTCTATTTCTTTCAGTGATTTAATTATTTCCTCTCTAAAGGCCACAATCTGTTCGAGTGTGTCTTTGGTATGTCTTTAAGGGTGACCACAATCTCTTTGACTCTACTTCCCTGTGTTGTTATGTGTGTTTTGTTTTTGTTTTTGTTTTTTTTTTTTTTTTTACAGATTTTACTCATTTACTCCATTAAAATCTTCATAAACATGTCCTTAAGGTCATGTTCTTGAATTTCAGTTATGTTAGGGTTTCTAGTGTTGTTTTAGGGTTTCTAGTGTTGTTTCTTCTTGGATAACTGGGTTCTGGAGATGACATATTGCTTTGACTTTTGTTGATTGTGTTTTTCCCCTGGATTAAACACATCTGGCTGTCTCAGGTGTTGGATGGTAGTTTCTGATGCCTGCTGGAGTCTGGGCAAGGGGGCAGGGAGTGGTATGGGAAATTCTCTGGGCAGGAAGCTGGTTGTTCCTAAAGGAGCCCTCCTCAGATTGGTGGGTATGTTCTCTGAATGGCTTGCAGTTCTCAGGGAATTCCTGAAGCTCTCCTTAGGTGTGTGATCCTGTGGGCTAACTGGGCTCCTTGGGAGTCCAGGGTCTCTTTACTCACCAGGGAAAATCCTGTAGATAGTTGCCCCCTCTCACACTGGCTTTCTTGTTCTGAATTTAATGAGCTGCAGCTACTCAGACACTGTTTTCTGGGCATAGCCCTCTTGAAGAACCAGCGACTCCAGAGGTTTCGTTGATCTCACTACGGAGACAGTTTGAGCTTTGGAGCAGTGTCTGGGTCTCATCCCTTGGCTCCCAGGCATTTATGGGTCTGAGATTGGGTCTCTGTGCCAGTACCCAGAAGGTAATCATTCCCCTAGAGTGCAACACACAGGCTTGTGGCTAGGAGCTGGAAACCTCAAGTTTTCCTGAACCCAGGAACTTTTCTGGGGATTAGCTGACTGTCTTGAGGTTGGACCTGATTGTTTCACTCACTGTGAGGTTTCTTTACAACTGTGAGACCCAGTCTCTGGTCTTTGGGGGTCTACAGTTCATTCTGTGAAACTGAGCACAGTGCATAGTCATGTAGCTATGAGCTGGAGAACTAGTACCTGCAAGAACCCAGAAACTTTTCAGGGGGTTACCTGGGTGAAATAAGATAGGAACCGATTGTTTTTCTCACTGTGGGGTTTCCTCTTATTTGGGAACACAATCTCTGGTGTTTGGGGGCTCAGGGTTCAGTCTGTTGTTCACTGAGCAGTCACTGCTGCCCTGCTGATCACACACAATATGCTATTGGCACTGCCATCTTTGGTTCTCCTAGTCCTATTAATCTTAGGTTTATTTCTTCCATTATGTCTTTGATTTCTTAGATGTTTTGTGTCAGGAACTTTTCCATTTTTATGTTTTCTTTGCAAGATTTCTTGATTTCTTCAATTGTATCTCCAATGCCTGAGATTCACTCCTTCATATCTTATATTCTATTGGTGATGCTTATCTCTGTGTTTCATGATCTCTTCACTAAGTTTTCCATCTCCAGTGTTCTCTTTATTGTTTTGTGTTTTCTTTATCAATTCTAATTACATTTTCATGTTTTGAACAATTTTATTCATTTCCTTTACCTGTGTGATTGTGGTTTCTTGTCTGGTTATGATGGCCTCTATTTTGGGGGAAAGGGCTGTATTTGCCCATATTTCTTTGAGAAATTTGTTTGTTTCCTCTTTATGTGTCTCTTATAACTGCACAATCATAGGTTTAAGGTCATTTTTCCGGTGTTTCATCTACATTAGAATATCCATTGTTTTGGGGGGTTTATGATGGAGCCATGATGTCCTGTTTTTTATTGATTGCGTTCTTCCCCTGGTCTTTAGCCATCTGGTTATCTGTAGCCTTGTCTGTTTATTCCTGGAACCAATACTTAAGACTGGAGTAGTCTTCAGGAAGAGGAGAGATGTCCAGGGGCTCAAAAATAGGTGCTCACAATTCAGATGCTGGGGAATTGGGTGTACCTACAAAAGGCAGGGTTTGGGCACCAGTGTCTTGAAGGGCTGGGCACACAGGCATAGGCTGTGCGTGGAAGGTCAGGGAACATGCTTGTGCAGGAGTCCCAAAGGGCTCTGGTGTGGGTGGCAACTATGGAATGCCTCAGAAAGTAACTGGGCTGAGCCTTACAGGCCTGACTGATGCTGTGCTTCTGGTACTCAAACTGGTCTCATTCTATCATCTTGGATACAGGATTCCTGTGATTCTATTGTTTGCCTGGTCTCTACAGGGTGACCAGCAGAACCATGTCTTGGAGGCTGGTAAGTCAATCTTTGCACAAATAGTGAAGGCTTCTTTTAGGTCTTGTATAATTTTAATAAATGACTCAGATCTCTTTTCTAATTCTTCAACCATGTCCCAAGCATTTAAAGCTGCTAAATGACATAGTTCCAAGGTATAATCATCAATTTTAAGCTGTCTTTGTAATTCAGCATATTAATCTTCACATAGAAACTGGTCCTAAGAAATATTAATATCTCTAGATTTGTGTCATTGTTCTATGGCCCCAGCTTTCTTGTTCCACCATGTTAAACATTGTAACTGATAACCAGCTTTGAATATGGTTGTTGCCAAATTTTTCCAGTCTTGGGGATAATTTTGCTCTGAGTTGCCTATGATCTTAATATCTGTGTCACATAGGGTGAATGCATACTATATGAGAAGATTGCTTTCTTAAATTTCTTTAGATCTATTGTGTCCAAAGGATTCCATTTAACTGTTTCATAACCATGAGGGTCCCTGTCATCTCATGGTTGGTTTTGTATACTAACTGGATAAATTAAAGTTGTTTTTATAACAACTTAGGGCCACCCCTTTTCAGTTTCATCAAGTGGTGGCACAATAATTTAGGCTATTGTCTAAATTCCTCTGTCTATGTCTGAATATTTTTCTCATATTTATCTCTCTCTAATTTTTTTCTAAGCCTTATATCTTATCAGTCCACTTTTCATAGTTTTCTTTTTCTTGTATGTCAAAAGCTTTTTTTTTTCCTTTGAAGGTACAGAAAGCCACTATGATTGTTAAAAGTAAAATGTGAAACTCTGAACTGATAATAGTCATAATCAGTGTAGAGGAAATTTCAGTGAAGTCACTTAGCCTTTTATTTTCTGCTTCCATTTTTTAACCATCTAAAGTAGCACCCTATAGGATCCTAGCTCCTTGTGTTATGTTATGTCCCATCCTTAACTCTTTCCATGATGACTTCCAGATGGTTTAACAAATCTGACGTCTTCTCAGTTTGTCTGCAGCTGGTGTGATTTCTATGTGCATATGGTTGTACCACCCATTGGAGAACCAACTATTATTTCCAACAAAATTTCAATTGTTAGATTTTAGGCAGTAAAGACTCAGGAACCAGATGCTGGTATGAAAGCCAGCTATGTCAAAGAGACAAAGATAGTACCTAGCTGACCTTCCTCCTCAGCTGATGTCCAAGAAGGAAAAGGCCTTCTCTTTTACCATGCTGTCTCAAAAAATCCCCAAACTCAATGTTTCTCCCTTCTACTTCCTGTATGTCTCCCTATTTGTCCTCTTCAGTTTCTCTTATTCCCTATTTTATTTTCTGTGTTCATTCACTGTCAACTTGTTGTTTGTTCCACCTCTTGACCTAAGGTTAACTTTAAAGATGTGTGCTAGAGCTGGGCCACACCAAAACTGGAAACAGGTTTTTGCAGTAAAAAACGCAGTCTTTCTGGATTCACAATGTGATACACTATCCTGCAACACTTCTGAGAGCCAATATTAGTCGTTCCCTATTCATCCATCCATGCTGTTTTTGCCTTTAAAGGTCTAATTAACTCTCTTAACTCAGTATTTGCATTGTCAAACATCAAGATCTCTATCAACACCTGTCTGGCATCAGGGTCTGATATAGTTTTGTTTACAGCTAAAACCAATCTCTGCAAAGAATCTGTGAAGACATAAGAGCTTTATATCAAGCTCTTAAAGGCACCAAATGACATTGTTCTATTACAGCATCATCAAATCTATTTTGTTCTTGTAGGTCAGAATACTTCCCTTCACCAAGAAATTGATCTTTAACAATCTTTTTCCCCCTTCCGATTTCATTGTTCTATATTCCTGGTTTCCTCTCTTCACCAATTTAACCATTGTAACTGTGGTCTGGTCTCCAGCATAGTGTCACCAATCCCTTCTAACACTGGAGAATAATTTTACCTTGGGTAACACTGTTAATGAACAAAAGAAGAATGCATTAGGAAGAATCAGCCTCTTCAAAATACCACATATTTACCATTCCTATTGGATGTCATGTTATCTAATCAGCCTCACTAGCAGTCACATGCTGCACAATTAATTGGAAAACCAATGGTGACTTCATAATCCCAGGCCACTTCTCTGGCTGCATGTCCTCCTCCTCCAAGCTCCTGCCCATTGACTGCAGGAACTTAAAACCAAGTGCATGATGAAAGTTGGAGTCTGCCTTCTAGCTGAGTTTGCTTTCCTCTTTCACCCTGCTAGAAGCTCCCACTTTCAGGCATCAGGACTGAACCCTCCTATTCTCTTTTCTATGGCAACATTTGCTCTCACAGCACTTCCATTTCCACCTATACTCTCTTTAGTTTCACAGCCAACTCTATAACCATTTCAAGAATTAGAGCATAAAGTGACGTTTTTGTCTTGCTTTTTTCCCATGTTTTGTTGTTATTGTTTGTTTTTTTTAGACCCCTTCATATTCACTAGCAACTTTTCCAACTGCTCAGCCATTCTCACAACTTTATAAAAGTTGTAATACAGAAAGTAGACAAAGAAGAAGAAATAGAAAATCCTCTCTGGGAGCAAGGCTGGAGAGAAGCCAGTGGCAGAAGCCTCTATAAACCTTTTGCTGATGTCCTGAAACAGGGTTTCCATTCATTTATACCCTGACATCTCCTCTACATCATTAAAACTTAGTTTCCCATTTTGCCTAACCATGTTGGGCACCATGTGTAGATGCATTGTTTGTACTTTTAAATATTTGATTTGGGTTCTTATATCTAACATCCTTCTCCACCCCAATCCCATCCAAACCTACATTAAGTACTTGAGAAAAAAGTTTGGAGAGGAAAGGACACGTAAACCTCTTTTAATTTCTTCTTGCTAATCAGAGTCTTTGGGTTTCAAAGGGCAAATTCAATCTTCTTCATCAGAATATCCAATTATCTAGCAAAACAGCAAAACAGAATTCCAGCAATTCAGCAATAGCAGACCAGAAATTCAGTAAGCCAGCAATAGCACACACAGCAGTAGGAAACAAAGGGGAGCAGCAGCTGCTACAGGCCTCCTTGGGATCTCCCATTTATACTCTCTCAAAAGTTCCCAGACATAAACTCTCTGCCAGAGCATAATACACATTACAATCAGCTATTGTGGGAAAATCTGAAGCAGCCCCATATCTCACACCTGAGATTAATTTAAAAAAAATCACATAACTGTTTTTAAGTAATTTTTTATATATTAATTACAGTTTATTCATATGTATCCCAGCTGTAGCCCCTTCCTTCAATCCCTCCCCATCCCACCCTCCCTCCCTAATCTCCTCCCATGCCCCTCCCCCAGTCCACTGATAGATAAGGTCCTCTCCCTTCCATCTGACTTGCTTAACTGGATTTTTATTTACTTATTTATTTTTACAATTTTCATTTTTTTATATTAATCACAGGTTATTTACTTTGTATCCTAGCATTAGCCTCTCTCATTCCCTTCCAATCCCATCCTCCCTCCTTCATCTCCTCCCTGCACCTTTCCAAGTCCACTGATGGGGAGGTCCTCCTCCCCTTTCATCTGACCCCAGCTTATCACGTATCTTCAGGACTGGCTGCAATGTCCTCCACTGTGGCCTAGCAAGGCTGCTCCTCCTTCGGGGGAGGGGGAGGTCAAAGAGCCAGCCATTGAGTTCATATCAGAAATAGTCCCTATTCCCCTTAGTAGGGAACCCACTTGGATACTGAGCTACCATGGGTTACATGAGAGGCGGGGTTCTTGGTTATATCCATACATGGTCCTTGGTTGGAGAACCAGTCTCATAAAAGACCCTTGTGCCCTGAAAAATTTGCTCTCTGTGGATCTCCTGTCCTCTCCAGGTCATACTAACTCCTCCTTCTTTCATATGATTCCCTGCACCCTGCAAAGGTTTGGTTATGAAGCTCAGCATCTGCTTTGATACATTGCTAGGCAGAGTCTCTAAGAGGCCCTCTGTGGTAGGCTCCTGTCCTGTTATTTGTTTTCTCCTACTTCCAATGTCCATCCCATTTGTCTTCCTAAGCGAGAGAAACCAAAATTCTCACTGGGTGTATGTGTCTAAGTCTTATAAATTAGCATTGCAGATGATAGGAAACATGCAATGATTGTTTTCTTGATCTGAGTTACCTCATTCAGAATTATTATTTCAAATAAGATATATTTATGTGCAAATTTTATTTTTGTTAAGAGCTAAATAATATCCCATTTTGTAAATGTAACACATCCCCATTATTCATTCATCACTTGATGGACATCTAGGCTGTTTCCCATTCCTGCCTATTATGAGTAGAACAGTGATCATCATGTATGAGCAAGTTTCTTTTTAATGAGATATACTATATATTGGGGTATATGCCCAAGAAAGAACTGATTATTTGTGCACATCAACTTTTAGCTTTCTAAGAATTCTTCAACCTCTTATCTAATATAACTGCACCAGCTTGTCTGTTCATCAATTGTGAATAATTACCTCCATTTTTTACACATCTTCTGTTTTTAACATTGGGCATTATAATTGGGTTCTTCTTAGGAACTAATCTCTGACTATTATTGCTATAGAAAACCAACTTGTATATTGTGCTGGTTTATCCTGTCATAACTACAAAAAGAGAATTTCCTACTTTGTCCCGAAAAGCATTTATTTTTGATTTCTTATACACTGATTCTACCCTTTAAGACTCTGAAAATAGGAGATGCAAGATGGTGTTGGCAACCACACAGGGTATCTTAATAGCAGATCAGCAGTGAGAGCAGGATGACCAGCAGGCCCTACGGTGGACCCCAAAATCCTGACGCCTGTGTTTCTTGGGGATACTTGAAGGTCCATCTTCAAGCCATGTGACTAATACCAGGAAAAATTCACAGGCTCCCACCAGGCACCGCCACACTCCTAGGCTACCTGCCCAATCCCACCATCTGAAGATATGTTCCTGAGACCTGCGGCAGCTCTCTGGGTTCTGATCCTGCATCCCTAGGCCACTCCCCCAAAATCACTATCTGTGGATATATTCCTGAGACTGCCAGCAGGGTCACACATGAGGGGTGGCAATGCGGGTGGGGGCTCCTACCCTGAACCCTTAGATCACCCTTCTAAACCCAAAAGTACCACCAGCTACAATTTGTTTGTCTCTGACCCCACAATCCTAGGCCACCCATTGGAACCCACCATTAGTAGATGCTTTCTTGGGACCTGCAGCTTGCATGCACCCAGGGCTCTCACCTACAGCCTTAGGCTACCACCTGTCCAAATACACCATATGAGGATACCTTCCAGGACAGGCAGTGGCAGGGCATTAACAGTTCTGACCCAGCAGCATTAAGCCACCCCATGCCGAAGCCCTCTTTCTGTGGATATTTTCCTAGAACCAGAGCTGGGCGGCTGTGTCCTTGGGTGCTCACTCTTACTGCTTGTGAAATGAATACCTTCCTGTACTGTGGGTAAGACTAACTAACTCTTACAGTCCTGTGGACACCTACTGAGTCCTAGAAGCTTTAGTTTCCAAACCCAGGAGACCACACTCAACATCTTGTGGACACCTTCCTGGTCACAACAGTTAGTAGCTCTTGCTCTCACTGCTCAGTAGAGGTGATGCATTCTGGTACTGTGTGGGAGGGGCACCAGTAGGCAGCTCTACTCTGCCTACTCCCATCCTGCCTGGTTCATCCAAGTCAGAATCAGCCAGCACATTACAGACAGTGAACACAGCAGAACTGAGATAAGCTTGAGAACCAAGTTTCATTCCCCACCATCAAAAGGAAGCCTGTGAGAAACTGGAGCAACTCTAGGCAAAGAGATATTTCCACCAGTGCCGAAGCAGCCTGTCTCACATTGGCCAGAATCAGCGAGCCCAACACAGACAGAGAACCTAATGGAGCTAGGCATTTGACACAAGTTCTATTGTTTTCCACTCCAAGGAGGCTTATGGGGCACTGGAGCAGCTCTAAGCTAATTGATCTTTCTGCCTGTTCCCCAGGATCCTATCCCACCTGGGTAAGAAACAATGTTGATAGCACAGCCAGTGAACCCAGCAGAGATGAGCAAACCCTTGTACCCAAATCATATTCTCCACCATCTTAAGATAGCCTGTGGGAAACTGGAGCAGCTCTACACCCAGAGATCTTTCCACCTGTGTGCCGGCTACCCTAATGACAATCAGTGAGCCAATGGAGAAAGTGAATCCACAGTAGATGACTCAAGACTCCAAAGACAGGTGGATTCAGTCTGCACTACAGGCTACAAGTCAAGGCTACAGACAACCAGATGGCAAGAGGCTGGCACAAGAATACAGGCAACAAAAAGTAGGACATCAAGGCTTCACCAGAATCTCCAAAAATCAATGGATGTTCTATTGTGGCAAATACATAGGAAAATGACAATTAAATCTATAATTATGTAGTTATTCAACATACATAAAGAGGAAATGAACAAAAAATGGAGACACATATAGAGGTACATAAAGAAGAAATGAACAAAGAAATAGAGGCCATCATGGAAAGACAAGAATACATATTCAAACGGATGAAGGAAATGGTACAAGATATGGAAACAAAATTAGAATCAACAAATAAAACAAAAACAGAGAAAACCCAGGAGTTGGCGAACTTAGAGAAGAGATCAGGAAACACAAAGGTGAGCACCACCAACAGAATACAAAAGATAAAAGCATGAATATTAGGCAATAAAGATACAATTGAAGAAATTGATACATCTCTCAAAGAAAAAATGAAATCAGAAAAGTTACAAATACAAAACATCCAAGAAATCAAGGACACCATGAAAAGAGGCAAACTAAGAAAAATAAGAATAGACAAAAAAAGAAGATTCCAGGTTCCAAGGCCCAGAAAAAAATTTTGATAAGACCATAGGAGAAAATTTTCCCAACCTTACAAGAAAGATGCCCATAAACAGGAAAGAGACCTACAGAACACCAAATATACTAGACCAGAAAGGAAACTCCTCTTGCCATATAATATCAAAACAATGAATCTACAGAACAAAGAAAAAAATATTAAAAGCAGCAAAGGAAAAAGACCAAGTAACATACATAGGCAAACCTATCAGAATCACACCAGACTTCTCAACAGACTCTGAAGCCAGAAGGGCCTGGGCAGATATTGTGCAGAAGCTTAGAGATCCCAGACGCCAACCCAGGCTGCTATATCCAGTAAAACTTTCAATCAACATAGATGGAAAAAAACAAAATATTCTATGGCATTACTACATTTAAACAATATATAAAGAGCAATCCAGCCCTACAGAAGAAACTAGAAGGAAAACTTCAGCCCAGTGAAATCAACTATACCCAAGAAAACACAGGATAAAGACACCATCACATCAATCAAACAATAACAACAACAAAAAAACAAACACACTATCACCACCAGCTCCACAATAAAAGGAACAAACAATCATTGGTCACTAATATCTACTAGCATCATTGGACTCAACTCTCCAGTAAAAAGACAGAGACTAACAGATTGGTAGCAGAAACAGGATCCAAAATTCTGCTTCATTCAAGAAACACACCTCTGCATCAAAGATAGACACTACCTCAGAGTAACAGGCTGGAAAAGGTTTTCCAAGCAAACAGACACAAGAAGTAAGCTGGAGTAGCTATCCTAATATCTCATAAAATATAATTTCAACCAAAATTAATCAAAAGAAATGAAGAGGGACACTTCATTCTCATGAAAGAAAATGTCCACCAGGAGGATATCACATTCCTGAACATCAATGAATAAAAAACAAAGGCTCCTGAATTTGTCAAAGAAACACTATTAAAATTTAAATCACATATTGATCCCAACACCTTAATAGTGGGAGACTTTAACACCCCACTCTCGCCAAGGGACAGTTCATCCAGACAGAAGCTAAAAAGAGAAAAAAAAAATTACACTTACAAAGGTCTTAAATCAAATGGACCTAATAGATGTCTATCGAACCTTTCACCCAAACACAAAAGTGTATGCCTTCTTCTCAGCACCTCATGGAACCTTCTTCAAAACTGACCGGATGTTCAGGTGAAAAGTAAGCACCAACAGATACAAGAAGATTGAAATAATCCCTTGTATCATATCATAATCATGTTGTTGATAAAATTAGACCTCAACAACAACAAAGATAACAAATAGACTACATACATATGGAAAGTGAACAACTCTGTACTAAATGACACCTGGATCAGGGAAGAAATTAAAGAATTCCTAGTACTTAATGAAAATAAAGATTACCCAAATTTATGGGATACAATGAAAGCAGTGCTAAGAGAAAAGAAATTCAAGGCATCTCATACAAGCAAATTGATAACACACCTGAAAGTACTGGGAAAAAATCAGACACACCCAAGAGAAGTAGACAGCTGGACATCATCAAACTCAGGGCTGAAATCAATGTATTAGAAACAAAGAGAACAAGTCAAAGAATCAATAAAACCAAGAGCTGATTCTTTGAGAAAATCAACAAGATAGACAAACCCTTAGTCAAATAAACTAAAAGGCAAAGGGGCACTGTCCAAATGAACAAACTCAGAAATAAAAAGGAGGACATAGCAACAAACTGAAGAAATCCTAGGAATCATTAGGTCCTACTTCAAAAGCCTACATGCAACAAAATTTGAAAATGTAAATGAAATGGAAAATTTCCTTAATAGTTTCCATTTACCAAATCTAAATCCAGATCAGGTAAATAAATTATATAATCCTATATTCCTTAAGAAAATAAAAGCTGTCATCAAATGTCTCCCATCCAAATTAAAAGAAATAAAGCTCAGGGTCAAACAGTTTCAACACAAAATTCTACCAGACTATCAAAGAAGAGGTAAGAACAATACTCTTCAAACTATTCCACAAAATTGAAAGAGAAGGAACATTACCAAACTTACTTTATGAGGCCACAGTCACATTAATACCAAAACTACACAAAGACCCTGCCCTGCAAAGAAAGAGAACTTCAGAACAATATTGCTTATGAATATTGATGCAAAAATACTCAATAAAATACTCGCAAACTGAATCCACGAACACATCAAAGATATCATCCACCACAGCCAAGTAGACTTTAACCCAGGCATGCAGGGGTAGTTCAATATATGAAAATCCATCAATGTACTCCACCTTTTGAACAAAATGAAAGAAAAAAACACATGATCATTTCCTTATATGCCAAAAAAATTGACAAAATTCAAGACCCATTTATGTTTAAAGATTCGGAAATTGTGGTACATTTACACAATGAAATATTACTCAGCAATTAAAAACAAGAAAATCATGAAATTTGTAGGCAAATGATGAGATCTAGAAAAGATCATCTTGATTAAGGTATCCCAGAAGCAGAAAGACACACACTGTATTTACTCATTTATAAGTGGATATTAGACATATAATATAGGATAAACATAATAAAATCTTTACACCTGAAGAAACTCAGCAAGAAGGAGGACCCTGGGTAAGATGATCAATCTTCATTCAGAAAAACAACTTGGATGGACATTGGAAGAATGAGAAAAGAGGAAATGAGACAGGAGCCTATAACAAAGGGCCTCTGAAAGACTGCACCAAGCCATGTATCAAAGCAGATGCTGATACTCATAACCAAGCTTTGTACAGACCATTAAAGAACAATTCTTAATTTCATATGAAAAAAAAGAACAAAATAGCTAAAATAATCTTGTACAATAAAACTTCTGGAGTTACCTCCATCCCAGACCTCAAGCTGTACTATAGAGCAACAGTAATAAAAATGGCATAGTACTGGCATAGAAACAGATTCGTGGACCAATGGAATTGAATCGAAGATGGAGAAATAACCCTCCACACCTATGGAATCCTAATTTTTTACAAAGAAGCTAAAACCATACAATGAAAGAAAGACATAGTCTTTTACAAATGGTCCTGGTCTAACTGGATGTCTACATGTAAAAAAAAAATACAAATGGATCCCTATTTATAACACAAAACCAAAGTTCAAACAGATCAAAGACTTCAACATAAAACCAGACACAATAAATCTATTAGAAGAAAAAGTGGGGAAGAGCCTTCAACTCATTGGCACAGGAGACAACTTTCTGAGCACAAAACCAACACCAGAGGCTCTAAGATTAACAATTAATAAATGGGACCTCATGAAACTGAAAACTTCTGTATAGGAAAGTACACTGTCATCAGATCAAAAGGACACTCTACACACTGGGAAAGGATCTTCACCAACCCTATATTTGACAGAGGTCTAATATCCAGAACACATAAAAATCTGAGGAAGTTAAACACCAACAAATCAAGTAATCAGATTTTCAAAAGGGAAAGAGCAAAACAGAGCATTCTAAAAATAATATCAAATGGCAGAGAAACACTTAAAGAAATGCTCAACATCCTTAGTCATTTTGGAAATGCAAATCAAAATGACCCTGAGGTTTCACCTCACACCCATCAAAATGACTAAGATCAAAATCTAAAGGGATGATGCCTGCTAGACAAATTGTGGAGAAACAGGAACCCTCCTCCATTGCTGGTGGGGATGTAATCTCGTACAACCACTTTGGAAATCAATACGGTTCTTCCTCAGAAAATTAGAAATAGTTTTACCTCAAGATCCAGCTATACCACTCTGGGCACATACCCAAAAGATGCCTCACCATTCAATAAGGACATTTGTTCAACCGTATTCATTGCAGCTCTATTCATAATAGCCAGACTCTGGAAACAACCCAGGTATCCCTCAGCTGAGGAATGGATACAGAAATTGTGGTACATTTACACAATGGAATACCAATCAACAATTAAAAACAAGGAAATCATGATATTTGTAGGCAAACAGTGGGAACTAGAAAAGATCATCCTGAGTGAGGTAGCCCAGAAGCACAAAGACACAAAATGATATATCTCACTTATAAGTGGCTATTAGCCCTATAATATAGGATAAAAATAATAATATCTATAGCCATAAACAACAAGAAGGACCCTAGAGAAAATGCTTCATCCTCATTGAGAGGTGCAAACAGGATAGACATCAGAAGTAAGAGAAGACAAGTAACAGGACTGGATCCTTCCACAGAGAACTTCTGAAAATCTCTACCCACCAAGCTATGGAAGGAGATACTGAGACTCAGCCAAATTTTGGGAAGAGTTCTGGAATCCTTATGGAAGAAGAGGGAGATAGAAAGAGCTGGAGAGGACAGGAATTCCACAAAGACAACAAAGCCAAAATAACTGGGCCCAGGGAGGCCTGCAGAGACAGATACTCCAGCTGAGGATCATGCATGGAGAACCCCTATTTAAAGGAAGCCCACGGGTTGTTCAGTTTCCAGGGTTGCCTGGAAAGGGGTATAGGGGCTTTCTCTGGCATGAACTCAGTGGCTGGCTCTTTGATCACCTCCCCCTGGGGAGTGCATCCTTGCCAGGCCTCAGAGGAAAATGATGCAACAAGCCTTAGTGAGACCTGATAATCTAGGGTCAGATAGAAGGAGAGGAAGTCCTCCCCTATCCCTGAACTAGGGAAAGGGCATGGGGAGAAGAGGGTGGGTGGGCAGTACTCAGAGGAGAAAAGGGAGGGAGGCTGCAGCTGGGATAAAAGGTGACTAATTTGTAATAAATAAATGTGTAAATAATATCAAATTTAAAGACTCGGAAAATAATAAATAACTATCTAAATATATAAGGCAAATTAAAGTTTCTGCTGAAACATATGACAGAATATTTTTTTTATTAAGAACAGGTTTTCAAGAATATCTTATTTTTCCCTACAGTGAGAAAGTCAAATAGACACAGCTTAGCCCTTTAGATGATGTGTTTCTCTATGCCCATCGAGTCTTATTTTTCACTCTTTCTTTACTAGTGACTCAGTATTTTTTATTCCTTTTGTCTGATTTATATCTTTCAGAAAACATTAGAAAATTATATAATTCATTAAAATTGTTTCTAAACAACTCCAATTTAATCATAGAACCCCCCACCCCCACCCCAGGTGTACAAATGGAAAGAGACTGACTGAAGGGAATTAATTTTTATTTTTTCTGATTGAAAGGAATGGAGAGAGTGCTGTCTCTGCACTATGTCTAGGATGACAGTTTGCTGATTTTCTCTAACATTCTACTGGCAACCTCTCTGCTATTCTGTTAGTTTGCAGGCATGACAACAAACAATTACAGAAGAATGATTTCTATCAGGAGGTATTTTATTGGTTTAATAAATGACTTTAATCTAAATATGCAATTACTTTCTATTTTTATTTAAAGCTGTAATCACTTAAGTTTGCCTTTTGTCTGTACCAGGGTATATGAGCCTGTCAGCTTGAGGTGTTTTTTTGTTACAACCCAACATCATTAAACATGACAACAGCAACATTTTAGCTGACTCGAGAGATTTTGTATTCTTATTATATAGACCAGTCATTTGACTTGTGAAATTGGTTTTAAAAGGCTTAGTGCAAAATGGATTTGACAAGATGTCGCAGTCTGAAATGTGGGTGGCAAGATGGATTTCAGTGAATAGTGCAAAAGAGAGATGACATAAATTAATTTCAAAATAACACCTTGATTCTGCTGACAGAAAGAAAAGAACAATGATTGCTACAGGCCCATTAATGGTCTCAAGGCTTTGCAAATACAGAAATAACCATTGAGGAAGAATTTCAGATTTCTGTTTTCATTGGCATAATTGGTAAGTTAATGAGAAGAGAAGCTTCCAAAATCACAGGTAGAAATGTTCACTAAGATTAGATTCTTAGTTTTCTCAAGAACTGTTGTGTCTCTCCTGAGAAATGTAAAAGGTGTTGTAAGCTCCCATGACTGCTACCTGAAGCTGATTGTTTTTCCAAAGTGTTGATCTTCTCTACCCTGCAGGGTGTCAAAGCAGATGCTGAGCCTTAGAGCCAAACTTTCGGCAGAGTGCAGGGAATCTTATGAAAGAAGGGGAAGATAGAAGGACCTGGAGAAGACAGGAGCACCACAAGGAGAGCAACAGATCCAAAAAATCTGGGCAACGGGGGTCTTTTCTGAGACTGATAGTCCAGCCATGGACCATGCATGAAGATAACCTAGAACTCCTTCTCAGATGTAGCTCATGGTAGATAAGTGTCCAAGAAGGTTCCTTAGTAAGGAGAATAGGGACTGTCCCTGACATGAACTCAGTGGCTCTTTGATCACTTTCCCCTGAGTGGTGAACAGCCTTACCAGGCGACAGAGGAACACAATGCAGCCAGTCCTGATGAGACCTGATAGGCTAGGGTCAGGTGGAGGGGGGGAGGACCTCCCCTATCAGTGGACTTGGAGAAGGGCATGGGAGGAGATGAGAGAGGGAGGGTGGGACTGGGAGGGAATGAGGGAGGGAGCTATAGCTGGGATACAAAGTGAATAAACTAATTAATATAAAATATTATTATTAAAAAAGAATTAGAAAATAAAGATCAGTAAAACACGAAAAAAAAAATGTCTCTGTTTTTCCCGGTTCTCCTCTGCTTACCAATTTGTTTCTGCTTTTTCTTCAAAGTCCACAATCTTATAAATTAAGTCAAAAATTTTCTTCTATGGACCTGTCAAAAAAAATTAAACAAAGTAATCCAGAGAAAAGGTTATGTTCATTCATTTCTTTCTTTGAACACCTATTCTCTGTAAATAAATATCATATTAAAACAAAAAATATTATTTTTGAAAAGGTTATGCGTACACACAATGCATTTACATAATTTTCCTAACTTACTGGCCTAAGCCCTCTCCCAAAATTGTCCCTTTTTCTTCTTTAGGTCACTAAGGGAAGTTACTGTTACCTATATACTCAGAACTATGGGTCTTCCCACTGGATCATTGTCAAACTACCAAAATTCACATGTCTTAAGAACATTGACTTTCTTTCCTCTAGTAGGCATGAACTGTAAATAGTACCCAAAGTATAGGTAGGGGCCTCTGTGGTCCCGTCATTTATGCTGAAATAGCAGCAAGCTTCATCTTTTGCAAATCATATGAAGTAACCAGAGATGCTGCCAATTTTTGAGGCTACTACTTTATCCATAAACTACTGTTTGGGCCCAGTCTTCCTTGACACTTGACATTTATAACCTTGCTTTTCCTTCTTCTATGATATTTTCTGAAACTTGTGAAAAGTGTGATTGCTTCTTCCAGGACAACCATAGTTAACACAGGACCTGGAGAGCAAGGTAATGTTAGACAGAGATCCAGAGCTATAGATTCACTTCAGGAATGAACATTGTTTTCCTCCTGATAGGTACATATTGTTTATCTAGCTATTAAGGATAGCCCTGCTAGCAGAGCTTGAACAAACATTCTGTTTGATCTTTTTTTTCTGAATTCCTTTCTCAGCACTTCCATGTCCTTGCTGTCTTGTTTGCTCTAGAAGACAGCCTCATAGGCATTATTTTCTGCCTGAATTTTCCTGTGCCCATATAGCCATATGTTGGCAGGATTTGTACCTGAGAAAGGAAATACAGGGCATTGGAACATGGTATATGAAATGGATGTCTCATTTATGACTGAGCACAACACAGAAACTTGTTCTCTGCGCTTTGACCACCTATGAATGTTTCTATCAATTTCATCTACTGCATACAAGTATGTGCGCGTACACACACACACACACATACACACACACACACACACACACACACACACACACACAACAGTTTTTCTGAGACTGAGATCTTCCGTAGTTTATAAGTATAGAAATGGGTATAGAGAAGACAATTTGATATTACATATTTATGATACCGTAGTGGTAGGCCTATCCACAGGCTTCTAAGTTCAACAGCCATAAGTTCATGGCAAAACTTATAGCACTATCCATGATCCCTGTTCTGTGGAACATTCCTTAAAACGAACCAGAGAGCACCCCCATCACACTCACCCAATATTATACCCACTGATATTTCTTGTCATGTTAATCATTATTGCAGTTTTCAGGTTTGCTACTGTTGAGACACTTGATATTGATGCTTCAACTCCCCAAGTAGCCTGCATAGCACCTGCCAGCACTATGAAAACTGCTGAGTAGCAAAAAGCATCCAGCTCTGGAACAACTTGGTTTTTCTAAGCTCTGTGACCAAAGAATAGTGTGGGTTTAGTATTATGGTATTACAATTAATTTCTGGTTAGCAACCTAGAACAGTAGCAATGGCATACACTGTTTGGGGGTTCTTGGCAAACACTTCTAACCAAAACTTTGAGAAGCATTATTTCACATTCAATATGAGGCCTTGTTTTTGGCTATCCTAATCTTCTGGGGGAAGAATAACTCCACTTAAAGTCTTTTAGATATAAAGTCTTTTAGATATCTGTTGGTCTGGAGCCTTGGCTCCACATCTTCAGGGCATCCAGATACCAATGCTTACGGATGCTGGACTTAGAATGAAGCCTAGAACCCCTGCTCAGATGTAGCTCATGGCGGCTCAGTCTCCAAGAGGATGCTCTAGTAAGTGGAACAGGGACTGTTTCTGACATGAAATCAGTGGCTGGCTATATGATCGCCCCCCACCCCCAAGGCAGCAGCAACCTTTACAGGCCACAGAGGAAGACAGTGCAGTCAGTCTTGATGAGACCTGATAAGCTAGGGTCAGATGGAATGGGTGGAGGACTTCCCCTAACAGTGGAGATAGAGAGGGGCATAGGAGGAGATGATGGCGGAAGGGTGGGATTGGGAGAGAATGAGGGAGGGTGCTACAGATGGAATAAAAAGTGAATAAGCTTTTAATTAATATACAAATTGAAATTAAAATTAAAAAGTAGCCAGGTGGGCGACACAGTTCTTCCAGTGATACACCTTTCTTTATCTTGGGGGTGATATGGACTAAATAAAATTTGAGTAAGTGGTTAAAGTTTTTAGGTGAGTGAACATCACTGGCTTAAGCTGAGATTCTGGGAAAGCTTCATTTTCACGGAAAGAAATTCCAGGTCCTAGGGCATGTGACTAACTCAAGAATGGCAAATATGAGTTCAAAAGACTACTTTTGCCAGGGCATCCAGGCACAGGACAGGAAGAGAGTGATTTTTAGCCCTGCCTATCTCAAGACTGAGATTTGAGGGGTTTGGACACATCTTGACCTTACTCTAGCCCTATGCTGCTTTCCCTGGTTTCAGAGTCCATGTTCCCTACACATATTCAAGCTTATAAAAGAGTAGGCTTTCTTACAGCTTTCCCTAAATATCTTTAGTGCTAGTTAGCCCTCTTACCCATCCTTTCCTTTTCTCTACTTTCCCATCCACTTCACTATTTACAGAACCAGCATTTTTCTCTTTTCTCTCATATCATGTCACCTGTGTCAATTTATCCCTCCTCTTTTAAGATCTTTCACCCCTCCACAAACAAAAGCTCCCTTCTAGTTGCCTGGTGTCTTCAGGTACAAACCTAATCTTAATATCCTTTTGAAAGTCCACCTTTCTCTTACTAAAATTTCCATACTATTAGATTAAACATAAAATGTATTTATTGATTTGATATTATTTAATTTAAAAATAGTGTCTGCACAGTGCATGGAATCTTATGAAACAAGTGGGAAACAGTAAGATCTGGAGACGATAGGAACTCTACAAGGAGAGCAACAGAACCAGAAAATTTGAACACGGGGGTCTTTTCAGAGACTCATACTCCAACCAAGTACCATGCATGGAGATAACCTAGAACCCCTGCACAGATGTAGCCCATGGCATATCAGTGTCCAAGTGGGTTCCATAGTAATGGGAAGAGGGACTGATTGGCCTGCTCTTTGATCACCTCCCCCTGAGGGGGGAACAGCCTTACCAGGCCACAGAAGATGACAATGCAGCCACTCCTGATGAGATCTGATAGACTAAGATCAGAAGGAAGGAGAGGAGGACCTCCCCTATCGGTGGACTTGGAAAGGGGCATGTGTGAAGAAGGAGGAGGGAAGGTAGAATTAGGAGGGAAGGAGGGAAGGGCTTATAGGGGGATACAAAGTGGATAAAGTGTAATTAATAACAGTTAAAAAAACTGGAAAAAAATCAAAAATAGTGTCTGCAAATTTTCTGCTTAAAACAATTTCTATAAATTTCATAGAAAACATCAACTGTTATCTTTTAGTTTGCACTTCTAAAGAAGCAGTGCAGATCATAGTATAAATAATAAAGATCAATAAAATAAATATTTTGTTAGATGCGGGTCACAGTCCTGTATTGTCTCAGGAATGCATGGGAGGATTAAGCCATAACCTGAAGAATTAAGTTATTCATAGGAGTTAAGACCGTTGACACTCAAAACAAAAGACCCTGGTTCACAATCCTGAGCTGGGAACTCAACTTGTGAAACTGTTAATGAAACACCTGTCCTTTTACAGAATCAGCTCATAATAGTGATATTCTCTTCAGGATAAGAATGTGTTCGGTGTTGGAGACAAACCTGACTGCTGGAATTGGAAGCAGTTCCTCTTGCTTTGACTAATCTTGGAAGTTTTCTTCACAATTTGCGTTTCCTTCTGACAATTATTTTAGAAATCTTGTGAATTATTCTTTGACACTTGAAATTTAAATTTTTTTAAAAATATTTTTCTAATATTTTTGAAAGATATAAATTTAATATAAATTCACATTTTCAGCTAGAATAGACCTTTTAAAGAGTATATAAAATTATCCCTTTGAAAGTCAGTCATCAGGAGAGTGTTTCTGCCCAATGTTTTGGGGAAAATAACATTTGAAATATCTATTTCTTTTGTTTTTTTAAAAAATAAATGTATTTCTTTATAAATTACAGTTTATTCACTTTGTATCTCAGCTGTAGCGCCTCCCTCATCCACTCCTAATCCCACCATCCCTCTCTCTTCTCCTCCCATGCCTCTCCCCAAGTGCACTGAAAGGGGAGATCCTCCTCCCCTTCCCTCTGTTCCTAGCCTATTAGGTCTCATCAGGACTGATTGCTTTGTCTTCCTCTGTGACCTGGTAAGACTGCTCCCCCTTCAGAGGGAGGTAATCAAAGATCTAGCCACTGAGTTCATGTCAGAGACAGTTCTTGTTCTGATCACTATGAAACCTGCTGGAGACTAAGCTGCCATGGCTACATCTATGCAGGGGTTCTAGGTTATATTCAAGAATGTCCCTTGGTTGGAGTATCAGTCTCAGAAAAGACTGTCTTTCCCAGATTTTCTTTGTTCTGTTGCTCTCCTTGTGGCCCTCCTGTTCCCTCTAGGTCTTTATATCTCTCCCTTCTTTCATAAGATTCCCTGCACTCTGCCCAAAGTTTGGCTATGAGCCTTAGCATCTGCTTTAATACACTGCTGGATAGAGTCTTTCAGAGGCCCTCTGTGGTAGGCACCTGTCTTGTTCTTGTTTTCACCATCTTCCAATATCCATTCCATTTGCCTTTCTGAGTGAGGATTGATCATCTTACCTAGAGTCATCCTTCTTGTTTAGCTTCTTTAGGCATACAGATTTCAGTGTGATTATCCTATATTATATGTTTAATATCCACTTATAAGTGAGTATATACCCCATGTGTCTTTCTGAATCTGGGACACCTCACTTCGGATGATATTTTCTAGATCCCATTTTACTGCAAATTTCATGATTCCCTTGTTTTTAATTGTCTAAATGTACCACAATTTCAGGATCCATTCTTCAGTTGAGGAACATCTGGGTTGTTTCCAGATTCTGGCTATTATGAATAGAGCTGCTATGAACATGGTTGAACAAATGTTCTTGTTGTATACTTGAGTGTATTTTGGCTATATGCCTAGAAGTGGTATAGCTGGATCTTAAGGAATCACTGTTCTTAATTGTCTGAGAAAGTGCCAGATTGATTTTCAAAGTGGTTGTACAAGTTTACATTCCCATCATCATGTAGGAGGGTTTACTTTTCTCCACAACCTCTCCAGCATGTGTTGTCACTTGAATTTTTGATCTTAGCCATTTTGATGGATTTAAGGTGGAATCTCCGGGTTGTTTTGATTTGTTTTTCCCTGATGACTAAGATTGTTGCTCATTTTTAAGTGTTTCTCTGCCATTTGTTATTCCTCTATTGAGAATTCTCTGTTTAGCTCTGTACCCCATACATTAAAACAGAATTAGAATCAATATCTATTCCTTTTTCATTGAATCATTGATACAACAGCCTTGTGCCACTATAGTTCAAGTTTGCTTGGCCTTCAGGATAGGCTGATTCACAAAAAGTCCCTTCCCTACCTTATTACTGATTCTATAGTTAATGGGGATTATACCCTCTCTCCCTTAATGTAACAATGCTGAAGAAGATCCCTTTGTTGCTAATATTTGTCACATATAGTTTAATATGTGCAGCCTAATTATTAAATTTATTAGTTAAAAGTTTCTTTTTTATTTTTGCATATGGAATTTATTTATTTATAATAAATTTATATAGTAACAACAGTTATGAAACAATCAGGAAGCATATGCAAAAGTTACATTCAAAATGTTTAGCTCATTTGTATTTGGCAACTTTGAAGAAAATACTATCTATCCTATCTAGGTGAGTCTAAAGTTTTATTTATTTATTTTTTCAGTTTCTTTTTTTTTTTTTTTTGCTTATTTTTTATTTTTTTTAAACTTTATTCACTTTGTATCCCCCCATAAGCCCCTCCCTTCTCCCCTCCCGATCCCACCCTCCCTCCCCCTTCACCATGCATGCCCCTCCCCAAGTCCACTGATAGGGTCAGTACTCCTCTCCTCTCCTTCTGATCTTAGTCTACCAGATCACATCTGGAGTGGCTGCTTTGTCATCTTCTGTGGCCTGGTAAGACTGCTCTCCCCTAAGGAATATGATTCATCGTTAAAACTCAGATTCTAATCAAGGCAATAAAACTCTAAACCCCCTACCTTAAAGGTATTTTTAAAAGTTGACTGTATACCTTCATTTTATATAAAAGTTCATTAAAAGGTTATTTATCCAATTAGGCTTTCAAATAAATTGTACAAAATTCTGCGAAATGCTGATCAATCAGGTATGCTTGCCAACACATTTTAAATTAATATAAATTAATAGATTTTAAACTGTTCTATGCAATATCCAAATGAGCTCCATTACCTACATTTGTGAAATGATTGCACCAAAATTTCTTTTAAGTAAATCAAGGACAAGATGCAGGTACTTTGTTGCAGCTGTCTCCAAGGAATATTGAAATTTCACCACGATGAAGCTAAGTTAAATCTCCATTTATTTCCTGCAAAGTGGGAGGACAAATTCAAGGAAATCAAATGAGTTATTATTAACAGCATTCCTCCTTAAATTAGAAAAAGAAAATTTTTGTGTTTGTGAGTTCCTGACTGTGTACTGAATGAGTGTCTCTAGTCACAGTGACTATGGCATCTACAGATGTAAGAAGACTGTCGCTTCTGGTATTGGCCTTCATTTTCCACTTATTTGAGATAAGGTCTCCATTTTTTGTTTTGTTTTCTAACTGTACTTTATATGTGAAGTTATCTGGCCCCTCATCTTGCGGTTAGAGTGCTGAAATTATAAAGTAATATTTCTATGTGTAGCTTTAGTGGATTCTAGGCATGTGAACTCAAGAGTCCCACACTTGTGAAGGAAGCACTTTATCTCTGGAGCCATTTCATTATGTTGCAGTAGATTATATTAAGGAACACTGCAAAGGTATCTCTGAAAATTTTCACTTATATAATAAACTGAACACTTTTTACAGCTATACCTTGTAGTGGATAAATTTTTAAGCCCCACACATAAATACAATATAGCTCTATGAAAGATGCTTAGATACTCCTCCTCATAGTGCTTGCTGCTCAAGATTATTTTTGAGTTGTTTAATTATACATACACACACACACACACATATAATATGTGTATGCATGTCTGTACATGGAAATGTGTGTTTTCTTATATATGTATATGCATGATGTGTGAGCATGCGAGAGAGAAAAAGAATGAGAGAGAGAGGGAGGAAGAGAGAGGACAGCAGTAAATGCACACCATTGCAAAAGGAAGAAACAAGTAGGGAAAACTGCATTATATTCCTGCTAAGTGCAACGATGAACTCCAGGTAACCAAAGGAATTATTATTAAAAAGTACAAGATAAGCAGTTTTGATAACAAGCAGCTGTGTAAATCTTTAATGCTTTCCCTAGCTTTGCAGTGTGGTTCAGTCTCAGCTCCCAGCGGTGTGGGGGGAAGGGTGCCCCAGATTTTCTTCCTGTGTTTGAAATCTGCAGCTCTCTGCTCTTTTTGGTGGTGACTCTCAGCTGACAGTAATCTATATATGTACATATTGTACTTCCAAAATTCCAGGTGTCCTACCTCACCTCGAGGGGCGTGGCTTACTCTTTAGGAGAGAAACATGCAGCCAGAAGCACAGGAACATGCACAAAGGTTTATTGCAAATGTAAGGCTGAAACCTGAATTCTGTGATTGAGAATCTTTACTATTTATTTTTGAAGAAGTGAATTCAGCAACGTCTTCTCCTGGGAGTTCTGAAACATAGTGATTATGCTCTGTTCTGGTATTCTCAAATGGTATCATTTTATTTGTGATATATATATATATATATATATATCACATTTTACATATATATGTGATTTTTGCTGAACTCTGACAGAGATGTGTCCAATAGGGATAGTAGAAAACAGCATGATTTTTTTATTATTATTGCTGGAAAAATAACAGTGAAAAGAAAACCTTCCGCTTTGTGACTTACAAAAGATTCTAAGATGACAACCTTACCAAATATAGACTCAGTTATTTCAGAAACTCCAATCTTTGCTGCTTAAGGTGTAGCTGAGCCTGGAGAGATGGCTCAGAGGTAAAGAACACCGGCTGTTTTTCCAGAGATCATGAGTTCAATTCCCAGCAACCACATGGTGGCTCACAACCAGCTACAGTGAGATCTGGTGCCCTCTGCTGGCATAAAGCTGTCCATATACAGGTGGATATTCAGAACATTGTATAAATAATTAAATCTTTTTTAAAAAAGGTCTAGCTGAATGGTTCCTGTCCTGATAAATGAGGGAAAATGACTTATTAATAATTAGAATAGTCATACATGATGGCACATACCAGTCCTCATAGTATTTGAAAATGGCCAAGAAGATCTCAAGTTCAAGATCCTTCTGGGCTATGTTTCTCATTTCACTTTTTGACCCCAGCTATCTTTCTCTCTTAAATCATTTATTCTTCCTTAGGAAGCAAAGATTCTTTCTGCCTAACCTTTGCAGGTTTTGAAGATCTCTGCAGTGTAATTGTCCATGTCCCCTTACAATCGTCTCTCATTCTTCATCAAATACACACATTTAAAAAAAAATGTGTTTAATGAAATCTTTTCCAAAGACTTGAATTTTTAACTTGACAGTTTGCATATGTAATTATTCCATTAAAATTTAGAATCATAGAATATTAGCATTTGGAGGAAACCCAGAGTAAATGTAGCTTTGGTTTTTCATATTTTAATATGTGCAAGGTCTCTTGGGAGCACATTTGGATTGTATTCCTGAGTAGATTCCCCCAGCAAGTCAACATAGCATAGCATTACTTGTTTGCATATTAGATGACATAAGGATTTCTGAGCAGATTTTAGAGCGCCCAGGCTAAGAAATGCTGAGTGTACAAATGACTTTCTCTGGTGAATCAAACCTGAAACCATAGTCTACCTTAGGAACATAAAGCTAATCTGGGAGCCAAGCTTGGAGCAGGACACTGACTTTCTAACTCTTAAGTGTTCCATTGTATAATATTTCATGAAGTGTGAAAAGAAAAGCTTCATAATTCTCGTAATGGTTCCAGAGTGATAGATCCACATGACAGATTTTTTCTGAAGGTTTTAAAATAAATAGAGACCCTCTGGACTTGTAAGAACACTGACATTAATTACCAACTGCTAATTACTAGCAATACACATTGAATCCTGAAGTGGATTATCCTCAAACTGATTACAGAAAAATCTTAAAATGTCCTGATTTATATTCTTGGGAAACATTAAAATATCAGCTGTGTTAGCTCTACTGAGGACAATGTATTAGCATTAATGAATACTACTCTATTCAATTAGTCTTAAAGCAATTTAGCATTTCTAGTGATACAGTGAGCAAATGTAAACTCAATTTTAGAAAATTCATTTCAGCACAAAAGTACAGTTCTTTATTTTTTGGATAGAGAACAAAAATGACAAGTCCCCAGAGTCCAATTAGAAACATATAATGGCTTAAAAAGTTGGAAAGCACTTGGGTACTATTAAAAAATGAAAGATGGAGCTTCTATTTTAACAATGTATGTGAGTGTGTGTGTATGTGTGTGTTTGTGTGTGTGTATGTGTGTGTCTGTGAGAGAGAGAATTTTTCATTTTCTTTCCTAACTTCTCTATATTTCCCATTGCTACTTTTTTTCTTTACAAATACACACACACACAGACACACAGACACACAGACACTCAGACACACACACACACACACACACACACACACACACACACACATATATATATATATATATATATATATATATATATATATACACTTTTTAAAACTTTTTATATTATTATTATTTATTACAATTTATTCAATTTGTATCCAGGCTGTGGCCCCCTCCCTTGTCACCTCCTAATCCTACCCTTCCACCCTCTTCTCCCCCTATGTCCTTCCCCTAGTCCACTGATAGGGATGTCCTGCTCCCATTCTATCTGACCCTAGCCTACCAGGTCTCATCAGGTGTTGGGAGCCATGACTCCAGCGGCCGGCTTTGATATTTAAATCTCAGCGGAGAGATGGCTTTTAGCAGGCCTTTACTAAAGGCAGAGAAGAACTTGCAAGTCCATCTCCTTTTGTTTGTGACAGCAAGTGGGATAGCTTGTGAGGGTCACACCTCTTCCTCAGGCTCCTTGTGCAAATTACCCTATTGTTCTGAGATGTTTTACTGGCTAAAAGTAACTCCTGACAATAAAAGAAGTCAGAGGCTGGAGGCAGAGGAGGCAGAGACTTGAGACTTGCTGTTGGCACTGCTTGCTGCAGCAGCCTGCCTTTTGCTGTGGCTGTCGAGTCTGGATCTTTAAAAAGTTTCCTGTGTGCTGTGTGTTTATTTTATTAATATTAATCCTCACTCCCTACTCAAGAACCGTTGGACTCTGCTGGCTGGCTCCGGGCAATCAGGATTGGCTACATTGTCTTCCTCTGTTGCCTGGCTAGGCTGCACCACCCCCCAGGAGGAGGTGATCAGAAATCCTGCCACTGAGTTCATGCTAGAGACAGGAGGAACTCCCCCCCCCCCTTACTAGGGAACTCACTTGGAGAAGGAGTCTATGGGCTACATCTGAGCAGAGGTTTTAGATACTCTCCATGCGTGGTCCTTGGTTGGGGTTTCAGTCTCTGCAAGGTCCCCAAGCCCCAGGTTTTGTTTTTGTTGTTGTGTTTGTTTGTTTGTTTGTTTGTTTGTTTGTTTTGGCTCTCTTGGTCTCCTTTTGGAGCTCCTGTCCCCTCCAGGTCTTTCTATCTTCCCCTTCATTTATAAAATTTCATGCCCTCTGCCCAATCTGTACAAATCACTGTTTTTTTGTTTGGGAAGCTGAGCAAACCACCAATTATAGTATATATTCTAATCATTTATGAAGTAGCAATGGCTATGGAGACTCATAGCCATATGAGTACATAGAATATATACTATATTTGCTGCTATACTCAGCTTCCCAAACAAAATACAGTGATTTGTACAGATTTTGTTTCACAAGTTGACAGTGGACATTCATTTGACAATTGTCACAGATGTTGGCAAGTGTCACAGATGTTGGTAAGGACAAGGCAATGATGTGAAAATGAACCAGTGTCATCTTAATGAATCATTTTCTTGCCAAGGAATAAGACCTTAAAGATGTGGTAGTGGTTAACTATAAAATTAGAATACAAATCAGAATATAATATGAAGCTGGATGACATACTTTTGTAGCATGTATGTGAACCTAAAGTAAGAAAAAAACAATGTGAGAATTTGCAGTGAGAATATCAAATTCCTTATCAGAAATCATCTGACTTGATAATAAATCGAACATTGGAAGAAAATGCACAGAAACCCTTATTTGAAATTTGTGATTACTTTGCTGGAGAGGTGGCTCAGTGGTTAATAACACTGTCTGATCTCCCAGAGGTGCTGAGTTCAATTCCTAGCAATGACATGATGGCTAACAACCATCTGTACAGGGATATGGTCTTCCCTTCTGGCATACATATGTATATGCAGCTAGAGCACTCATACACATAAAATATATAAGCTCTTTTTCAATGTATTGTACTGATTTTACTTTTAATAAAATGATCCTTAAGGCAAACTCAAGTCTTTTTAAAAATTAATCAATTCAATTTACATTTCAGCATATGCCTTCTCTCTCCTCTCCTCCCAGTCCCATGCTCCTTCCTGCATTCCCCCTTCGCTTTCTTCATAATAGGGGAACTCCATACCCAGACACACTAACTCATCTATTCACATGAGGATGGAGTTCATCTTCTTCCTCTGTGGCCTTGTAGTGAACTCCCACCAGGGGGAAGTGAACAAAAAACAGGCAACATCGTCTATGTCAGAGATATTCCCCACTCCCCTAACTAGTGGACCAAAAAGAACCCTAAGATACTGACCACAATTATCTTCTCAAGGTCTGTGCATTGTAGTATGTCTCTCCGTGACTAAACTTTGCTTATAAGTGAGTATATACTACATAGGTCTTTCTGGGTCTGTGTTGCCTCATTCAGAATGATCTTTTCTATCAATTTGCCTGCAAATTTCATGATTTTCTTGTTTTTATGGCTCAGCAATATTTCAATGTGTAAATGCACCACAGATTATTTATCCACCCTTCAATTAAGGGACATTTAGGTTGTTTGCAGATTCTGGCTATTAAAATAAAATGCTATGAACATGGTTGAGCAAATGTCCTTGTTGTAACTTTAAATTTTATGCCCAGGAGTAGTCTAACTGCGTCTTGAATTAAGGCTATTCTCAGTTTTCTCAGAAAGAGCCAGATTGATTTCCAAAATGGTTTTACACGTTTGCATTCCAACCAGCAATGGAGGAGTGTTCCATAAACATGCTTTATTAGAGTGATTTTGTAAAGAATTTGTCACAATTGACTCTGAGTCCTCATTGGTGTGTGTCAAGTAAGGTACTGAGGAAAGGTCAAATCTTTTCTATAAGTTATTCATATTCCAGGTTTTAAACATCACCAAACTTACAATAAATTGGTCTATGAAAATATACCGGCAACTCTTTGCTACTTGCCCTTTCTCTTTTGCTTTCTTTCTCTCTTTGCAGTATCTTGCTCTGGAAGTTAGCCTGACACAAAACACTGTCTATCATCCTCTTGCTTAAGCCTCATAAGTGTTAGCATTATAGGTGTGCACCCCTATTACTGGCCTTTTAGAATTTATTTTTACAAACCTAAATCAAAATCATAATTCAGTTTTCTATACATGCAAGGTATTTCCACGGTTTTGAAAATTTCTCCCTTTTTATTTGCAATGCTCAAATTATTGATTCAGGGATCCAAGAAATTTTAAATTTGAGCAGCTGGTTCATAACTAGATTTTTAGATGAGATTAAGTTCTTATTTTTTTTTTTTTTAGTTTTTTTTTTTGGCAGATTAAGAGTCTAACCACATGTTCTAAATTTAGGTAAAATAATCTAAATACAGAAAAAATACTGTGATTAGGGTAGTTATAAAAAGATTTTTAACATGTGATTAAGACTGATAATTTTCAAAACTTTTATACTCAATAAAAATTAAAAATATAAGAACACTATATGGTATATTTTGGAGAAGTTCCCATGAGGTGCTGAGAAGAAGGTAAAGTCTTTTGTGTTTGGGTGAAAGGTTCTGTAGATGTCTGTTAGGTCCATTTTATTAATTACCTCTGGTAGAGTTATTGTTTCTTTGTTTAATTTCTGTGTTGTTGACCTGTCTTTTGTTGAGAGTGGAGTGTTGAAGTCTCCCACCATATAGTGTTCTTATGTTCTTATTTTTTTCAGCCCTGTGTGTACAACCATGTTTAAGGCATGCTTATTTTGAGACTCTTTACAAAGTGCGCATGACTTCTTCCATAAAGATGGATACTGTTGACTCATGAACAGTGCTCAAGATAAGAATGTAGGGAGAATGACTGAGGTAAACTTAATACCTGGCCCTAAGATAACAAAGAGTCACTTAGGCTGTTGTAAAGTGCAAGTGACATTTCTCATAAGGATGGGTTGTATAGACTAAGAAGCAATGTTCAATATATAGGGTGAAAGGCTTAGATAAACAAATATAATATTCTGGGGGATTCGGATAAAGCCTGGCCCTCCACAAAGCAAAGGATCACTGTGTTGTAAACTACATCCTTTAACATCATGACAGAAGGAACACAAGTGAACATCTCTTTCCTTTGAAGAGACAAGCTTTGATAATTAACTTTTCTGGTTTCTTCAGTAATCAACTGCACAAGGACCCTTTTCCCATTACAGGTGGGAAGTCCACACAGGAAGTTGAAACAACTCCATACACCTGAGATTCTTAAGATAAAGAGTCTAAAGGCCATGTTGGAGCCTGGAGTTTAGGGAGAGGATTATACAGAAACAATAGGAGGTGAGAGAATCTAGAAATGCCGGAGATTTAAGGGAAAATTTTCTTTAAACCCTGGAGAATACATTCATTACCTTGAAAATTAGGATGGGAGAAAAAGATAAAGGCAGAAAGGGGAGTCATTTCCATCCGTGACAGAAATGAAAACGGGGGCAAAGAACCTCTTCAGACAGCATCTGTAGGGGAAGTTTTGGTTGTGTTGTGTGGATATGCTTTTCCTATAGTCCAAAGTATGGGATGCAGGACTGCTTTGTCAATGGCTGACAATACCCTTGTGTGAATCCATAGCTGATAGTAGCCTTGTGAGAGCTGTGTGACTTTTGTCAGCTGAAAGGGCATGTGATCCTTGTCAAGAGAGAACTGCCTTGAGCAGGGGATGTGGTTTTTGCCTCTGTGGAAAAAGAAAATACCTTTTGTCTAGGGATTGCAAGTCCAAGAGGGACATATGGAATAACCTATTTTCCATTGGAAAACAAACGAAGAGGCCTGTCAGGTCAAGAGCTATCTTCTTTTGGTCAGCCAGGAAATAACAAGCAGACAGGAAAACCAAAACTAAGTGTTGCTGATCTTACCCATGCTACTGAATGCAACAGTAGAGCTTTGGATCTGGCAACAGATAAATCTATTACATTATCCCCAAAAGTTGAATGTTACAAAATAACCACTGGTGTTTATGGTCCTTTGCCTTCAAGGACAGTAGGAATAATCTTGGGAAGAAGTGAATTAACCTCTTTTATTAATTTCATTTAATGCTTTCTCCATTGGGAAAAAAAATACTACTATAAATTTGGTCAAGGACCCATTAGTGGGACTTTATAGGCCCCTGAAGTTAATATGCTTTTTCCTAAGTGGACAGATAATCAACTTCCTTGTAAATTCTTATCTCTATATACATGTATTGATGCAGTTCTCAGACATTAGTATCTTGATATTTGTACCATCTCTCTTGCTTTGTTACCTATCTATATTTCAACTTTGGTTTAAAAAACTACCCCTTTACATTTTATACACTGGCTCAATGAAGAACTTTACAATTTGTCAAATTATAGAAAAAAAAATGAATGAGCCATAAATAGCAGATTTATATCACATCTCTCACCACAAGGCTCAGGGAACATAATGAAAAATTGATTTGGAAGAGTCTAAGAACTAGAATTCAGATAAGACCATGTCTTTGAAACATGTCATGTCTTTGAAACATGAAAACATGTCAAAGAAACAATGTCTTTGAACTGTATGACACAATTATTCACCAATTCATACCCATTAATTCAGATCTACTGTAGTAATTTGTACAAGGTTTCAAAATATCAAGGTAGTCACCAATGTAACCTTGGGGAAGGGAGCCCATGAGTCCTTAATTCTTCATCTCTAGCTGAAAAGCTATCGACAGTTGATAATTCCTGTGGAGAAGTCAGTTTTCATTAAGGGTGGGAACTCCTTACTGGTCAACTGTGTTCCCATAGATTGTACTACACCTTTGAGTATACTAAGCCCTAATTGGGCTTAGAAGAATATTTTTAAAAGCATTACATAAAATGGTAGTAAGGGCCATATATATATATATATATATATATATATATATATATATATATATATATGAATCGTGGAAATTCAGTGGAGAGAAACAAAGTCATTATCACTAGACTGAAGAAATGAACTTTTAGTTATGGGTAAACAGTAGTTAAGTTAATGAATGCATACGAACAAATAAAATGTGTTAATATCTTATAAAAAGATATAGGAATTAGAACAGAAAAGAACAGTATACTTGGTATAAAAATGTAATAGTTTTAATTTAGGTTTAAATACAGAGAGGTAACAAAGAAAAGAACATGTTTAGAATCTAGAATATACTGCTGTTAAAATGACATAGCCAGAAAAACAAACAAACAAACAAACAACAACAACTTTGGCCAAGAAAAACAAATTTGATCCCTCAGACACACATGGTAGAAAAAAGTACAGACTGCTACAACCAATCTTTTGACCTCTACGTTTGTTCATGAAAAAGCATGCACTCATGAGTGCATGCATGTATGACCCTGGGCAGACACACACACTCACACCCAAACTACACACACTGAAGACTATACAGGATATAAAATGCTAAAATTAAAATCTTAGGTTGTATATTTTGAGTAATGATTCACAATTAGTTCCATAAAAGAGGTGTGCACTACTAAATTCACAATCAAAGTGATATGTAAGATGCAACACAGAATAAAAGTGGAAAAATAAGAACATGAGCTATTATTCTGTTGTCATCCTTCAGCTTTCTAAGCATTCTAGGAGAAATCAATGACAGTGTGAATAAAGGTCAGAATATTAAATCACAAAGAATATTTGAGAAGTCTTAACTCATTTGAAATAAGTGAAAATAGAAAACATAAAAGTCATGGCAATTATGGCTTGAAATACTGGAGTGCCTTGCTTAATAGCTCAGATCATTGTAGTTGTTATTGAAATTGGTATTAGTGCTGTACAGGGCAATCATGATCCCCAGGCTAAGCTGTTGAGCATAAGTCTGTATTCACCAGATAAAATTTCAAATATACATAGAGAGATGTGTTTGAAAGACAAGACTATGTGACCAATCTTTAATATGTTTTGGGTATGAAGTACTCAGGGATTCTTGGGATTTAAGTGTGTGTTGGGATTTAAGTATAGTTGAACTTGAAATTCATTTTGCAGGGGCATAACCTACATTTATTTCAGGTACTTTCAGAGTGAAAAGTGCAAATCAAAGTAAATATTAATTTTTTACTACAAATTAAGATGCACCATGTGGATGGAGTTCAAGAAATGCCTAAGACTGAGCAATACATGCTACACAAATTAAAACAGCACAGACTCCAAATCAACATTAGTTCTAAATGCACTACTATGACATCACAGGTCCTCACTATTTATTTAAAATCTACAAATTAGAAAAAAAAATCCACCATATTATTTATAATAGTATATCTAAATTTTCAAATATGTGGTATTTTTAAAAGTGAATTTTAAAAGTAAATTTTCAAATATGTGGTATTTTTAAAAGCAGTCCATTTGGTATTGAAGTTGTTCTTTCCTCTATGTAAAAATGATTCTTGTGTTTGTAGACTGCTATATATATTACTGACTTTTACACAAGTAACCCAATATAATCAATACTCAATTTAAAGAAATAATCTCAATGTGACAACAAAACTTACATCAATGCTCTGTGTGTTTTGCATTAATTGTAATAGATCTCATTTTATTTTTCTCAAACTAATGAAAATATAGTTGGCTTCTTGGTTTAAATGATTTTAATCACCAAGAATTCCTCATTTGAATATGATTTGTGTAATTTATTTCCATTTATGAACTCATACTATTGAAATATAAAGCATTCAATCTGTTTGTGAGAAATATATGAATTGTTTGTCTAATGGTGGGGAGTGAATAAAATCCTAAGGGAATATGTATTGTTGACATGCCTTCATCTGTGTTAAGAACACTAATGTCTCAAATCCATGGGAATAGGAAAGCCTTCTTTGGTGAGGCTCAGAGGAATGGCCAAGCCTTGCTGTGGTCCAAGTGCCAATGTTATGTAGACTTGGCATTTAATTAAAACCAGTATATACTGAAACTGTCAACCAGAGATTGTCCTCAAAATGACAAAACCAAAACTGCTCCTTAATGAGACTTCCCGCCAAGATTAGTTCCTATTATCTTCCTTGTTCAGGTGTTTACAATAAATCGCCTAACACAACAGTATGAGTGCACTGAGTTTCTGAGTTACTGCTGTATCTCCATCAAAAATTATATCTCACAAGGTTCCAGATTTTCTGTGTGTTTGTTTGCCTTTCATTCCCTTATCATCAATTGCTAAAAACATACAGGTCTTGCATTGTAATGGAAAACTTACACAGCTTTAAAGATTGGCACAATTTATTTTTATTTATTTTTTTACATTTTTTTCTTTATTAATTACAGTTTATTCACTTTTTATCCACCCTGTGGTTCCCTCCCTCCTCCCAACCCAATCCCTCCCTTCCTCCACCCTCTGCATGCATGTCCCTCTCCAAGTCCACTGATAGGGGAGGTCTTCTTTTCCTTCCTTCTGATCCTAGTCTACTGAGTCTCATCAGGAGTGGCTGCATTGTTTTCTTCTGTGGCCTGGTAATGCTGCTTCCCCCTCAGGGGGAGGTAATTAAAGAGCAGGCCAATCAGTCCATGTCAGAGACAGTCCCTGTTCCTATTACAATGGAACCCACTTGGATACTGAACTGCCATGGGCTACATCTATGCAGGGGTCTTAGGTTTGATTCTGAGAATTTTTTCATTCCTTGCTGACTTGTGGGACTTACCTGGTTAAGTTAAATACCCAGTAAGTGTTTCAGCCTTTAAATAGTTAATTCCAAAAATTACATAGTTACAAACACTGTTTTTAAGACTTTGATAAAATTTTTAAGAAAAATGAACATCAATAAGAACAAATAACAAATATTTAAAGGATTTCATGAACAAAAACACATGATTTAGACTAGTTTTGCAAGGATGTAAAATAAGGGAAATGTAATTTCCTATGATATATTTAAAAAAATCCCATTTCTTGAGACATATAAGGTCTTCAAGAAACTATAAAGTTTACACTGGCCTTAAAGTTCAAGATGTTCATGTGTCTAATGACATGGCAGCAAAAACAGCTGAAGGAGCATGGTTGGACCAGCTGAAAAGTTATGAATAAAATTATAAGTTTTATTTGCTTACTTTCATAGTGACTGACAGGTGTGCATTGCATTTTTTCTTTAACACAATCAATAGAGTCATTTCTGTTAAGTAAGTCAGGGTGTATGTTTATTTTTCATTGGATAATTTTAATAAATTAATAAGTCCAGAGTATGCTTCCTCTGTGTTAAAGGCTTGCATGTGCATATTGGCTTTGACAAACTAACATGCCTAAACTTACAGAAATAAATGGCAAAAATACCAGAACATGATATGAATTCTATAATCTAAAGGAAAAACTTCTTCTTTAGACAAGGTTTTCTGAAAGTAAAATATAAGTAGGAACACTTGAATTGAGGAAAAAATAAAAAAGTAGACAAGGAAAAATAGAAAGGAAGGAAGTGGTGAAGAGAAGAAGGATATAGGGGAAAAAGCCTTTTTTTAAAATTTTTGTTCATTTTCTCTTATGAATAATGTCATATTTTCAGATTATTACAGAAAGACACATTAGAATTTTATGTACCCTAAAATCCCACCTTAAATTTATTTTTTCACAAGTTCTTTGTAATCTGAGAGACTTTCCATGAGTATTCAACAGTCCTCATTGGTATTCAATGAAAAACCCAAGCCACATTGTGTTTGATGAGCAGATAGTGTACATAATTGAAAGTCTCGCTAAGCAAAAATTTACTCAGTGTTATTGTCACTATCATGAATTCACTGTTATATTCTGATTCATTTTTAATTATGTATACTGAATTACGGGATTATGGAATTTTCATCCTTATTTGCTTATTCTATTTGCTCCCTTCCCCACTGCTTTCCTACAACCTTATGGCAAGCTTTTTTTGATACCCTTTGTTCTTTCTATGTTTCTCCTTTCTAGTTTTATATCACAGTATTCTGTCATGTTTTCTCATTTTTCCATTCTTGCCTTTATCTAATGATCTTACTCTAATCTCTTATTCCTCTTAATTTTATTAGCTACCCACCTACCTATGCACAAATGCACATACACACACACACACACACACACACACACACAAAGAGAGAGAGAGACAGACAGACAGACAGAGACAGACAGACAGAGACAGACAGACAGAGACAGAGAGAGAGACAGAAAGAGAGGTAGTTTGAATTAGAATGAATCCTGTAAGTTCAATATTTGATTACCTGGTACTCAGGTGTTGTGACTGTTTGCCCAGGATTATGAGGTATGACCTTGTTAGACAAAATGAGATGGATTTTGAGGTTTTTAATGACTCATATCCTTTTTGGTGTTTTTTGTCAGCCTCCTAGTTGAGGATCAAGCCAGGAGCTCTCAGGCATTTCTTTATTATATTTCATAAGCTGACTTGGCTCTGGTATTCTATCTCAGAAATACCAAAATTATGACATACCTTGGTACAAGGGGATAGATTCTGAATTTTGGTTCACTTCTGCATGTTCCTATTAAGTCTTGGAACAAACAATCCAACAAAACCTTCCTAATCTTTTAATAATCATCTAAATGTTGTTCAGTTAAAACTAAGTTTCTATTGAGAGAGGACACTCAGATATTAGCTGATGTACCCAGATCAGGTTCTCATGTTGACTCAACCACATCATCATTTTTAACAAACAGAGGCATGCTGATTCTTGACTACCTGACCATGTTGTTTTGGAGAAACATAGAAGACTTTGGGGCATTATAATATGAAACTGTTTGACATTTGAATTGGGGATTAACCATCAATGGCGTTATGACTGCAGAAGACAACAATTCTGAAAGTAATGTAGACTATGGAGGCAGAGATAATGTTGTTGCAGAAGGGAACACTATTAGTTAAAGGGTTAGAGACAATGTTTTCTAATATTTGGCAACTATATGTCTATGTTTTGCCCCGTTCCTAAGAACATACTGGAGGTTAAGTTGAAAAGAAATGCCCTGGTTGAAGAAATTTCAAGAAAACTTATTGACTGTTTCACATGGTTATTAATTGTCACCTTTATGCATATCTACAATGAAAAAGAGAAAATGGGGTAAAAATAATACAAAACATAAAGTTTGAGGAAAAAAATTCTGCCAGAAACTTTAATGTTGGAGCCAAGCCTTGTGCTGAAAAAGATGAATAGAATAAAAAGAGGTCTTATCTAAAATAGAATAAATGGAGGCATGACTTCAGAGCAAGACATTATCCAGCTAAACTTCAATTTTTTTGTGTGGGAAAAAAAGCCTAAGGTATTTTCTTTATCTAAAAGACAGAAACAAACAAAAGCTACTAAAATTGTGATTCCAGGTACGATTTCAAAAAGATAGTCATACTTGGTACCTCAAGGTCATTGAGTATTTCCTTACGTTCTTCTCAGCCATTTGATATTCCTCTGTTGAAAATTCTTGGTTTAATTCTTGATGTTTAATTTCTTGAGTTCTTTATATATCTTGTATGTTAGCCATTGCAGATATAAACATGTTTTTGTTTCGGTCCCAAGTGTGTGACAATGGAATAATTCAGATTATCCACAGCAGATTTGCCTCCTGCAGGCTCTGAGAGGAGCTCTTTGCCAGCTGCAGATATTTTAAATTTGAGGAGTCTGGAGAGAGAATAAATGCCAGAACCCAAAGACTGAAGAGCTCAGAAAAAGAACAAGGCTGTGCCTGCTTCTCCCTTGCTGCTCCTGGTTGCTTTTTTGAGACAAGAAGTTGGAAATTTGAAACAAGGACTGGACTGGACCCAAGTAGCCAGATAACCCTAACCTTCAGAAAGCAGATAAAATAACTATGCCCCCTCTCCCACTAACCCTTTTCTCTCTCCTACCTGGAGTTGTTGTTGTGTTGGAAGGGGTTCGGATGGAATAGGGAGAAAATGATATAAGAAATGTAAATAAATGTTTTTTTTTTTTAAAGTAGTCCAATAATTAGGCCTCTATCAGGTATAGGGTTGGTGAAGATCTTGTCCCAGTCTGTAGGCTGTCATTTTGTTTTGTTGACAGTTTTCTTTGCCTTACAGAAGCTTTTCAGTTCCATTAGGTCACATTTATTAAAGGTTGTGGATAAAGACAATATGATACAATAACACAGTGGAATATTACTCAGCTATTTAAAACAAGAAAATCATGAAATTTGCAAGAAAATGGATGGAGCTAGAAAATATTATGTTGATTGAGGTAACCCACACCCAGAAAGATATACATAGTGTGTAGTCATGTATAAGTAGATAATAGCCATATAGTACAGTTTACATTCTGTAAACTACACACCCAAAGGAGATAGATAATAAGGAGAGCCCAAGCTAGCATGCTTGAATCTCCTTCAAAAGGCTCGTAGAGGAGGTGGAAAGTGGACCAAGAGTGGGGATCAGGTAGGAGAGGTAGGGGTAGGAAGTGAGATGGCTTGGAGAGAGAAGGGAAAGTGCTGGCAGGGCATCTCTGGGACAAGATGGAGTCTTAAGATGGGCTATGCTCCTGAGAGAATATGAGGGTGACTCTAGCTGAGACTGACAATGACTGTGTTACCTGCTTTTGGATCACTTTTTCCTTGCCTGGCTGACTTGTTGGGCCTCAGTGGAAGAGGATGTGCTTAGAACTGATAAGACTTGATATGCTGGGATGGGTTGGTGGTGGGGTGCTTCCTTTCTCTGAGGAGAAGGGGAAGGGAGAAGTAGGTAGATGGTGGGAGAGTAGGACCAGCAGGAGAGGAAGAAAGGGATGATATGGATGTAAAGTGACTACATAAATAGAAAACAAAATAAATAAAAGAGAGAGAGAATAACCCTATAAGGTTATATGTTTTATTCCTTGGTCCCTAATAAGTGAAACTGTTTGGGAAAGATTTAGGGCCATGCCTTTTTGTTCGAGATGTGTCACTGCAAGTAAACCTTATTGTTTCAGAATGATTGTGAGATTCTCAGCTCTCTCTTGCTCTCTCTCTCTGGCTCATCTTTGTGAATGAACAAGAGATCACACAGGTGTTCCCTAGTTCTGCAATTGTGGACTGTAATTATAAGAAACTATAAGACAAATTAACTACTTTATTTTATAAGTTGCCTTGTTCATGGTGTTTTGTTACAGCAACAGAAAAGTAAATGAGTTACACATAAACATACACAATTGATACTTACATATCTTTTTTGAATTTTTTTTTATTTTTTTCTTATCAGTTACATTTTATTAACTCTGTATCCCAGCTGTGTCCCAATGCCTCATTCCCTCCCAGTCCCTCCCTCCCTCCCTCATCTCCACCTTGCCCCTTTCCAAGTCCACAGATAGGGGGGACCTCCACCCCATTCATCTGATCCTGTTTTATCAGGTATCTTCAGGACTGGCTGCAAAGCTCTCCTCCGTGGCCTAACAGGACTGCTCTCCCTTGGGGGGTGGGGAGGCCAAAGAGCCAGTCATTGAGTTCCTGTTAGAAATAGTCCTTGTTCCCCTCACTATGGGAAACCAATTGGTTACTGAGCTACCACTGGCCACATTTGAACAGAGGTTCTAGGTTATATCCATACATGGTCCTTGGTTGAATGTCAGTCTCAGAAGAGACCCTGTGCCCAGATATATTTGGTCCTTCTGGAGCTCCTATCATTTCCCCATCAGACTAACTCCCCTTCTTTCTTATGATTCCCTGTACTCTGCCAAAGGTTTGGTCATGAGTATTTGCTTTGAAAACACTGCTAGTTAGAGTCTTTCAAATGCGCTCAGTAGACTCCTGTCATACGTTCAATGCACATCCTAAACGAGGATTGATCATCTTACACCATGTCTGCTCTCTTGTTTATCTTTTTTTAGGAGTACAGATTTCATTATGTTTATCACATCTTATAGGTTTATATAAGTGAGTATATACCATGTTTGTCTTTCTCTTTCTGGGATATTTCACTCAGGATCATCTTTTCTAGATCCCACCATTTGCCTGCAAATTTCATGATTTCCTCCTTTTGGATTGCTGAGTAGTATTCCATTGTGTAAAAATACCACAATTTCTGTACCCATTCCTCTGTTGATGAACATATGGGTTGTTTCCAGGTTCTGGCTATTACAAATAATGCTGCTATAAACATGGTTGAGCAAATATCCCCTTTGTGTACTTGAGCAAACTTTGGTATATACCTAGGAGTGGTATAGCTGGGTCTTGAGGAAGCACTATTCCTAACTGTCTGAGAAAGCGCCAGATAGATCTCCAAAGTGGTTGTACCAGTTTACATTCCCACCAGCAGTGGAGGAGGGTTCCCCTTTCTCCACAACCTCTCCAGCATGTGTTGTTCCTTGAGTTTTTCATCTTGGCCATTCTGATGGGTGTAAGGTGATATCTCAGGGTCGTTTTGATTTGCATTTCCCTGATGGCTAATGAGGATGAGCATTTCTTTAACTGTTTCTCTGCCATTCGATATTCCTCTGTCAAGAATTCTCTGTTTAGCTCTGTTCCCCATTTTTTAATTGGATTACTTGGTTTGCTGCTTTTCAGCTTCTTTAGTTCTTTGTATATACTCGATATTAGTCCTCTGTCAGATAAAGGGTTAGTGAAGATTCTTTCCCAATCTGTAGGCAGGCGTTTTGTTTTGATGATAGTGTCCTTTGCTTTACAGAAGCTTTTCAGTTTTATAAGGTCCCATTTATTGATTGTTGCTCTTAGAGCCTGTGCTGTTGCTGTTCAGGAAGTTATCTCCTGTGCCAATGATCTCCTGTTCCCCACTTTTACTTCTAACAGATTTAGAGTATCTGGTTTTATGTTGAGGTCTTTGATCCACTTGGACTTTAGTTTTGTGCAGGGTGATAAATATAGATCTATTTTCATTTTTCTGCATGTGGACATCCAGTTGGTCCAGCACCATTAGTTGAAGATGCTGTCTTTTTTCCATTGAATGGCTTTGGCTTCTTTGTCAAAAATCGAGTATTCATAGGTGTGTGGGTTTATTTCTGGGTCTTCTATGCGGTTTCATTGATCCTCCTTTCTGTTTTTATGCCAATACCATGCAGTTTTTATTACTATTGCTCTGTAGTACAACTTGAGATCAGGGATGGAGATTCCTCCAGATGATCTGTTGTTGTACAGGATTGTTTTGGAGATTCTGGGTTTTTGTTTCTCCATATGAAGCTGAGAATCTTTTTTCAAGGTCTGTAAAGAATTGAGTTGGTATTTTGATGGGAATTGCATTGAATCTGTAGATTGCTTTTGGCAGGATGGCCATTTTCACAATGTTAATCCTACTAATCCATGAGCACGGGAGATCTTTCCATCTTCTGAGATCTTCTTCAATTTCTTTCTTCAGAGACTTGAAGTTTTCATCAAACAGGTCTTTCACTTGCTTGGTTAGGTTCACCCCAAGGTACTTTATTTTATTATTGGGTATTGTGAAGGGCGTTATTTCCCTAATTTCTTTCTCGGCTCTTTTGTCTTTGGTATACAGGAGGGCTTCTGATTTTTTTGAGTTGATTTTGTATCCTGCCACTTTGCTGAAGGTGTTTTTCAGCTGGAGGAGTTCTCTGGTTGAATTTTTGGGGTCGCGAATATATACTATCATATCATCTGCGAATAGTGACACTTTGACCTCTTTCTTTCTGATTTGTATCCCCTTGATCTCCTTTAGTTGTCTTATTGCACTGGCTAGGACTTCAAGTACTATGTTGATGAGGTATGGAGAGAATGGGCAGCCTTGTCTTGTCCCTGATTTCAGTGGGATTGATTTAAGTTTTTCTCCATTGAGTTTGATGTTGGCTATAGGCTTGCTGTATATTGCCTTTATTATGTTTAGATATGTGCCTAGTATTCCTGATCTCTCCAAGACTTTAAACATGAATGGGTGTTAGACTTTCAAATGCTTTTTCACCATCTAAGGAGATGATCATGTGGTTTTTCTCCTTCAGTTTGTTTATGTGATGGATTACATTGATGGATTTCCATATGTTGAGCCACCCTTGCATGCCTCGGATGAAGCCTACTTGGTTGTGGTGGATGATATCTTTGATGTGTTCTTGGATTCAGTTTGCAAGTATTTTATTGAGTATTTTGCGTCAATGTTCATAAGAGAGATAGGTCTGAAGTTCTCTTTTTTGTTGGGTCTTTGTGTGGTTTAGGTATCAGGGTGACTGTTGCTTCATAGAATGAGTTTAGTAATGTACCTTTTGTTTCTATTTTGTGGAACAGTTTGAGGAGAATTGATGTGAGCACTTCTTTGAAGGTCTGGTAGAATTCTGCGCTGAAACCATCTGGCCCAGGGCTTTTTTTGGAGGGGAGACTGTGAATGACTGCTTCAATTTCTTTGGGGATATAGGGCTGTTCAGTCTTTCTACCTGATCTTGACTTAATGTTGGAAGATGGAATCTTTCAAGAAAATTGTTCATTTCATTTAGGTTTTCAAATTTTGTGGCATATAGGCTATTGTAGTATGACCTAATGATTGTTTGAATTTCCTTTGTGTCTGTAGTTATGTCACCCTTTTCATCTCTGATTGTGTTGATTTGGATAGATTCTCTCTGCTCTTTAGTTAGTTTGGCTAAGGGTTTGTCCATCTTGTTGATTTTCTCAAAGAACCAGCTTTTTGTTTCATTGATTCTTTGAATAGTTTTATTTGTTTCTAATTGATTGATTTCAGCCCTGAGTTTGATTATTTCAACTCGTCTGCTCCTCTTGGGTGTATCTGCTTTTTTTTTTTTTCTAGGGTTTTCAGTTGGGGCATTAAGTTGTTTGTATGTGATGTTACAAACTTCTTCTTCCAGGCACTTAGTGCTATAAATTTTCCCCTGAGCACTGCTTTCAATGTGTCCCATAAATTTGGGTATGTTGTGCCTTCTTTTTCATTGAATTCTAGGAAGTCTTTAATTTCTTTATTTCTTCCTTAACCCAGCTGTCATTGAGTAACAAGTTGTTCAGTTTCCATGTGCGTGTCGGCTTTTTGTTATTTCTGTTGTTGAGGTCCAGCTTTAGTCCTTGTATTCATATAGAATACAAGGGATTATTTCAATCTTTTTGTATCTGTTGAGGCTTGCTTTATGACCAACTATATGGTCTATTTTGGGGAAGGTTCCATGAGGTGCTGAAAAGAAGGTATACTCTTTTGAGTTTGGATAAAAAGATCTGTAGACATCTATTACGTCCATTTGATTTAGGGTCTCTGTAAGTGTTCTTATTTCCCTATTTGGTGTCTGTCTAGTCGATCTGTCCCTTGATGAGAGTGGAGTGTTGAAGTCTCCCACTATTAGGGTTTTAGGATCAATGTGTGATTTAAGCTTTAATATTGTTTCATTTACGAATGTAGGTGCTCTTGTATTTGAGGCATAGATATTCAAAATTGTGATGTCCTCTTGGTGGATTTTTCCTTTGAAGAGAATATAGTGGCCCTCCTTATGTTTTTTGATTAACTTGGGTTGAAAGTCTATTTTATTAGATATTAAGATGGCTACTCCTGTTTGTTTTCTGGAACCATTTGCTTGAAAGACATTTTTCCAGCCCTTTACTCTGAGATAGTGTTTTTCTTTGTTGCATAGGTGTGTTTCTTGGATGCAACAGAATGTTGGATCCTGTTTCTGCAACCATTCTGTTAGTCTGTGTCTTTTTATTGGGGAGTTGAGTCCATTGATGTTGATAGAAACTAGTGACCAACAATTGTTACTTACTTTAGATGTAGGGTTGTTGGTTTCACTGAATTTCATTGCTTGTATTCTTTTGGGGATTTTTGTTGTGTAGTTATCTATTTCCTTGGTTTCATTAGATGTAGTTGTTTTCTTTTGTTTGGAGTTTTCCTTCTAGTAACTTCTGTAGAGCTGGGTTACTATGTAGATATTGTTTAAATTTGGTTTTATCTTGGAATACTTTGAATTCTCCATCTATGTTGATTGAAAGTTTTGCTGGATATAGCAGTCTGGGTTGGAATCTGTGGTCCCCTAAGGACTGTATGATTTCTGTCCAGGCCCTTCTGGCTTTCATAGTTTCTGCTGAGAAATCTGGTGTGATTCTGATAGGACTACCTTCGTATGTTATTTAGCCTTTTTCACTTGCTGCTTTTAGAATTTTTTCTTTGTTTTGTAGGTTCAGTGTTTTGACTATGATGTGACATGAAGAATTTCTTTTCTGGTCTAGTCTAATTGGTGTTCTGTAAGCCTCTTGTATGTTTATGGCCATCTCCTTCTTTAAGTTGGGAAAATTTTCTTCTATAATATTCCTGAAAATATTTTCTGGACCTTTGAGCCTTATCTCTTCTTTTTCTTCTACTCCTATTATTCTTAGGTTTTGTCTTTTCATGGTGTCCTTGATTTCTTGGATGTTTTGTGTTTGGAACTTTTCTGATTTTATTTTTTCTTTGAGAGACGTGTCAATTTCTGCAAGTGTATCTTCGGCTCCTGAGATTCTTTCTTCCATCTCTTGTATTCTTTTGTTGATGCTTACCTTTGTAGTTCCTGATCTTTTCTCTATGTTCTCCAGCTTCTGGATTTTCTCTATTTGTGTTTTCTTTATTGATTCTAATTCTGTTTTCATGTCTTGCATCATTTCCTTCACTTGTTTGAATGTGGAGTCCTGCTTTTCAATGATAGCTTCTATTTTTTGTCTGTTTCCTCTCTATGTATCACTAATTGTGCCTCTACTTCTTTGGGTATAATTGCCTGTATTTCTATGAGAGCTTTGTTTATTTCTTCTTTATTTGCCTTCATTTGTGTGGACATTTCTTTGAGAGCTTTGTGCATTTCTTCTCTGTTTGCCTCAATTTTCATGGTCATTTCTCCGAGAGCACGATTTGTTTCCTCTTGGTTAGTCTCGATTTCTTTGGCTATTTCTCTCAGGGCTTTGTTCATTTCATCTTTATGGGCCTCTAATAACTGGAGAAACATAGTTTTGAGGTCGTTTTCTTATATATCTAGTGAATTGAAGTGTCTGTTTGTTTGTGGGGTTGCTGGTGAGGTCATTATGTCCTGATTTTTGTTGGGAGTGTTCTTACTTCTGCCTCTAGCCATCTGGATATTTATAATCCTTACTGTTTGTTCCTCAAGATTGTAGTTCGGGCTATGATCCTCTCTTTCTGTTTTCTGGACTGTTTTTTCAGGAAGATGAGAGAGGTTCACTGGTTTGGGAGTGTGCACTCTGGTTTCAGTTTTGCCTAAGTAAGGAATGTGACGCTGGTGCTATTTGCGTGCACTTTTCTAGGGCGCAGTGTGCATGCGCGGATTCTCTGAGTATTGCAGAGGCCTGCAAGCCACTATTACACATTTCTGACTGAGATTCAGGGATTGTTTGCCTGGATTACACTGGTGGACCCACAAGGCAGAGGTTCAATGTTGGGGTTGCTATCCCAAGAATCCCTATGATGCCCACACTAGGGTTGTGGATGGCAGGGATCTCGTTTGGTTACTTTTGTGGAGAGGCCCTGGGGCTGGGACAATCTCTCCCTAGAAGGCTCACTCACTCTCTTGCAGGACCAGTTGGAATGCACAGGGGTTACCCTTGCTCACTACTCTCTGATTTGTTCCTGCTGCGCAAAATGTCAGCTCTGTGATTTGTTCCTGCTGCGCAAAAACAGTCAGCTCTGTGGCACTGTGGCCGCAGAACTTGGTGTCCACCTTTCCTGTATGCTGCCTATTTGTCCTTTCCCTCTGCCAGGAGGGGTTATGTTGACTGGTCCCTGGGTGGCACGGGAAAGAGTTAGGTTGAGTGTACTCAATCCCAGATCCCGGGCCCAGATCTCTCTGCCAGAAGCAGCCTGGCAGTAGAATCTATGTTTGCTGATCCCAAGAGAGTACCAGGTAGGGTTGAGTGTCCTCAGATCCAGAGCTTGGGTTTCTCTGCTAGGGGCTGCTAGGTGAGCTGGAGAGAGGGTGCTGTGTCCTTGGCAGGCTGCCTCTCTGTCCTTCCCCTCTGACCTTTCCCTCTGCTAGGGCAAGCTTATGGAGGTGCTCTCAGGGGATTGCCAGCAGGGGTTGCGGCTTCTCAGTCAGATCCTGAGCAGGTGTTTCTCTGCCAGGGGTAAGGGGAAGGCGCCGGTGATAGAACTTGCTGCTAGACCTTATTTTGCTAGACCCTGGAGAATCTCAGGAAGTGTAGAATGACCACAGTCCCAGATCCCGAGCTGTAGTTTGTTTGCTAGGAGCAGCCAACAGCACTGGATTTCCGGCACTGTGAAGCTGCTGTGTGCCTCTTTATCCTTCCTGTGCCGTGGCAGGGTTATGGCAGCGTTTGGGGGTGTGCCCGAAAGGATTGGGTTTTCTCAGCCCTGATCTCGGGTTGGGGTACAGACAATGTGGTCTGTGGCAGATTCTGCTGGACGCCTCCTGCCTCTTCAGAAGAGGGAGTAGGGATTTTGAGCTGGGCATGCAGCTGCTCTTCGTGCATGGCAGGAGCTCAGTTGTGATGGTGGCGGGTACCTCAGGTCAGTGAGACCTTCCAGGGAAAGACTGGGTGACCCGTGATCAGTCTTGCAACTTTCCTTCCCCGTGGGTTTTTTGCGACTGGGACTTTCAGTCTCAGGCACACTTGTGCCCACCAATCAGCCTGGGAAAGTGATCGGGACAGGCAGGCTTGTGGCACCAGCCCGGAGACCCAAAGTCCATGTTAACAGGGTTCTCTTCCGGGTTCTGGCTGGGCAGCCAAGAGTGGACCCGACCGATTCCCACGCCATGGGAGCCTCCCCTCACCTGGGAAACACGATCACTGTTGTTTTAGGGTACAGAGTTCAGTCTCCTGGTTGCTCCACGGAGTGTTGTCCTGCTTCTCAGACATGGTGTTCTCCAGGCGCCGCCATCTTGGCCCTCTCCCCTCTGCTTATCTTATTTAATTAAGAATATAAATCAGTTTCAGGATGTCCCATTTATTGATTGTTGATGTTAGAGCCTGAGCTCTGGTACTCTGTCAAGGAAGTTGTCTCCAGTTCCAATGTGTCCAAGACTCTTTCCCAATTTTTCATCTAACATATTTAGTGAGTATGGTTTTATATTGAGGTGTTTTATCTACTGAGGCTCTAGCCAGCTCACAGAGAAAGAAGATCCAGGCAGTTCTGATGGGAATTGGTAGACTTGAGTCAGACAGTAGGGAAGTAGGACTTCTCCTATCAGTGGACTAGAAAAGAGGGATAGGGAAGGAAGAGGGATGGAGGGTGGGTACATGAGTTGATGAACAGATGAATACAACTGAGAAACAAAGCAAATGAATTGTAAGTAATAATAATAATAACAAGAGAAGGAGGAGGAAGAGGAGGAGAAAAAGAAGAAGAGAAGAAAGTTCTTCATGAGACAAGTCAGATGCAAACATAGGCAAATTTTCTCCAATAATAGGATTATATAAAAGACTGAATGATACTTCCCTACATATGCATAAGTATGCCATTAGAAAACTATCTCTCAATTAAACACATTAAAGCATTTAAACATAAAAGACAAGATAGTAGAAATTTACTATGTTTCAACTAAAAAGAACAATAAAACTCTGATAACTTGCAAATATAATTAAAGGAAACAGTGCAGAAAAATGGATTATGAATCTAGAAATGTATAATCTTAAAACCTTACTAAAGCTCTTAATTACTAATTCACTGGTAATCTAATGTGTATGCATATATAACAAATAAGAAGATATTATGACTCTGTACGTGTGTGCTTATATAATCTGTGTGTGTGTGCTTATATATGTGGAAGATGGAAGAAAACATTTGGTGTCTACCTCTATTGTTGTACACCATGTCATTTGAAAAAGTTGTTCTCACTAAATTGGAACTTCTATTGTGTTTAGATAGCCTGGTCATCAAGCTCTGAGATATGTTCATCTTCCTTCCCTGTGCTGGCATATAGGCATGCACTGCAATGCCTTGCTCTTACATGGGTAATGAAAATCTGAATTTAGTTCCTATTGATTATATGGCAAGCACTTTCTCAATGAGCAATCTGTCAGCCTCAATACAAATTAAATGTGTAGATCTGTTGCCTTAAATGTTTAATAAGACCATATAGGATGCATATGCACAGAGAAGAGATTTGTCCTCCACTGTTGATACTTCTTTTACTGTTGTTAAAATTGTGGTTGTTAATATTAAAATTACCATCAGTTACATGAACATTGAATCTTATTTGACATTTCCTTGCCTACGTTTCCAGGGAGTAGACTCATGCGGTTTCTTCTTCAAGTGATCTTGGAAGCTATTTTTCAAAGGAATGAAGTAGTCAAAAGAAGGCAGAGGCAAATAGAATTAGAGATGGGAAGCCTCAACATTATTGTACCAGGGATTTCTTTTTGTTGTTGTTGGGGGTAGGGATTTTCAGAGATTAGCCTTTGGTCAACTAAAAGGATGTTATATCAGTCTAGGCAGAATAGCTCTCATTTTTTCTCATGCCAAGTCATTAGGCTATGTGTATCTGTGAGCCAATACCTAGTGGCTACAAAGCTAAAAAGTTCTCGTTTCACAGAAACCTTGATATTTGGATTCTCCATTAGCGTCTTTATAATATTTGATTCTCCTCTAATTATCCTATCTCTTCATTTATTTATATACAGGAAATAGTTTGGAGTTTACACTTCAGTTACTATTTTGATTCTGTTCCAGAAAAATATGTATTTTTAAATTTCTACATATTTCTTACATTTTTTTTAGAAGATACCAAAGTTCTTAGAGATCAGAGGTTTCTATTTTAAACAGTTTCACAATGGGCAAGGAGGATAAGAACACCTCTTCTGTATAGTTGACATCTGTAATAAAGCTGAGTGTGGCAGAGCCGAAGTAGCTGAGGTAAGAGGGTCACATATTCCTCTTTCATAGTCATGTCCAGTACCATCTTAAACTCATAGTGATACTTATTCCCACTAAGAAATAAACACCAAATGTAATACAGATGCAGAAGAATCAAGCAAACACACACAGTCACACGCACACACATGCACAAAGCACACACACACACACAAAAGCTGTTCTGAACATCTTTTCGAGACTTTCCTTTCCTATGTATTTCATATGCAGTGCACTCTCTTTAGATTTAGTAACTTTGTTTCTAGATGGTTTCTTAAAAGAATATTTGTACCAATGTCTAATAACTGTACTTCTTTCTATTTGTTCAAGTTACTGCACATCCCTGATTATTGCTTGTTGTTCTGAAAATAGACTTTCAAATTTTTTCAATGCATGGTATCCAGTTAGTAAGGTTTGCCTTTGTGGCTCCACTAATCTATACACAAATACCTCCATACAGTTCTATAGTGCCCACTTCTGATATTTGGCATACATAGCATTTCTTCTTACTTCTTATCTAATAACTCTTAGAAAATTAATATGTCTTCTCACCTTGCTTTTGTGCGACAAGTTGATAGGCTTAGAGTTCTGTATTTTACTTTTTCTCCATTCATCTTCATGGTCAGCAATATGTGTTGCCTCAAGCAGGCTTGTAAAAGCTTCCATCTTTTCTTCCTGTTTTCCTTGATACCCTTATGATTGAAATATTATCACAGCCTCCAGGCCATTCAGGAACAGTCACAGTTGCCATCCATTTCAAAACTCCAATGATTGAAACTTTTTACCTGTGAATATCTTTCTGGTGCATGCAGGATTTGTTGCAGGAGGTTTACAAGAAAACAAAAATGTAGCGAAATATATATATATATATATACTATATGTGTGTATATATGCATGTATATACTATAATACATATTTATAGTATATATACTATATACACATTTATCCTATATGTGTATACATACTATATATACATTCAAACATATACACATATAAACATATATGAATATATGTACTATTATACTACATATATACTGTATATATGAACTATATGTATATATGTATATATATATATACACATCTATATGTGTTTATTACATTTAGAAATGAATTATTTCTAAAAGATTTCAATGTAGGATGAAAAGGTCCTTCAAAGTATCAAGCTAAATGTCCGGACATCATGAAAATATAATAAAAAATATAACTGTTTCTTTTTAACATATCACATGAAAAATTAGCTATGTTTTAAGCACAAGATTGCAAAATGTCTCAACTAGGAAATGATGAATCCCTTGAGTTACTTGAGTCCATATGTGTATATATATATATATATATATATATATACATTACATATATACTATAATATATTATGTATATATATACATTATATATACTATAATATATATTATATATAATATGAATTTTATATATAATATATATAATTGAGCAATATATATTATATAGTATATATATAATGTATATATATACATAATATATATTATAGTATATATGTAATGTGTGTATATATATATATATATATATTGCTCAATCTTCATTCAAAAAGGCAAATGGGATAGGCATAGGAAGAAGGAGAAAACAGGGTACAGAACAAGAACCTACCACAGAGGGCCTCTGAAAGACTCTAACCAACAGGGTATGGAAGCAGATGCTGAGATTCATAGCTAAACTTTGGATAGAATGCAGGGAATCTTATGAAAGAAGGGGGAGATACAAAGACCTCGATGGGACAGACGCTCCACAAGGAAAGTAACAGAACCAAAAAATCTGGGCACAGGTATCTTTTGTGAGACTTATACTCCAACCAAGGACAATGCATGGAGATAACCTAGAATCTCTGCACAGATGTAGCCCATGGAAGCTCAATATCCAAGAGGGTACCCTAGTAAGGGGATAAGGGTCTGTCTCTGACATGAACTTAGTGGCTGGTTCTTTGATCACCTCTCCCTGAGGAAGGAGAAGCCTAACTATGCCACAGAGGAAGACAATGCAGACAGTCCTGATGAGACCTGATAGGCTAGGGTCAGATGGAAGTGGAGGAGGACCTGACCTATTACTGGACTGGGGGAGGGGCAAAGGAGAAGAGGGAGGTAGGGTGGGATTTGGAGGGGTTGAGGGAGGGGGCTAGAGCTGAGATACAAAGTGAACAAACTGAAATAAATATATAAATATATTAATTAATTATTTAATTAATTAATTAAAAATTCTGGGACTTTTCCACAAAGAGTTTCTATTTTGTCTATTGTCTAAGTCCATCACTTTGATAAAAAATTATTATTTAAAATATTTGCACACTAGGAAAAACTGATCTTGATGAGAGAATAATTTCTGTAACAAAAATTTGAAATTCCTTTTCAGAAAATAATGTAAAAAATGTGAATCTCTCCTCAAAATTAAAATGTTTTCTACCAAAGCTCAGTCTCTTACCAAGCAAAATTAGGATATTTTTGGAATCAATGAAAAAAAATAAAGTTAAATATTTTCTTTATGCTATCAAGTTAGAACTTTTTAAAAGTTTATATAGCAGTTTATGATTGATCTTCACAGAGTAATCACCTTTTAGAGATTCCCTGTGAAATACCAAGCTGTCTGACTGTAATAAGCATCATTGCATTTTCTTAAAAATAAACGGATTGAATGAGCCTGTTAACAGTTGAAAAATGGAGATCAGCGTTGACACAGAAATTCAATACACTGACTTTTTATGGAAAGATTACTTCCCATTTATGAACAATTACTAGTAAATGTATCCCTATTCTGCTGATCAAAGCAGAAATGTTGGGTGAAATGAATTAAGGCAAGTTCCCAATCTTTAAAGTTTTTGTTGGAGACAACTATAGATAACTTATAACAGAACAAAATGTTGTGAACTAATTAGTTCACTTAATAGATTTTGAGAATCCTTCTGATTCATTTCACTGTTTCTTTCACAAAACAAAACAACAACAACAAAACACAGAAGTTCTTTCAAAGGATCAGTTTAAGTTAAAATCTTTAAACCATTATGAAGTGGAAATATCTAATTTCCTTGAAGACTAAGTTTTGTTATGTGATGTTTTACTACAAGGTTGGTACGTAATGTTTTGACAAATTTGGCTGGTGAAGAGGCACTTGATATTTTGCTATAAGCTCTCACATAAGGGTTGCATCACTTTGGCCAGCTGAGAACATATGTGGGTGGACTCTGAGGAGAGGATAGATAGATAGATAGATAGATAGATAGATAGATAGATAGATAGAT
>NW_026585686.1:9068183-9069316 GCF_907164565.1 Psammomys obesus
GATAGATAGATAGATAGATAGATAGATAGATAGATAGATAGATAGATAGATAGATAGATAGGGATATGGATATAGATAGATAGATAGATAGATAGATAGATAGATAGATAGATAGATAGATAGATAGAGAAAGAGAGAGAGAGAAATACAGATAAAGAACAGTGAGAAATTGCTTTTTGAATGGACATCACTGTACTGATCTTCATGCTTCAACATTGAGTTTACAGTGAGAAACATTCCAGAGAATTTCTCCAAGCAATCCACTGAGTCTTGCAACTTTTTCCGACTTCATTTTGCTACTTGGTGTTGGTCTTTGGACTGGAGTGCTGCTATGCTGGTGACTGAGTCTGCTACTTCCCTAAAGACCCATTGATCCAAATCTGCAGGGAGTAGATAAAAGAAAAAAAAAAAAAAGCCCTGTTTCCCCCATTAATCTCCTGATTTCCTACCTAAGGTTGTAGGAGGAGGGAGGGTTAGAAAGAGGGTAAAGGTGCTTAAGAACCTATATAAAGTAAGTAGGTTTGGTGAAAAATCTAAGCCTAGCCCATTTGTCCTTGACACTTAAGACTGCAATTTTAGCCATGCATTGAGTTTTGCTATGAGTGTAGGTTTCCATGTTTTATTGAGCTTAGTTTTATAATGATGATTAGACCCAGCCTCTTATGCATGCTAGGTAAGTTCTCAGCCACTGAATTTCACAACTATCTCAGGTTGCTACTCCCAAAAGAAAGGGCTAAAATAAGAAGTGTGATCCTAAAAAATAAACAGTTTTACACATTCAGGAAATAGCTGGGCATGGTGGCATATCCCTTTAATCCCAGCACTCAGGGAAGCACAGGAAGGCAGATCAATGTGAGTTCAAAGTCAACTTAGTCTACAAATCAAGTCCAGTATAGGCAAGGTTACATAAAGTAATTGTGTCCCAAGAAACAGCAACAACAAAAAGAGAAAAATAACTGAAGTATTTTTATTAATGTTTAACAATTATAAGGACAATTGTCTTCTATAACAAAATGCATTCTGTACAAAAGAAATTTCCATTAATAAATAATTACACATCTCTTGTATGTTTAAAACTTACATTTATATCTATCTATCTATCTATCTATCTATCTATCTATCTATCTATCTAT
>NW_026585686.1:9069326-9144729 GCF_907164565.1 Psammomys obesus
TATCTATCTATCTATCTATCTATCTATCTATCTATCTATCTATCTATCTATTTATCTATCTATCTATCTAGGTATATGTGTATACACCTATGTATACCAAATTCTAAGAGACAAAAGAATTCCAGAGAGTTGAAATCAATTTTTGCATTGAATTAAGAGGCAGAGGAGCAATTTTATGAGCTTTGAGGAGAAGAGTGGAGGGAGGAGTCTATGATAACACAAAATTCAGGTATCTAGAGAATTCCTCTGTGTGCTATTGGAAACACTTAATTCATGGCACAGCAGAACTGTTTCTTGCCAGTGAAAAAATCAGAATCAAACTACACTTGAAAATTCTTTCCAAGAAAATATGAAGATATTTGATTGCTCAGATTACATTCATAAACATTTTCCAAAATAAATTTCTTAGTCCATTATCTTGGTAACTCAGGCACGAGATAAACCAAATAATTCAGCCTCAACTTCAAAGCAAAGCTGACATCAGACTCAGGATTACTGCAGTCAGCTAGCAGAATATTCTTTCCTTGGAAAAGAAAGAAATCTTTAAAATTGTTATGTGTTGTTTTCTTCACCTTACTTTTTGTAATTTTATTAAAAATAGTTTTTTATACAGCATATACTAACTAGGGTTTCCCCTCTAATGACTCTTCCCATTGTTTTACCTTCCCTCCTACTCAATCCATTCCCTTTCTTCATCTTCTTCTTAAAAAAAAAACAACCAAAACTGGCATCAAAAGAATGCTAGTGAAATAAGATAAAGGAAAACAACAACTCAGAGTAGAATAAGAAAAAGGGGAAATGATAAAAAATGAAGTACAAAAAAACACATAAAAATGTAACAATAGAGACTTTCACACATATGATTTCTATAAAAACACAAAAATGGAAGTCATACACACATACACACTACATATAAGACCTGTAAGGTTAAATAGATGATAGAGGATATAATATATATATATATATATATATATATATATATATATATATATACATATATATATAATGTCCTTCTATATATACAAATATATATACATATGTAATGTACATTTGACATGTAATAAAAATGTTAGTAGATAGATGATAGATAAACATGAGAGATTATATATATATAGAGAGAGATGGTTGCACAGAGAGATATGAGAAATGCAGCACTGGCTCTAAGATAAATAATCAATAACTGGGACCTTATGAAACTGAAAAGCTTCTGAATGGCAAAAGGCACTGTCCTTGGAACAAAATAACAGCCTACACACTAGGAAAAGAGCTTCACAAACCCTACATCTGACAGAGGGTTAATATCCAGAATGTATAAAGAGCTGAAAAGTTAAACAACAACAAATCAAGTAATCCAATTAAAAAATGGGGTAAAACACTAAAGAGGGGATTCCCAGCTGAGTAATATCTAATGGCAGAGAAACACTGAAAGAAATGATCAATGTCCTTTGTCATCTGGGGAATGCAAATCAAAAGGAACCAGAAATTCCATCTTACACCCTTCAGAATGTCTAAGATCAAAAACTCAAGCAACAACACATGTTGGAGAGGTTGTGGAGAAAGGGGAACACTTCTCTGTTGCTGGTGAAAATGTGTAAACTTGTATAACCACGTTTAAAATCAATATAGTACTTTCTCAGAAAATTAGGAACAGTGCTACCTCTAGATCCAGCTATACAACTCCTGGAAATATATCCAAAAGCTGCTCACCCGTACAAAAATGACAGTTGCTCAACTATGTTCATAGCAGTTTTATTCATAATAGCCAGAAACAGAAAACAACCTAGAAATTCCTCAACCAAGAAATGGGTAAAGAAATTGTGGTACATTTATACAATGGAATATTACTCAGCAATTTAAAGTAAACAAAGAAAAAAAATCATGAAATTTGCAGGCAAATGGATGGAAATAGAAAAGATCATCCTAAGTGAGGTAACCCAGAAGCAGAAAGACACACATGGTGTATATTCATTTATAAGTGGATATTAGCCATATAATATATGATAAAATAGCAAAATATATAATCTAAAAGGAGCTAATCAACAAGGAGACCCTAGAAAAGAGGCTTAATCCTTATTTAGAAGGAAAAAACAGGATAGACATCAGAAGTAGGAGAAGAGAGGAAACAGGACAGGAGCTTTCCACGGGGGTCTCTATAAGGACTCTACCCATCAGGGTATTGAAGAAGATACTAAGACTCATAGCCAAACATTGGGCAGAGAACAGAGAATCTTATGGAAGAAGGAAGAAATAGAAAGACTTAGAGGGGACAGGAGCCTCACATGGAGATCAATGGATCCAAAAACTCTAGGCTCAATGTGTCCTGCAGAGGCTGATGAATCAACCAAGGTCCAGGAATGGAGAGAACCTAGAGACCCTGCTCAGATGTAGCCCATGGTCACCTCGGTCTCCAAGTGGTTTTCCCAGAATGAAGAGCAGGCACTGTCTCTGATATGGACTCAATGGACAGCTCTTTGATCACCTCCCTCTGGCAACTTGGCTCAACTAGGCCACAGAGAAACAGGATCCAGAGAGAACTGATTTGACCTGATAGGCTAGGGTCAGATAGTAGGAGAAGAGGACCTCCTCAATCAGTGGACTATAGGAGGGACATAGAGGTGAAAAAGTGAGGGAGGGTGGGATCAGGAGGGAATGAGGGAGGGGGCTAAGGAAAGGTTAAAAAGTGAATAAATTGTAAATAATAATAATAATAATAATAATGAAAAAAAGGAAAAACACCCTGACAAAATATTATAAGACCAAAATCCACCAAAGTTGACATTGAGTTGGTTTGTTGTTGACTAGTGGATATTGAAAGTATTCTTTTTGTTTCTTTGTTTGTTGTTTATTAGAATTTTACTTTTTGTATTATATTATTTACAGTTTATTCACTTTGAATCCCAGCAGGAGCTCCCTCCACTCTCTCCTCCCAATCACTCCCTCCTACTCTCATTTATTCCTATGCCCCTCTCCAAGTCAAAGGACAGGAGAGGTCCTCTGCCCATTCCATCTGACCCTAGCTTATCTGGTCTCATCAGAACTGGCTGCATTGCCCTCCTCTTAAGCCTGGCAAGGCTGCTCCCCCATCAGGGGGAGGCCATCAAAGACCAAAAATCGGGCTTCTGATTTTTTTTTTTTTGAGTTAATTTTGTGTCCAGCCAATTTGCTGAAGCCACTGAGTTGACGTCAGAGACAGTCCCTATTCCCCATACTAGAGAACTCACTTGGATACTAAGCTGCCATCGGCTACATCTTAGCAGGGGTTCTAGGTTATATCCATAAATGGTCCTTGATTTGCGTATCAGTCTCAGGAAAGAACATTGTGCCCAGATATTTTGGTTCTTTTGCTGTCCTTGTGAAGCTCCTGTCCCCTCCAGTTCTCACTTTTTCCACCTTCTTTCATAAGACTCCCTGCACTCTGCCCAAAGTTTGTTTATGAGTCTCAGGATCTGCTTTGATACAATGTTGGGTGGAGTCTTTCAGAGGTCCTCTGTGGTAGGCTCCTGTCTTGTTTCCTGCTTTCTCCTTCTTCCGATGTCCATCCCATTTGCCTTTCCGAGTGAGGACTGTTCATCTTACACAGGGTCTTACTTCTAGCTCAGCTTCCTTATGTGTACAGATTTTTGTTATCTTTATCCACTGTGTAGGTCTAGTATCCACTTATAACTGAGTACTTACTGTGTGTGTCTTTCTGCTACTGTGATATCTCAATCAGGATGATCTTTTCCAGATCCCACCATTTGCCTGCAAATTTCATGATTTCCTTGTTTTTAATTGCTGAATAGTATTCCATTGTGTGAATATACCACAATCTCTGTATCCATTCATCTGCTGAGGGACATCTGGGTTGTTTCCAGGTTCTGGTTATTATGAATAAAGCTGCTACAAACACGGTTGAAGAAATGTCCTTGTTGTATGGTTGAGCATCTTTTGGATATAGGCCTAAGAGTGATATACCTCCATCTTGAGGTAGCACTATTCCTAATTTTCTGAGAAACAGCCAAGTTTATTGCCAAAGTGGTTGTACAAATTTACATTCCCACCATTAGTGGAGGAAGGTTCACAATACTGCATATCCTCTCCAGCATGTACTGTCACTTGGGATTTTGATCTTAGCCATTCTGATGGGCATAAGGTGAAATCACAGTATCGTTTTGCTTTCCATCTCTCTGATGACTAGGGATGTTGATCCCTCTACAGAGAAATCTGTTTAACTCTGTACCCCAGTTTTTAATTGGATTACTTGATTTGTTGCTGTTTAACTTCTTGAGTTCTTTATATATTCTGGATATTAGCCTTTTGTCAAATATAGGGTTGGTGAAGATTCTTTCCAGTCTGTAAGCTGTCATTTGGTTCTGATGACAGTATCCTTTGCTTAACATTAGCTTTTCATTTTCATGAGGTCCCATTTATTGATTGTTGATCTTAGAGCCTGTGTTGTTGTTTTTCTGTTCATGAAGTTGTTTCCTGTGGCAATAAGTTCTAGGCTCTTCCCCACTTTTTCTTGTAACAGATTTAGTGTGTCTGGTTTATATTAAGGCCTTTGATCCACTTTGACTTGAGTTTTGTGCAGGGTGATAATTATGGATCTATTTTCTTTTTTCTACATGTAGACATTCAGTTAGACCAGCATCATTTGTTGAAGACACTGTCATTTTTCCATTGAATAATTTTGGTTTCTTTATTCAAAATCACGTATCTGTAGGTGTACGGGTTTATTTCTGCATCTTCAGTTCGATTCCATAGATCCACCATTCTGTTTCTATGCCATTACCATACAGTTTTTCTTACTATTGCTCTGTAGTACAGCTTGAGATCAGGGATGGAGAATACCTCCAGACTACCACCTGTTGTTCAGGATTGTTTTGGCAATCCTGGATATTTTTGTTTTTCCATATGAAGAAGATAATTTTTCTACTAAGTTCTGTAAAGAATTTTGTTGGTATTTTGATGGGAATTGCATTCAATCTGTAGATTGCTTTTGGCAGGATGGCTTTTTTCAGTATGTTAATCCTACTGATCGATGAGCACAGGAGATCTTTCCATCTTCTGATATCATCTTCAATTTTTTTCTTCAGAGACTAGAAGACTTTTTTTTTTCAAACAAGTCTTTCACTTGCTTGGTTAGAGTCACACCAAGGTAACATGATATTAGTGGCTATTGTGAAGGGTATTGTTTTCCTAAATTCTTTCTTGGCCCTTTTGTGTTTGGTATAAAGGAGGGCTCTGATTTTTTTTTTTTTTAGTTAATTTTGTGTCCAGCCAATTTGCTGAAGGTGTTTATCAGCTGAAGGAATTCTCTGGTTGAAGTTTTGGGGTCACTCATGTATACTATCATATCATCTGTGAATAGTGATACTTTGATTTCTTCCTTTCCAATTTATATCCCTTTGATCTACTTTAGTTTTCTTACTGCTCTAGGTAGGACTTCAACTACTATGTCAAAGAGATATGGAGAGACTGGGTATTGCCTTGTCTCTGATTTCAGTGGAGTTGATTTAAGTTTGTCTCCATTGAGTTTGATGTTGACTATAGGTTTGCTGTATAATGCATTTACTATGTATAGGTATGTGTCTTGTATCCCTTATCTCTCTAAAACTTTAAATATGAATGGGTGTTGGGCTTTATCAAATGTTTTTTTGGCATCCAGGGAGACGATCATGTGGTTTTTCTCCTTCAGTTTGTTTATATGGTTGATTATAGTGTTAGATTTCCATATATTGAACCAATCTTGCATGCCTGGGATGAAGCCTACTTGGTCATGGTGGATGATAACTTTTATGTGTATTTGGATTCAGTTTGAAATTATTTTATTGAGTACTTTTGTATCAATGTTCATAAGAGACTGAAGGTCCCCCCCCCCATAGGTCTGTAGTTCTTTTTTTGTTGTTGTTGGGACTTAGTGTGGTTTAGGTATCAATGTGACTGTGTCTTCATAGAGTGATTTTGGTAATGTTCCTTCTATTTCTCTTTTGTGGATTAGTTTGAAGAGAATATCACGTAGCTCTTCTCTGAAGGTCTGCTAGAATTCGGCACTGAAACCATCTGGTCCTGGGCTTTTTTGGAAGGGAGAATTTGATGACTGCTTCTATTTCCTTGGGGTATATAAGACTATTCAATCTTTCTACCTAGTCTTGATTTAATTTTGGTAAATGGAATATATCAAGAAAATTGTCCATTTCATTTAGATTTCCAAATTTTGTGGCATATAGGCTTTTGTAGTTAGACCTAATGATTGTTTGGATTTCCTCAATTAATATTGTTATGTCCCTCTTTTCGTTTCTGATTTTGCTGATTTGGGCAGTTTTTCTCTGCCTTTTAGTTACTTTGGCTAAGAGTTGTCTATCTTGTTGATTTTCTCAAAGAACTAGCCCTTGGTTTAATTGATCCTTTGAATTGTTTTATTTGTTTCTAATTTATTGATTTCTCTCCTGAGATTTAATATTTCCAGCTGCCTACTCCTCTTGGAAGTGTCTGCCTCTTTTTTTTTTTTTTTTCCCCTAGGGCTTTCAGGTGTGCTATCAAGTTGCTTGTATTCTCTGTTTCAAATTTCTTCTTGAAGGTATTTAGTGCTATAGACTTTCCTCTTGGCATTGCTTTCATTGTGTCCCAAAATTTTGGGTATGTTGTGCCTTCATTTTCATTGAATTCTAGATAATCTTTAATTTCTTCCTTTATTTTTTCTAACCCAGCTGTCATTGAGAAGCAAGACTTTCAATTTCCATATATGTATAGGCTTCTGCTATTTCTGTTTTTGTTGAGGTCCAGCTTTAGACCATGGTGGTCAGATAGGATACAAGGGATTATTTCAAGTTTATGTATCTGCTAAGGCTTGCATTGTGACCAGCTATGTGGCCTATTTTTCAGAAGGTTCCATGAGGTGCTGAAAAGAAGGTATGCTCTTTTGAATTCGAGTGAAAAGTTCTACAGACAAAAGTTAGGTCCATTTGATTTAGGTCCTCTGTACTTGCCCTTATTTCTCTGTTTAGCTTCTGTCTGAATGATCTATCCGTTGTTGAAAGTGGACTCTTGAAGTCTCCTACTCTTATGGTGTTGGGATCGATTCATGATTTTAGCTTTACTAATGTTTCATTTACAAGTGTAAGTGGTCTGGTATTTGGGCCATAGATGCTAAAAATAGTTATGTCCTCCTGTTGGAATTTTCCTTTGATGAGAATGAAGCCTCCCTCCTCATCTTTTTTGATTAATTTTGGTTGAAAGTCTATTTAATTAGATATTAGGATAGCTACCTCAGTTTGTTTTCTGGGTTCATTTGCTTGAAAAACTTTTTCCAGCCCTTTACTCTGAGGTAGTATTTATGTTTGTTGCAGAGGTGTATTTCTTAGATGCTGCAAAATGTTGGATCCTGTTTCTGCAACCATTCTGTCAGTGTATTTTTTATTGGAGAGTTGAGTACATTGATGTTGATAGATAATAGTTACCATTTTAGTTAGTTCCTTTTATTATGGAGTTGGTGGTCTTACTGTGATTCATTGCTTGTTTTCTTTTAATTTTTGTTGGGAGATTATCTGTATCCTATGTTTTCCTGATTGTAGTTGTTTTCACTGTATTGGAGTTTTCCTTCTAGTATCTTCTGTAGGGCTGTTTTACTGTTTAGATATTGCTTAAATTTAATTTTATCATAGAATATTTTTTTTTCTCCATCTATGTTGATTGAAAGCTTTGCTGGTATAGTAGTCTGGGTTGGCAGCTGTTTTCTCTTAAAGTCTGCATGACATTTGCCAAGGCCCTTCTGACTTTCACAGTTTCTGTTGAGAAGTTTGGTATGATTCTGATAGGTGTACCTTTATATGTTATTTGGCCATTTTTCCCTTGCTGCTTTTAATATCTTTTCTTTTTCCTATAGACTTAGTATTTTGTCTATGATGTGATATGAGGGGTTTCTTTTTTGGACTAGTCTATTTGGTGTGCTGTAGGCCTCTTGTATATTTATGAACATCTCTTTCTTTAATTTGGAAAATTTTTCTTCTATGACTTTCTTGAAAATATTTTCTGAACTTTGGAGCCACGAGTCTTCTTTTTCATCAATTCTGATTATTCTTAGATTTCGTCATTTCATGGCATCATTGATTTCTTGGATGTTTTGTGTTTGGGACTTTTCAGATTTTACTTTTTCTTTGAGAGAAGTATCATTTCTGCAAGTGTGTCTTCCGCACCAGAGATTCTCTCTTCTATTTCTTGTATTGTGTTGGTGATGCTTAACTTTGTGGTTCCTGATCTCTAAGTTCTCCAGCTTCAGGGTTTTTTCTATTTGTGTTTTCTTTATTGATTTTAATTATGTTTTCGTACCTTACACCATTTCCTACATCTGTTTGAATGTGTATTCTTGTCTCTCTATGATGTTTCATTAACATTTACAAAATAGATAAATGTTATCTATTTTTTTATTGTTGTTCATTTCCTCTCTAAATGCCATTGTGCCTCTACTTGTGCCTCCATTTGTTTGGCTCTATTTGCCTGTGTTTCTTTGAGAGTTTTGTTCATTTCCTCTTTATTTGCCTCCACTTGTGAAACTAAGTCTTTGATATGTTTGTTCATTTCCTCTTTATCTGCCTCTATTTGTGTGGCTATTTCTCTGAGAGATTCGCTTGTTTCCTCTTTATGTGCCTCTAATAATTGGATAAGAATGGCTTTAAAGCCATTTTCACATGTTTCTGATGAATTGGAGTATCCATTGATTTGGGGGGTTGCTGGTGAAGCCATGATATCCTTATTTTTGTATGATGTGTTATTACGCTGACCTCTGGCCAATTGCTTATCCATAAGCTTCATTCTTTTTTTCATGGATTCTGCAGTTCAGACTGGTACCATGTTTCTCTGCTGCATGGTGTCTCTTTCTGGTGTCACGAAGATGAGAGAGGTACACTGGTTTCAGTGTGTGTGTGTTGGTGTTTCAGCTGTACCTCAGAGAGGAAGATTTGCCTGCCCAGAAGGACAAATGCAAGACAGCTTATGTGTATGCATGGAAGTGTGCCTTGAAAGACAGGGTGCTAGATAATGTAGAAGCCTGGAGTGTAAGGGAGCGGCACCTTGCAGGCACTGAAGGGGTTGCAGGAGCTGATGTTGTTGCAGGTGATGATCGAGGGTGCAATTTGCTTGTGCAAATTCTGTGAATACAATGGACTATAAACTACTGGTATTGGGCTCTGACTGAGTTCCAGGAGTTATTTGCCTGAACTCCATTAGTAGTTCTGCAGATCAGGGTCTTCAATATTGAGAACACTGTCCCAAGAATCCCTCTGTTTAACACAGTGGGTATGTGGGTGGGAGGGGTCTGATGTCTGGCTGTTATCTTAAATGGATGCTGGATCTAGGGCTCTACAGGCTCTTGATGGCGCACTCACTCTCTAGCAGGTCAAATTGAAAAGCACAGCGGTTCCCCCTGTTCTCTACCCTCTGGTTTTGGACTGCTGGGACAAATGCAGGTGAGCTCCTTCAGCTCAGTGGTGCTGCCACGCTGCAGAACTGGGATGCTGTTCCATGTGTCTGTTGGGAAGTCCTGGGGAGCCACAATAGTGGTCCACAGACCTAGGTGGCCCTGGGTGGGTAAGATGTACCTGGGTGGTTTGGCAGGCCTGGCGACTTTGGTGGCTGTACAGCTGGCTGTCCTCCCTGAGGGATTGGGCTGCCTGTACAGTCACTGGCCGGGAGGCCTTGACTGGTGTGTACAGCCACTCGCAGACCCAGGACCCAAGAGGATGTTACTGCGGAAGGCTGGTGCAGCTGTAAGCCACAGCTGAGGAGCTAAGAGCCCCACCTCTGCTTTCTCAGTCCCCAGGAAGAGAATTCTGTGCTAAAATTCTCTGGCACTCTGGGCCAGAAGAGGAGGGAGGTCCAAAAAGGGTAAGTGCAAGGGGTTCGAACGTTCACCAGTCCCTGTTTTCAGAGAAGTCAGTGGGTGACCTGAATCTAAATAGTCTCAGCTCATGTGATGTCCCCTCTCTTTCAAGAAGCCTCAATGTCAATTTTCTGCCTTCTGCTGCCCCTCCATTCACCAATTTCAGAGTTTCAGACCTTCTAACTCTCAGATATGGTGCACGCTGGTCACCACCATCTTGGATCCCTCTCTTTTTTACTTTTAATTTCTGTTGTGAATGTTATCTGTATCCTATATTTTCTTGGGTATAGTTGTTTTCATTGTATTGGAGTTTCTCTTCTAGTATCTTCTGTAGGGCTGGGTTGTTGTGTACATCTTGTTTAAATTTAGTTTTATCATGCATTATTTTGCTTTCTCCATCTATGTTGATTGAAAGCTTTGCTCCATAGAGTAGTCTGGGTTGGGATCTGTGGTCCCTTAAAGGCTGCATGACATATCCCCAGGCCTTTCTGCCTTTCACAGTTTCTGTTGAGAAGTTTGGTGTGATTCTGATATGTCTACCTTTATAAGTTACTTGGCCTTTTTCCCTTGCTGCCTTTAATATTTTTTTCTTTGTTTAGTGTTTTTACTATAATGTGACATGTAGAGTTTCTTTTCTGGTCTAGCCTATTTGGTGTTCTGTAGGACTCCTGAATGTTTATGGACATCTCTTTCTTTCAGTTGGGAAAATTTTCTTCTATGATTTTCTTAAATATATTTTCCGCAAATCTGTGGGCACTGCAGGCCAGTCATTGAGTCCTGTGGTGGGCAGTGTGGGCTGCCTCTGCAACCTCCACTTCCACTGGGAAGTGAGAAGGGAGGCCTGTTAAGGGGAAGTGCAGGAGGATTGAGTATTCTCTGTCTCAAATATCAAGCAGGGGCTTTTGTGCTAGGAGCACCCAGCACTGTGCTCTGTGCTAGGAGCTGTGTGCACTGCAAGCTCCTCTGCTGCCTCCAACCCTGCCTCCATCCCTGCCTCCACTGCTGCCTTTGAGTGGGGAGGCCTGTTAAAGGTGAAGTGCCTGGGAATTGATTCCGCAAGAGAAGTTCATGGAGAAGTCTGTGGTTGACCTGAATCCTAATTGTCTCAGCTCAGGGTTTGTCCCATTTCTCTCTGGAAACCTCAATGTTGATGTTCTGGGATCAGCTACTCCTCCTCTCAACAATTTCAGAGTTTCAGATCCTCTGCCCCTCAGACATGGAGTGCACTGGTTGGAGCCATCTTGGGTGTTTCAGGATATTCTTAAAAGTATGTTTTCTTGGTGAGAGTCTCTGAATTGAAACTAGATATTTTTAATATAATTTTTATTTATTACAGTGTATTCACTTTGTGTACATTGTAATAATACAGCTGTAGCCGCACCCTTGTCCCCTTCCAATCCTACCATCCATCCCTCCCTCCTCCCCTCCATGCTCATTAGCCAGTCTACTGATATTGGAGGACTTCCTCCACTTCCATCTGACCCTAGCATGTCAGTTCTCAACAAGACTGTTTTTCTTTTTTATTTTTTTATTTATTTTTTTTATTTTATTTTTCTTTTTAGTTACATTTTGTTAACTCTGTGTCCCAGCTGTATCCCGCTCCCTCATTCCCTCCCCAACCCCACACTCCCTCCCTGGTCTCCTCCCTGCCCCTTTCCAAGTCCCCTGATAGGGGAGGACCTCCTCCCCTTTCATCTGACCCTGTTTTATCAGGTATCTTCAGGGCTGGCTGCAAAGTCCTCCTCTGTGGCCTAACAGACTGCTCCTCCCCTGGGGGGGGGGGCGGTCAAACAGCCTGCCCTTGAGATCCTGTTAGAAATAGTCCGTGTTCCCCTTACTTTGGAAAACTACTTGGTTACTGAGCTACCACAGGCCACATCTGAGCAGAAGTTCTAGGTTATATCCATAGATGGTCCTTGGTTGAGTGTCAGTCTCAGAAAAGAGCCTGTGCCCAGATATATTTGGTCCTTGTAGAGCTCCTATCCTTTCCATATCATACTAACTTCCCTTCTTTCATATGATTCCCTGCACTCTGCCGAGGGTTTGGTTATGAGTCTTAGTGTCTGCTTTGAAACACTGCTAGGTAGAGTCTTTCAGATGCCTTTTGTGGTAGACTCCTGTCATAAGTTCAATGCACATCCCATTTGTCTTTCTAAATGAGGATTAATCACCTTCGCCTGTGTCCACTTTCTTGATTATCTTCTATAGGTGTGTAGATTTCATTATGTTTATCATGTCTTGTAGGTCTATATAAGCGAGTATATACCAAGTTTGTCTTTCTCCTTCTGGGATACTTCACTCAGAATGATCTTTTCTAGATCCCACCACTTGCCTGCAAATTTCATGATTTCCTCCTTTTTGATTGCTGAGTAGTATACCATTGTGTAAAAATACCACAATTTCTGTATCCATTCCTCTGTTGATGGACATCTGGGTTGTTTCCAAGTTCTGGCTATTACAAATAAAGCTGCTACGAACATGGTTGAACAAATGTCCTTGTTGTGTACTTGAGCAAATTTTGGGTATATACCTAGGAGTGGTATAGCTGGGTCTTGAGGTAGCACTACTCCTAGTTGTCTGAGAAAGCGCCAGATTGACTTCCAGAGTGGTTGAACCAGTTTACATTCCCACCAGCAATGGAGGAGGGTTCCCTTTTCTCCACAACCTCTCCAGCATGTGCTATCACTTGAGTTTTTCATCTTGGCCATTCTGATGGGTGTAAGGTGAAATCTGAGGGTCGTTTTGATTTGCATTTCCCTAATGGCTAATGAGGTTGAGCATTTCTTTAAGTGTTTCTCTGCCATTCGATGTTCCTCTTTCGAGAATTCTCTGTTTAGCTCTGTTCCCCATTTTTTAAGTGGATTACTTGGTTAGTTGCTTTTCTGCTTCTTTAGTTCTTTATATATACTGGATATTAGCCCTCTGTCAGATAAAGGGTTGGTGAAGATTCTTTCCCAATCTGTAGGCTGTCTATTTGTTTTGATGACTGTGTCTTTTGCTTTACAGAAGCTTTTCAGTTTCATGAGGTCCCATTTATTGATTGTTGCTCTTAGAGCCTGTGCTGTTGGTGTTCTGTTCAGGAAATTGTCTCCTGTGCCAATGAGTTCTAGGCTGTTTCCCACTTTTTTTTCCAGCTGATTTAGAGTATCTGGTTTTATGTTGAGGTCCTTGATCCACTTGGACTTTAGTTTTGTGCAGGGTGATAAATATGGATCTATTTTCATTTTTCTGCATGTAGACATCCAGTTGGTCCAGCACCATTTGTTGAAGATGCTGTCTTTTTTCCATTGAATGGATTTGGCTTCTTTGTCAAATATTGAGTATTCATAGGTGTGTGGGTTTATTTCTGGGTCTTCTATGCGATTCCATTGATCCTCCTTTCTGTTTCTATGCCAATACCATGCAGTTTTTATTACTGTTGCCCTGTAGTACAGCTTGAGATCAGGAATGGAGATACCTCCAGATGATCTGTTGTTGTACAGGATCGTTTTGGAGATTTCTGGGTTTTTTTGTTTCTCCATATGAAGCTGAGAATCTTTTTTTCAAGGTCTGTAAAGAATTGAGTTGGTATTTTGATGGGAATTGCATTGAATCTGTAGATTGCTTTTGGCAGGATGGCCATTTTCACAATGTTAATCCTACCAATCCATGAGCACGGGAGATCTTTCCATCTTCTGAGATCTTCTTCAATTTCTTTCTTCAGAGACTTGAAGTTTTTCTCAAACAGGTCTTTCACTTGCTTGGTTAGAGTCACACCAAGGTACTTTATGTTATTAGTGGCTATTGTGAAGGGTGTTGTTTCCCTAATTTCTTTCTCAGCCTTTTTGTCTTTGGTATACAAGAGGGCTTCTGATTTTTTTGAGTTGATTTTGTATCCTGCCACTTTGCTGAAGACTGTTTTTCATAGTCTTCCTCTGTGGCCTAGTAAGGCTGTTACCTCCTCAGGGGGAGGTGATCAAAGAGCCAGCCACCAAGTTCATGTCTGAACTTACTATGGTGCACCCTTACTAGGATGCCTATTTGGAGACTGAGCTGCCAAGGACTACCTGTGTGCAGGGGGTCTAGGTTATCTCCTTGAATGGTCCTTGACTGGAGTATCAGTTCCAGAAAAGACCCCTATGCCCAGATTTTTGGTTCTGTAGATCTTGTGGAGCTCCAGATATTTCCAGGTCTTTCTATCTTCCCCTTCTTTCATAAGATTTCCTGCACTCTACCCAAAGTTTGATATGAATCTCAGCATCTATTTTAATACCCTGATGGGTAGAGTCTTTCAGAGGCCCTCTGTAGTAGGCTCTTGTCTTGTTCCTTACATTCACCTTCTTCCAATGCCTATCCCATTTGTGAATGAAGATTAAGCATCTTACACAGGGTACTCCTTCTTGCTTAGCTTCTTTAAGTGTACAGATTTTAGTTTGATTATCCTAAACATTGTATGTTTATATGTTATATATTATTTATATGTTTAATGTCCACTTGTAAGTGAGTATACACCATGTGTGTCTTTCTGCTTCTGGTATAGCTTACTCAGGATGATCTTTTGTAATTCCCACCATTTGCCTGCAAATTTCATTTCCTTGATTTTAATTGTTTAGTAGTATTCCATTGTGTAAATGTAACACAATTTCTGTATCCATTCCCCAAGAACCTAGATTTTTATTTACAAGTGATTGTCAATTAGAGATGCCTTCTGGGTTAGGTGTACAGGAATGTGTTCACTTCTCTTTTCAGTTGTTTGATACCATCTGGTTCAGACCCACATTGTCCTGTGCATGCTGCCTCATTATATTTGAGTTTATTGGCATCTTTGTCCTGCTGTGTTTAGAATGTGTTGGTTCCCTGATGTTCGCTAACTCCTCTGGTATTTACATTCTTTTTGACTTTTCTTGCTTAAGGTTCCCTGAACCCTGAGGGTAGAGATTTAGTGCTGAATTTTCCAAGGTTGATCTCTCTCTCTCTCTCTCTCTCTCTCTCTCTCTCTCTCTCTCCCTGGCTGTGGATCTCTGTATTTCTGTATTTGTTTCCATCTAGCACAGGAAGAGGATTCTCTCATAATAGCTGAGACTGGCCCTTATTTATGAGGGTAGCAGAATGTTGTTAGGGGGCATTTTATTGTTATGTTCCTTTAGTACTAGTCTTAGTATGTTTCATCCTAGCTTCCTGGCCTATATAGTCCTGAATAGTTTTTCTGGCAAGAAGTGTTGGCTATGGGCTCATTTCATGGAGTAGGTGGTGTAACAAATCTGGATACTACCACATGCTTTATGCTTCCCTTGCCCTGGCATTTTGTGCAGGCAAAACACCATTATAGATCAACGACTTTGTATCTGGATTCATGTTTATATTTCTACTTTGATTTAACACACAGTACCTTCTGGTACCAAGAACACCAGCCCAAAGTGATAAAGGTTCTAACCAGATACCAGCTAGGGTTTTTCATTTTAAATGAGTTGAGTAAGTATTTTCTCCAACAAAAGTGTCTTGCAGTCATGTTGTGGAAATCAGTCTTTATACAGTCTTGGTAACAGCCTGGGTTGTTAGGCATTTCACATGGAACTCTTTCCTCAAAGAACTCAATTATATGCAACCATTCCTGGTACTGAGAGCTTTCTTTGGTGGCAAGAGATGTCCAGTTGGGACTCTAACTCCTCCATTTTTTTGGTGATATTATTTAGATTGCCTTAATATTTTTATATACTGTGGCTTGGTGGTATGGGGGTGAAGAGACTGATGCACCAACCAAAGACCATGCATGGAGAGGACCTAGACCTCCTGCTCAGATATAGGCCATAGGCAGCTCAATCTTCATGTGGGTTCCTGAGTGAAGGAAGCAGGCTCTGTCTCTGACATGAATTCAGTTGCCTGCTCTTTGATCACTTCTTCTGGTGGGACAACTTGCCAGGCTACAGAAGAAGACGATCTAGGCAGTGCAGATATGACCTGATAGGCTAGAGTCAAACAGTAGGGTAGGAGGATTTCCCCTATTCGTGGACTAAGGAAGAAGGATGGGGAGGGAGAAGGGAGGAGTATGTGAAGAATGGAGGAGATGAGGAAGGGTCCTACAACTGGAATATAAAATGAATAAATTATAAAAAGTATAAATTAAAAAATAAAGTTTCCAAAGCACCCCTTGAAATGACTCTTAATTTTGCTGTACCTGCCCATATTTCCTCTTTTAAACCCTTTTCTTCCCCTCCTCATTAATCTTTCCATTACAGTCCAGTTCACCCCTTCCATGCATAACTATCTATTCTATTTCTCCTTCTAGGAAGATCTATCTATTTCACCTATAAGCTATACAAAATCTGTGGTTCCATAAATAGTTTATCATTGACTTTCCAGTTACTATCTACAAATAAGCTAATTCCTGCTTGCTATCTTTGATTTTATTGATCTATAACATATGTCAGAGAAAAATAGGAAAAAAGTACAATTCATTTCAGAGCCTTTAGTATTGACTGATTCCACATGTTTGTAGAAATATGCTCTCAAAAATCTTTAACACATTATTTAAAAAAAAAACGTTTCTTGGAAAATTTCACCAAGATTATGTTTTATCTCAATAAACAACCAAATTACTAATGGTAAGTCTCTAATTTATTTTATTAACATTTGGATGAAGCTCATGATGTGTTTAATAAGTCACGGTTTTCTAGTTTTAGCCATTTAAAAATTTGGTATGAATAGGTTGCTGATTGAGCATCCTTCCAATATTTTCACTCATGAACAATTCCTATATGTTTATTGTTTTTAAGACATAACTGAGCAGGGTGTTGGTGGTGCAGACCTTTAATCCCAGCCCTCAGGAGGCAGACAGAGACAGATCATTGTGAGTTCAAGTTCAACCTGATCTACAGAACTAGTTCCAGGAGAGTCAGAGCTACATGGAAAAACACTGTCTTTTAACAAAAAAAAAAAAAAGAAAGAAAGAAAGAAAAGAAAAAGTAAACAAAATAAAGAAAACCAATATAACTGTCCATTTAAAAGATGTATAAAGGAGCCAGTTGTTGAGTTCATGTAAAACCCACTTGGTTACTGATCTACCATGTGCTACATCCAAGCAGGGGTGCTAGATTATATCCTTATATGGTCCATGAGAGGGCCTGTGTGCCTTAATACATTTTGTCCTTGTGGAGCTCCTGTGCTTTCTAGGTGATACTTACTACCCTTTCTTTCATACGATTCCCTGCACTCTGCCAATGGTTTGGTTATGAGTTTCAGCATCTGCTTTGATACACTGCTAGGTATAGTCTTTCAGAGGCCCTCTGGGGTAGGCTCCTGTCCTGTTACTTGTTTTCTTTACCCCCCCCCAAGGGAGAATCAGTCTTGCTAGGCCACAGAGGAGTAAATGGCAGCCAGTCCTGAAGATACCTCATAAGTTAGTGTCAGATGGAAGGGGAGGAGGACCTCCCCTAGCAGTGGACTTGGAAAGGAGCAGGGAGGGGATGGGGGGTTGGGGAGGACTAAGGGAAGGGGTACAGCTGGGATATAAGGTAAATAACCTGTGATTAACATAAAAAATAAAATAATAAAAAACAAATAAAGGTGGAAGAAAAAAAAGACCTATAAAAAGGGATGGACATCAAAAGAGGAAAAAAAAAAAAAAACAGGAAACAGGACAGGAGTCTACCAAAGAGAGCTTCTGAAAGACTCTACCTAGCAGGGTATTAAAGCAGATGCTGAGAATCATAGCCAGACTTTGGGCAAAGTGCAGGGAATCGTATGAAAGATGGGGGAGATAGAAAGGGGACAGGAACTCTACAAAGAGAGCAACAGAACCAAAACCTCTGAGCCCAGGGGTCTTTTGTGAAACTGAATCTCCAACCAAGGACCAAGCATGGAGATAACCTAGAACCCCTGCACAGATGTAGCCCATGGCAGCTCAGTATACAAGTGCTTACCCTAGTAAGGGAACAGGGGTTATCTCTTACACAACATCAGTGGCTAGCTCTTTGATCACCTCCCCTGATAGGGGGAGCCTTATCATGCCACAGAGGAAGACAATGAAGCCATTCCTGATGAGAACTGAAAACATAACTTAATTTAATAAAAGAGAAAAGGAAAAAGTATACAATTTAAATACTAGGAATGTGGTTTCACTGATGAATAAAAGAACATTTTGCCTAAAGACAGAAAAAAATGTAAAGGAAAAATATTTTCAGGAAAGTAATCAAGCCTAGAAAGTAATGTTCTCAGCATTGTGAAAATGTGCTATAATGACGAAAATAGAATACCTACTAGACTAAGCAAATCCATGTTCTTGCTATGACCATAGTAATGATAAGATTCATACATATTATTGCCTTTAATGGACTACCCAGGAAGAATTTTTGCCAACAGAAAAGTAAGATACATGATTGCTTTCTGCGTTTATTGTAGCTATAATATTATTCTGTCTATAAATACTAAATGAACAGAATATTTTGGAAAAGAACTGAAGCTCCAGTTCTGCATGCAGCAGCAACACCAGTGCTTATGCCAATGAATACTCTTATAGTACTGTACTATGTACAAGAGAATATTTTCATTTTTTATATTTATATAGATCAACAGGTAGAACTGCAATTATACAGAGTTTTTATTCATGTATATTAAGTCTTCAGAAAAAACATTTTACTTTAAATAAAAGAGTGTGCTTTTGTGTTTCACACACAGGTTTCTAGCAATGTTGGTTGTATATGTAGGCATGCAGGCACAATACTCAGAACTTTAAGTTAGAGCTTAAGCATGCAAAGATATATTCAATAATGATTTTATTTTTGTTATTAATTGTTGCGTTTTTTTACAGTAATAATTAAATGCAGCCAGCACCTGATCCAAGCCAACATCTATCCTTTCTTCATGGCTTGACTTTTGGTCTCACATCAATGCTGATATAGCTCCAATTACAAGGAATCATTTGAAATTCTTATGGTACTATATTGTTCCTGGTGAGTCTATGAATTGATTGATACTATAATTCTCTCTCCCTTTCTCTCTTTCTCTGTCTCTCAGAAGATATCTCATAGCCCCCCCCACCCCGTCTAGTCTTTAGAATTTCAGTAGAAGTTCAGATATCTAAAAAGCATTTCCACTGTCCAAATGGACCCCAGCACATTCTCCATAATAGCTCAAAGAGGCATCTACTACAGCAGGTGAAACAACTTCGTAGATTTTGTGAATGCTCATGATTCTCACTAGAATTTCTTGAAAATGGAAGTTATACTGCTTGTCCCTCAGTTCTTTGGATAATACCTAGGAGATAATAAGTGCTCAGTAATGTTTATAGATTTAATGTTCTTTTTTAATAGCAAGCACTGTCAGATAGCCAATCTGTTGAAATATTTAAGCATATGTACTGATTAAAGTTATGATGAGAATGACACATTTTTCCTACTGCTATTGAAATATAATTTGGGAGTCCAAGATGGCAGAGACCAGATCTCACCTTATCGGAGGGGCACAGGATCCAAACACCGAAATTGTTGAGTGGAGGGTCAGCTGAAGCCAAAACATCTACAGTTAGGCTTCCTGGGAGAGAGGGGACAAACTGTAAGCTGGAAAAGTTAGGATCCAGGTCACCCTTGGACATCTCCAGGAACTGAGAGCAATGAATATCAAGCCTCCTGCACTTCACCTTGCCCCAATCACTGGCCTCCCTGCTCAGTGACTGAGATAGCAGAGGTTGCTGCCCCAATTACAGATTTACCTGCCTGGAGGCCAATCAGTGGATACCACTTAGCTGACAGGTAGGCTACACACTCATTTATCCCTGTGGCCCCAATCTGAGAGTAGAGAACAGGGGAATCCCCTGTGCTTTTTGATTTGGTCTGCTAACAATTGAGCGTGTCTTCATGTGACTGCATGCAGAGCCCCAGATCCAGGGTTCCTCTACCTTAACAGCCAGACATATGGATCCCTCCCACCCATAACCCCACTATGGGCAACATAGGGGTCCATGGGACAGTGCTCTTAACAATGAAGCCCCTGTTCTGTGGGTCTACTAGTAGAGTCCAGGTAAACAATTCCTGGAGCCCAGACAGTTCTGAACAACAGGAGGACAGTATAACTGCCCTGTAGGCTACTGAGGTATACAGGGTACCTGCATATGCACATTGTATCCCTGAAGAGTGCCAGTACCCCCTACTGCGCTTAAGCTCCACCTTGGAAGAGTACCCTGTCCTTCAAGGCACATTACACAGACACACACACATACACACACACACACACACACATACACACACACTTGCAAACAAGCACCTGCTACCTTTCTCCATAAGCTACAACTGAAACAGCAACATCCACTCCCAGAACAGTAGACCTCTCTCATCTTCCTGAAGAATACTCCAGACAGCATAGACAGACAGAATCCTTCTGAAGAACAGACTCCAGGAACAAACAGCAAAAAATACAGACCATGAGATGGTTAGAGTCAGGCATAAGAACACATCTAACAAAATTCAGGACACCATGGCTTCACCAGCAATCCCCCAAATCAATAGACATTTTGATTTATCAGAAACACAGTAAAACAATTTTAAAGCTATGCTTATTGAGTTATTGGATGCACATAAAGAGGAAACAAACAGAACTCTTAAAGAAATAGCCGAATAGAGACACATAAAGAGAGAATTTTTAAAAAAAGCTCTCAAAGAAATACAGGCAAATATAGGCACACAAATAGAGCCACATAAAGAGGAAAAAAATAAAAAAAAATAGATGCCATCATGGAAAGACAAAAATCCACATTCAAACAGATAAAGGAAATGCTACAAGACATCAAAACAGAATAAGAATGAATAAAGAAAACACAAACAGAAAATCCTGGAGCTGGAGAACTTAGTGAAAATATCAGGAACCACAAAGGTAATCATCACCATACAAGAGATGGGAGAGAGAATCTCTGTTGCTGAAGATACACTTGCAGAGTCCAAGAAATCAAGGACTCCATGAAAAGATGAATTCTGAGAATATTAGAGATAGACAAAAAAAAAGATTCCAGGCTCCAAGGTCCATAAAATATTTTCTAGAAAATCATAGAAAAAAAAAATTTGCCAACTTAAAGAGAAGTCCATAAATATGCAAGAGGTCTACAGAACACCAAACAGACTAGAACAAGAAAGAAACTCCAAATGTAACATAGCGGTGAAAACACTAAATCTACAGAACAAAGAAAAAAATATTAAAAGCAGCAAGGGAAAAAGGCCAAATAACATATAAAGGTAAAACTACCAGAATCACACCATATTTCTCAGCAAAAGCTGTAAAAGCCAGAAGGACCTGGGCAGATGGCATGCATACTTTAAGAGCCCACAGATGGCAACCCAGACTACTATACCCAGCAAAGCTTTCAATCAACATAGATAAACAAAACAAAATATCCATGACAAAACTAAACTTAAACAATATCTACACAGCAACACAGCCCTACAGAAGATACTAAAAGGAAAATTCTAATCCAATGAAATCAACTACAGCCAACAAAACACAGGAGGTAGGTAACTTCACAACAAAAAATATTAAAATAAATCAAGCTTAGAACCACATCAACACCACCAACTCTACAATAAAAGGAACTGATATTCATTGGTCACAATTATCTGTCAACATCAATGACTCAACTCTCCATTAAAAGGCACAGACTAACAGAATGTTTGGGGAAACAGGATCCCACATTCTGCTGCATCCAAGAAACACATCTCTGCAACAAAGATAAATACTACCTCAAAATAAGTGCTGAAAAATGTTTTTCAAGCCAATGGACCCAGAAAACAACCTCAGGTAGCTATCTTAATATCAAATAAAATAGACTTTTGACAAAAATTAATCAAAAAAGGGGAAGAGGGACACTTCATTCTCATCAAAGGAAAAATCCATCAGGAGGACATCACAATCCTGAACATCTATGCCCTCAATACAAGAGCCCCTACATTTGTAAATGAAACATTATTAAAGCTTAAATCACAAATCAATTCCAAAATCTTAATAGTGGGAGACTTCAACACTCCAATCTCATCAAGGGAAAGATCATCTAGACAGAAGCTAAATAGAAAACAATGGCACTTACAGAGGTCCTATATCAAATCACCTGATATATGTCTATAGAACTTTTTACCTAAACTCAAAAGAGTGTATCTTCTTTTCAGCACCTCAGAGAACCTTCTCAAAAATTGACCATATAGTTGGGCACAAAGCAAGTTTCAACAGACACAAGAAGATCAAAATAGCCCCTTGCATTCTATCAGACCACCATGGCCTTAAGCTAGACCTCAACAAGAACAGAAATGACAGACAGTCTACATATGCATGGAAACAAAACAACTCTCAGTGACAGCTAGTCAGGGAAGATATGAAAATAGAAATTAGAGATTTCCTAAAATTCATGAAAATGAAAGCACAACTTGCCTAAACTTATGGGACACAATGAAAACAGTGCAAGGAGGAAAGTTCATACCATTAAGTGAACCCAAAAAGAAGCTTGAGACATCTCATACAACCAACTTAATGGCACACCTAAAAGCCATAGGAAAAAAAGAGAAGCAGACACATCTAAGAGGAGTAGACAAATGGAAATAATCAAACTCAGGGTTAAAATCAATAATTTAGAAACAAAGAAAACAACTCAAAGAATCAATGAGACCAAGAGCTGGTTCCTTGAGAAAATCAACAAGATAGACACACTCTTAGCTAAACTAACTAAAAGGCAAAAAGAAATGATCCAAATCAGTAAAATCAGAAAGGAAAAGGAGGATATAAGAGCAGACACGGAGGAAATCCAAACAATCATTAGGTCTCTACGACCAAATCCTATATGCCACAAAATTTGAAAATCTGAAGGAAATGAACAATTTTCTTGAAAGACTCCATTTACCAAAATTAAACTAAGATCAGGTAAATACATTATATAGTCCTATATCCCCCAAGGAAATAGAAGCAATCATCAATAGTCTCCCTTCCAAAAAAAGACCATGGCCAGGTGATTTCAGCTCAGCATTCTACAAGACCTTTACAGAAGAGCTAACTCCAATTCTCTTCAAACTATTCCACAAAGTAGAAACAGAAGAAACATTACCAAACCTATCCTACAAAGCCATAGTCACCTTGATACCTTAATCACACAAAGACCCAACAAAAAAGTGAACCTCACACCTATCTCTCTTAAGAACATTGATGCAAAATATTCAATCAAGTATATGAAAACAGAATTTAAGAACACATAAAAGATATCATCCACCATGACTAAGTAGGCTTCATCCAAGGCATGCAAGGCATGCAAGGAATATATGGGAATCCATTGATGTAATCCTTCATATAAACAAACTGAAGGAGAAAAACATACATGATCATCTCCTTAGATGCTGAAAAAGCATTTGACAAAATCCAATACCCATTAATGATTAAAGATTTGGAGAGATCAAGGATAAAAGGTGCATACTTGAACATAATGAAGACAATCTATAGCAACCATCAATCTAAACAGAGAGAAACTCAAATCAATCCCAATGAAATCAGACAGAAGGCAAATCTACCCAATCACTCTGTATCTCTTCAACATAGTACTTGAAGTCCTATCTAGAGCAATAGACAACTAAAGTAGATCGAGGAGATACAAATTGGAAAGGAAGAAGTCAAAGTATCACTATTTGCAGGTAATATGATAGTATACATGAGTGATACAAAATTAACTAAAAAAATCAGTAGCCCTCCTGTGTATGAAAGACAAATGGGCTGAGTAAGAAATCAGGGAAATTACATCCTTAACAATAACTACTAATAACCTAAGGTACCTTGGAGTGACTTTAAATGAGCAAGTGAAAGACCTGTTTAAAAAACAAGCAAACAAACAAACAAACAAACAAAAGAAACTTCAACTCTGTGAAGAAAGAAATAGAATAAGCTATCAAAAGATATAAAGAGCTCCCATACTCACGGATCGGTAGGAATAACATAGTGAAAATGGCTTTCCTGCCAAAAGCAGTCTACATATTCAATGCAATTTCCATCAAAAGGCCAACACAGTTCTTTATAGACCTTGAAAGAACAAATTTCAATCTCATATGGAAAAACAAAAAGAACCAGAATTGCTAAAAAACAAAAAATCGTGTACAACAAGTTAGTCTGGAGGTATTTCCATCCCTGATGTCAAGCTGTACTATAGAGCAATAGGAATAAAAACTACATGATGGTACTAGCATAGAAACAATATGGTGCATCAATGGACTCGAATAGAAGACCCAGAAATAAACTCACACACCACAGATATTTGATCTTTGACAAAGAAGCCAAAACGATACAATGGAAAAAAGACAGCATCTCTAACAAATGGAGCTGGTCTAACTGGATGTATACATGTAGAAAATGTAAATAGATCCCTATTTATCACCTTCCACAAAACTCAAATTCAAGTAGATCAAAGACCTCATCATACAACCAGACACACTAAACCTGTTAGAAGAAAAAATGGGGAAGAGCCTAAAATTCATTGGCACAGGAGACAACTCCCTGAACAGAATACCAACAGCACAGGCTCTAAGATCAACAATTAATAAATGGGACCTCATGAAACTGATAGGCTTCTGTAAAACAAAGGACACTGTTGTCAGAACAAAATGACAGCCAACATATTGGGAAAGGATCTTCATCAACCCTGTATCTGACAGAGGGCTAATAGCTAGAATATATAAAGAACTCAAGAATTTAAACAGCAACAAATCAAGAAATCCAATTAAAATATGGGGTACAGAGCTAAACAAAGAATTCACAGTAGATGAATATCGAATGGCAGAGAAACACTTAAAGAAATACTCAATGTTCTTAGTAATCAGGGAAAAGCAAATCAAAACGATGCTGTGATTTCACCTTATACCCACCAGAATGGCTAAAATAAAAAACACAAGTGACAACACATACTGGAGAGGATGTGCAGAAAGGGGAACTGTCCTCCATTGCTGGTGGTAATATTATCTTGTACAAACACTTTGGAAATCAATTTCATGCTTTCTCAAACAATTAGGAATAATACTACCTCAAGATCCAGCTATAACACTCCTAGGCCTATATCCAAAATGTGCTCAAGTAAACAACAAGGACATTTGCTCAACCATGTTCATAGCACATTTATTCATAATAGCCAGAACCTGGAAACAACCCAGATGTCACTCAATAGAGGAATGGATACAGAAATCATGGTATTTTTACACAATGGATTACTACTCAGTAATTAAAAACAAGGAAATCATGAAATTTTCAGGCAGATGGTGGGCACTAGAAAAGATCATCCTGAGTGAGGTATCCAAAAATCAAAAAGTCGCACACGGTATATACTCACTTATAAGCAGATATTAGACATATTATATCGGATAATCATATAAAATCTGTATACTTAAAGAATCTTAAGGAAGAAGGAGGATCCTGTGTAGGATGATCAATCGTCCGTCAGAAAAGCAAATGGGATGGACATTGGAAGAGGGAGAAAACAGGGAACAGGACAAAAGCCTACAGCAGAGTGCTTCTGAAAGATTCTACCCAGCAGGGTATTAAAGCAAATGCTGAGACTCATAGCCGAACTTTTGGCAGATTACAAGGAATCTTATGAAAGTAAGGGAAGATGGAAGACCTGGAGGGGACAGGAGCTCCACAAGAAGAGCAAAAGAACCAAAAAATCTTGGCATAGGGGTCTTTTTTGAGTCTGATCCTCCAACCAAGGACCATGCACAGATGTAGCCCATGGCAGCTCAGTGTCCTAGTGGGTTCCCTAGTAAGTGGAACAGGAGACATATATGACATGAACTCAGTGACTGGCTCTTTGATCACCTCCCCTTGAGCCTGGAGCAGCTTTGCCAGGCCCACAGAGCAAGAAAATGAAGCCAGTCCTGATGATTCCTGATAGGCTATGGTCAGAGGAAAGGAGAGGACCTCCCTTATCAGTGGACTTCGGGAGGAGCATGGGAGCAGATGAGGGAGGGAGGGTAGGTTGGGGGGGAGAACAAGGGTAAGTGCTACAGTTGGGATACAAAGTACCTGTACTTTTTAAAAATAAATAAAAATTTCAAAAGAAACATAATTTGATACAATAATAGCAATGCTTCTCCATGTGGAATGCTGTTTAATGTTCTTTAGCTTGTGTGATTTCATGCTCAGTTCAAGATTTTGTCAACTACATTGAGAAACAAGACTAATAATATTGATAACTTTGTATCAATTCTGTTATCTATTGGTATATATTTGTACTACATACACATGTAATGTGTACATATAAATGTAGTACTCTTGACAATCATTGTTATTATTTATTAAAAAAAGCATAAGGCTGGTTAACCGATATTCTCTGCAAGAAGTTTATTAGGAGGGAGGGGGGAAGAGGGGAGCAGGACATGGTGGGGAGAGAGAAAGGGAAAGGGGGTGCCCCAAGAAAGAGAGGGAGAGAGAAAGAGAGAGAGCATAAGAGAGAGAGAGTAAGAGTGTAAGAGAGAGACCATGTGTTGGGGTTGGCCAATTAAGGGGCAAGGTAACACCCTTAATGTGTGGTGTGGCCACCTGGTTGGTGATACATGATGATAGCATAGGTTGCTGGGTAACACAGGAGCAGGTTGTGTTCCAAAATACTATCATTCCTCCCTTTTTCTATAATTAAAAATGGGGAGCTTGGGCTGCTTTTTATAAGGTAAGTTAAAGTATATAAATTGAGGCTCATTGGAAGCAGCTCTTGGTTGTCATGCAAGGGTTTGAGAGAGAAAATTATAGCAACAAAATGTTCAGATTGCAAGGTCAAGAGTAAGGGAAGCCTCTGCCTTGGAAAATTTAGGGTAGAGGGTTGTCAATAGAGAGAGTTGCCAGCCATGCAAGGCAGCAGGTAGGGGCTGGGGAACACTGGGAGAACATGAAGCTGCTTGTCCTGGTCCTGAGGCACACCATTTCAGCCTTTTGCTAACAACAAGTTAATAACAGGGGTAGATTCTCTTCTGGCTACTTCCTGCTAACACTGGGGGCACGGTAGGGAGGTCAGAAAGCTGAAATGTTGGCCACGTCCAGGAAGAATAGGCTGTTTTGATGCTTTCCAGGGTCTTTGAGAACATCCATGGCTGGGAGGGAAGGTGCAGGTCCAGCTTGTTGGAAGTCTGTGATGTCAGAGTTGAACACCTGTAGCTGCTTTGGCACTGTTGTGGCTATAGGAAACATCTGTGTCTGGCAGGACACTGAAACACATATATAGGCAAAAGATAAAGTTGAGTAGGTTATGGAGAAAATCTTATAGGTATACACTGAAATTTTTTGGGAGAGCAAACAGGAATAGAAGGTTTGGATTGATGATGCTTGTACATGGGAAACTCTGTCTACCTGGGGGACCTTTATTTAGCCAATCACTGGCAATATTTAAAGAAGGCTTTGTTTTCGATCTGTCATTGAGGTGAGGTTTGGTTACAGAATCATGTAAACTTAGAGGCCCTGGTGCCAGCTGGCATTAGGTGTAGAAACCTGAAATTCTCCAGCCTGTCTGGAGGGATGGGCATCTGGGCGTCTCCTATTGGGGGCAGAGAAGTCAACGACCTTCCAAAGGCGTCCCAGTGGGAAGGTGTGACACCGAGCAAGAGGGGTCATACCTGGTCCAATAGCTTGTCAGCTTTTGGCTAGAGAGCGGGGCGCAGTGCCCAGTAGGACACGGCCAGGACACGATGGTTCGCCTAGTGCTAGGTCTTCCCACAAGCGAGTGAACAAGCCAGGGGAAGAAGGAACCATGTGCAAGAGGGGACGTACTGCTCAAGGGAGAGTGAGGCCCTAAAATGGAGGTCAGCATAGAGGGTCAAACCTAGACAGTTAAGACTATGGCTGGGGGGAGGGGGTCCCTCCGTCTCAAAAGATAGTACAAAGTTGCTGGAGCTCTGCAGTCAAGCTTCCCCTACTAAGAGAGCCATTTATGCTGAGAAAATGGAGTGAACTCACCAATCTAGTGGCTGGTCAATAAGGAGAACTCACCAATCAGCCAGTGGTCGCATGCAGCAAATAGCAGTCTGGTAGCCAGGAAAGGAAGTCCCAAAACCAGGGAAAGGGGAGGAGTCCCACCTTTTGAGATAGGCAATAAGTGCAGTACTCACTGGAGTCCAGTTGACCTGAGAGGTAGATTTAGGTGGACTTTCTGTATCTTACAAGAATAACTTTTAAGTTTTAAGAATGAGATAAAACTTAGACATGTTAGTGTCACAATTGTACTCTGCATTGTAGAAAGAGGCAGTAGACATATATATTTGTGTTAATAGCATAAGTATTTTTTAAGGTGAGCTCTGAAAAAGCAAAAGTCTTTTATGAAGTAAAAGGGAAACTCACTTGATCTTAACTTTTAATATAAGTATACATATTATGGAGACTTACAATCTTGAGCTTAGAAACATAATAGTATGTGGTATAGTGGAATGTTTTTATATCAGAGTCAGATTAATAAATTAGAGCCCCTATTGATAAAGGTCAAAACTTTGGACAGTCAACACAACAGTAGCATAACAACAGGAGGAAATATTAAGCCATTTTACTTATTTAAGATGCCTTAAATCACCTTAGACCTTGTAACCCTTATAACTTGCATTTACCAACCTTAAAACATTTTTTAGACCATCAAACATTTATAAATTTTGTTACCAACCTTAAGACATATTTTAGGACTCTCAAACATGTATAACTTGTATTTACCAACCTTAAGACACATTTTAAGACTCTCAAATATGTATAACTCTTATTTATTAACCTTAAGACATCTCTCAAATATGTTTTTGAGAGGGACCTTTGTATTTAGTTATTTACCATGAGACATAGTTGAAACTGCTATGAACATTTATTGTCCTTTAGCTAAAGGGATGGTAAAAGGTTTCATTTAGGCCTGTTTCTTGAGCATGGACTTTGTCTAGGCCTCGAAATAGCAGCTCTAGGATATAGGCTTAAGGCTTGGTCTCCTGCATATGAAGAGAACTAGGAAGGCACCTGAAGTCTACCAACACAGAAGTTGGCAATATGTCAGTGGGACCTCATTTTGAGGTCAAAAACAGACCTGTGAGAGAGCTGTGGAGATTGCTGTGTCAAGGAACCATTCGTCCTCTGCTAGGCCAACGAGTTGGAAGGCTGGAAGTGTCTGTAGCTCTTGTGCTGGTTGAACCTCCATGGCTGGGCACAGAGAACAAGCCTGCTTGGGAGCATTTTTACTTCCAGAGGCCAGTTTGCCAGCAACCAGCTTTGGCATGTTGCAGCAGCAGGACAAGCATCCACTTGGCTGCATTTGAAAATGTCACCTGGCAGAATGGTCTTTTAGCTATGCAAACTTCTTGCGTTTTGGCGGGAATGCCAGCAGCTTCCGAACACAGCTAGGTCTAGATGGAATGATGTGGTTCCTTTTGAAAGACATGCTACAAGTGATCAGATGATACCTGCAAAAATAATTTTGTATAAGTCTGTTAAAGCTCCACTAAGTATCTGTAACTATTAACTCATTTCATTCTAGTCCAAACATTTTAATGAATGTGATTTTTTATTCTCATTGTACAGAACTACAGAGCAAGCATCTGAAATAAGGAGGTTTCATAAAAGAAAAAAAAAACACTGTTGAGATCAATTTGTGTTAAAAACAATAATTGAACCCAAAATGATATTAAAAAGGACTCTTTTCTATAAAATTATTCATATCAATGTTGTTATTCTAGGTTCACACATAAGTTCAGCAGGTTTAATATCATGAGTGTTCAGGAAAATAAGTCAAATGTATCTACAAGGAAACTAAGATACTCATGAAAAAAGTTACAAATGCAGTGGAGATGTAAATTTTGTTTGTTTATTTTCTTTATACTTTTCTAATCTCAATCTGAACAGAAACAAAAGGAGCAATAAAAATGTATTCGCTGACTTTGGGTGAGTTTGTCTTGGAAAATTTTCTCATGAGGCTGAAAGTGAACAATTGTAGACAAAGGAAATGGCAATAATTTCAGGCAGACCATAGCTCTGACTTTGGAAAACTTTTAAATTGCACATTCCCATTTGGAAGCAAGGAATGAGATGAGGCTGACAGCAGAAAGCAAGGGCAAATAAAGAACAGAGATTCAGGTAATCTTGGGGAAAGTGGTCTGAGATTTTTTTTTTCTGATAATGGATCACTAAATCTGATCTCCTGCATATGAAGAGAACTGGGAAGGCACCTGATGTCTCCCAACACAGAAGTTGACAATATGTCCATGGGACCTCATTCTGAGGTCAAAAACAGACCTGTGCGAGAGCTGTGGAGGTTGCTGTATCAAGGGCAAATAAAGAACAGAGATTCAGGTAATCTTCGGGAAAGTGGTCTGATTTTTTTTTTATAGTGGATCACTAAATCTGTAAGAATTGCAGTAAGTATTTGAGCAAATAAATATACTCAGTGGCAATGAATATGCATAAATAAATAATTAGAAAATAAACATTTATTTTCTTAGAACAATTAGGTTCTGATTTTTGTTTTATTGTTTTTTTTATTTTTTTATTTATATATTTATTTATTACAATTTATTGACTGTGTTTCTCCTCTGCAGCCCCTTCTTTTATCACCTCCCAATACTTCATCCTTCCTCTTCTTTCCCTATGCCTTTTCCTTAATTCCCTGATAGGGAAGGACTTCCTCCTGTTCCATCTGACCATAGCCTATCAGATCTCATCAGGATTGATAAGGGTGCACTGACCAGGGGGAGGTCATGAAAGAGCCAGCCAATGAGTTCATGTCAGAGACAGCCTCTGTAGCTCTTACTAGGAAGCCCACTTGGAAACTTACCAGCCAATGGACTTCCTTTAAACAGAGGTTCTGATTTTGGAATGCATGATTTAACCTGATTATATTAAAGTCACCTGATCGACAATACCTTTCCTGTTACCTCTTCAGTTACTAATTGATTGTAAAAAATAGGCTTGGGTTTTTTTTTTTTGTTGTTGTTGTTTGTTTGTTTGTTTGTTTGCTTATACAGATACTAGTGGAAATAAAATTAGAAAATGTATACTACTCTTAAAATCTTTAGGAAACACAAATTTCTACTAGGTTAAATTTTATGGAAATCCTAAATCCAGTGCAGTTTCTGCACAAGGAGCACAGTTATGACATTCGTCATATAATTAGATACTACTGGTTCAGTGGAGGTTTACCTAATGTTTCACTTGTATTATCATGTATGGCCTCAGTACTGACACAAATTTTGAACCAGAAATTTCATTTGCATTCTTTAGCTTTCAGTCTGAAAGTGATGTTGTACTGACATAGTTTTTTCCAAGTTGTTTATATTACTTTACTCTGGACTATCATAACTACTGACACTACACATATGCTCTCTATTCTACTGATAATTTTTATAATCTATGTTTTGCTACTTCTGAAATTTGCCCTACTGGAAAAAATAGTGTGCAAGAAACACATGTGTTGTTGCAGTTATAGGCTGCTTAGACTGGAACAAGGGGGATCAAATAAAGATGTGTTATATGGAAGAAGGTGTTTGGTGATTAAATCAGTTAACACTGAAGTGATGTCATGTGTGAATTCTTGTCATCCCACTAATGGAAGACACTTGTTTGGGAAGCCTTCATGTTGAGAATTGCCTCTCCAACAGCAGTGCATATTCAGGGTCCTGCAGGCAGCTTATTAATGTAACCAAGTTGTTGCCTGTGGCTCTACTATTTTAAGTATCCATAATACATGTTTATACCACATTTGGTCAAAATCATATTTGACAGATTTTCCCTTAGTGTAAGATAGTGAACTATTAGTCAATGTTGGGATAACAAATTGATCCTTTTCTTGTCTTGTTTAAAACCAAGAAACCTAGATTAAGTCTAGATCAAATGAGACATCTAGTAACTCTCACTTTAAATAATTCTCAGACTTCAGAGAAAACCTACAAGTTAGACAAATGAACATAGAAAAAATATAAATGTGTCACAAAGTTAATTTTCAGTAAACTGTACAATCCCTAAGTGGAGACTTAACACAAACTTGAACACAAAACTTTTCGTCTTCTGCATGCTAACTTTTCATCTAAGTTATTGAATAATTCACATACCCATTTCTATGCCTCTAACAGGCTTTAATGAACTCGTAAATATTTGATTTTTGATTTACTTATCTTTTCTCTAATAATGATTCATATCACAGTGGCTAAAAAATAGTCTAACAGATATCTTTTCAAGTGCATTGTTTGACTTCCATTAATAATCACCCATTCCATTTTCATATTTTAATGCTTATTCCAAATATCTTGGTCCTCAACATTACTATATGCATTTTTACTTGGCTCTAAATTTTTTTATTTAATTTTATTTATATATTTATCTATTACAATTTATGCACCTTGTGTTGCCACTGCAGCCCCCTTCCCTTCTCTTCTCCCAGTCTCACCCACCTTCCCCCTTTCCACTCCATGTCTTTTCCCTAGTCCCCTGTTGGGGGGGGGCTTTCCTCCCCTTCTATCTGACCCTAGTTTATCAGGTCTCATCAAGGCTGATTTCATCATCTTCCTCTGTGGCCTCTCAGGGAAAATTAATCAAAGAGTGGGCCACTGAGAACATGTCAGAGACAGCTCCTTTACCACTTCCCAGGGAACACACTTGGAAACTGAGGAGTCAATGGGTTTCCTTTGAACAGCAGGTCTAGGTCCACTCCACGCATGGCCCCTCTGGGACCAGGTATTTCGACTCTGTTGTTCTCCTTCTGGAGTTCCCAGGTATTTCGGCTCTGTTGTTCTCCTTCTGGAGTTCCTGTCCCCTCCAAGTCTTTCTATCTCCCTCTTCTTCCATAAGAATTCTGACACTCTCTCCAAAGTTTGGCTAATGAGTCTCAATATCTCCTTCTATTCCCTGGTGGGAAGAGTCTTTAAAAGGCCCTCTGTGGAAGGCTTCTGTCCTGTTCCTTGTCTTCTCCTTCTTCCGATCTCTATCCTGTTTTTCTTTCTGAATGAGGATTAAGCATCTTCCCTAGGATCCTCCTTGTTATTTAGCTTCATTAGGGCTATAGATTTTAATATGTTTTCCTGTATTATATGGCTAATATCCACTTATAAGTGAGTATATATCACATGTGTCTTTCTGCTTCTGGGTTACCTCACCCAGGATGATCTTTTCTAGTTCCCACCTTTTGGCTGTAAATTTCATTATTTCTTTTTTTTAATTGCTTAGTAGTATTCCATTGTGTAAGTGTACCACACGTTCTGCATCCATTCCTTAGTTGAGGGACATCTAGATTGTTTCCAGATTCTGGCTATTATGAATAGAGTTGCTATGAACATGGTTGAGAAAGAAAATCCCCTTATTGAATGGTGGGGCCTCTTTTGTGTATATGCCTAGGAGTGGTATAGCTGGATCCTGAGGTAGCAATATTCCTAATTTTCTGAGGAAATGACAGATTGATTTCCAAAGTGTTTGTACAAGTTTATTTTCCCACCAGCAATAAAGGAAGGTTCCCTTTCTCCACATCCTCTCAAGCATGCAACATCCCTTGAGATTTTGATCTTAGCCACTCTGATGGTTGTGAGGTGAAACACAACCATCAAACATTTTTGATTTGTGTTTCCCAAGTGACTAAGAATGTTGAGAATTTTAAGTGTTTCTCTGCCGTTCGATATTCCTCTGTTGAGAATACACTAATTAGCTCTATACCCCATTTTTAATTGGATTACTCAGTTTGTTGGTGTTTAACTTCTTCAGTTCTTTATGTATTCTGCATATTAGCCCTGGGTCAGATGTAAGGTTGATGAAGATCCTTTCCCAGTCTGTAGGCTGTTGTTTTGTTCTGATGACAATATCCTTTGCTTTATAGAAGCCTTTTATTTTCATGAGTTCCCATTTATTAATTGTTGATCTTAGCGCCTGTGCTGTTGGTGTTCTGTTCAAGAAGTTGTCTCCTTTGCCAATGAGGTCAAGGTTCTTCCCCACATCTTCTTCTAACAGATTTAGTATGTCTGGTTTTATGTTCCGGTCTTTGATGCAATTGGACTTTAACTTTTTAAAGGGTGATAAATTTGGGTCTAGTTTCATTTTTCTTCATGTAGATATCATTTGTTAAAGATGATGTCTTTTTTCCATTGTTTGGTTTTGGCTTCTTTGCTAAATATTTTGTTTCCATATGTGTGTGGGTTTATCATTGGGTCTTCAATTTTATTCCATTGGTCCACCAGTCTGTTTCTCTTCCAGTACCATGCTGTTTTTATTCTTGTTGTTCTATAGCATAACTTGAGATCTAGAATGGAAAATACCTCCTGATTTTTTATTGTACAGGATTGTTTTAGCTAGTTGTATTTTTTGTTTTACTTTATGAAATTGAGAATTTTTCTTTCAAGGTCTGTAAAGAATTGTGTTGATATTTTCATGAAAATTGCATTGAATCTGTAGACTGCTCTTGTCAGGATGGCCATTTTCACTATGTTAATCTTACTGATCCATGAGCTTGGAATATCTTTCCATCTTCTGATGTCTTCTACAATTTTTTTTTCTTCAGAGACTTGATTTTTTTTTTTTATATATATATAGGTTTTTCACTTGCTTGGTTAGATTTATACCAAGGTACTTTATGTTATTTGAGACTATTGTGAAGGGAATTGTTTCCTTATTTTCTTTCTCAGTCCATTTGGGCTCTGGAATTTTAAAATTTAAATTTACTGGTGTTTTTATGCTCCAGACGTGTGTGTGTGTGTGTGTGTGTGTGTGTGTGTGTGTGTGTGTTTCAAGTATTTAAAGTTATTTGGGGATATAAATTCCTAATTAAAATGTAGTTAGTCCCAGAAGAGAAACAAAAACTTAGATCATGATTTGTCTTTTATTTCACAAATCTGGAAGCATGAAGTTTGTAGCCATTGCCACAGAAAACCTATTAATCTCTTTCTCAATCTGTTCTAACTTAACTTAGAGAAGTTCAATTTACAGATTCATAATGGCGTGCATTTTCAAAACTTTCTGCCATTTATTGAAATTGGAATTAAGCTAACAAGGTACTGGTATTCTAAAGTCTATGAACTGAATAGATAAGGAAACGTTGAATTAGCTCATCAATTGCTTTCATGTAAATGCCTTCTGGAGTGTTTAAACACCCAAAAATGTTACATTCTTTTTACTCACTTCAGTCTTCAATGGGTGAACAGTCATTGTGAGAGCAAATCCCTTCATTATAGATAAGTCAAATCTTGGACCATTTTTAAACAGTTTAGCAAGTGGCATAAACTGGTCTGTGTATATAAATTAGTGTAATTCAAATTAACAGAAATTCCCAGCCGTAGTCTCCCCAAAATTAGCCTGTGATTTAACCTCCCTCCATATTCATTGTACCAGCATTTTGAACAATGTGCTTTAATTCTGAGACCTTTACAATCACTGTATAACTAATGGTAATGTATACTGCTTCTACATCAAGTTTTATTGCAGATATGCAAGAACAATATCTTAATCTATATAACTTCTTGCTAAGTAATGGGTGTTTAGAGAAATATGGTTTTACCAGAGCAAATGTTGTATAATTGTAGCTGCGCATAGACACTAAATGCAAGTAATTTCAGTAACAAGTCGTAACAACTTACGATAAAGGGAGTAATATCATAATATCGTAACAAGTTACAATAAAGGGAGAGGGATTTTGAATCTCAGTTCTTTCTACTGTACTTTGGTATTAATGCAAGAAATGTAAGGGCTAATGTCAAAAGTTACACATTAAATTTTGACTGATAATACAAGCTTACTGGAAGTTCAAAGTGATTCCAGTTTAAAAGATAGTATGCTTTAGACTTCATGAATATGAGCATCAGCTAAATAAAATAGATCAAACTCTATTACAGAGAAACAACCCTGAAAATGTGAAGCATAGAATCAGACACTGAATTCCTCCTCTCTTTCCTCACCCTAAAGGCTAAGTAGCTAAGTCCTCAGATGTTGTCTATTAACTTCCATTTCCTCAGTGAAAGGTACTAAGGTGATAAAGCCATTACTTAACCATGTACAGAAACAAACAATGGCAATAAAATATGAATGGATGAATAAATACATGAATGAATCAATCAATAGTAAAATCTTTTTTAATTCTTTATTTTTCTGTGCTTATTTTTATTTATTCACTTTAGTGCTCTATTGCAGCACCCTTCCTTTTCTTCTTCCATTCCCTCCCCCTGACCCTCTTTCACCATTAACCTTCCTCTTTTGTATAAATGAGGGCTACTGACTTTATTATTATTATTATTATTATTATTATTATTATTATTATTATTATTATTATTTTAGTTAATTTTGCTGAAGGTGTATATCAGCTTTAGGTGTTTTCTAATAGAGTTTTGGGTGTCACTTATATATACTATCATATATGCAAATAGAGATACTATGAATTCTTCCTTTCCAATTTGGATCCCTTTGATTGCACTAGCTAGTATTTCAAGTACCATGTTGAATATACATGGAACTAATTGACAGTATTGTCTTGTCTTTGATTTTAATGGAACTGCTTTCAGTTTCTCTTCATTTGATTTGATATTGGTTATTGGCTTGCTTTATATTGCCTTTATTTTGTTTAGATATGGAAATTGAATCTCTGATATCTCCAGTACTTTTGTCAGGAAAGGGTATGAGATTCTTGTCAAAGGACTTTTCAGCATTTAATGAGATTATTGTGGTTTGTTTTTGTTTTTATTCAGTTTGCTCTTATGGTAGTACTACATTGATAGATTTTCATATGCTGAAAACATCCCTGTATCCCAGGGATGAAACATACTTAACCATGGTGAATGATGTTTTTCATGAGTTCTTGGATTCAGTTTATGAGTATTTTATTGAATATTTTTGCATCAAAGTTCATGAGGAATATTTGACAGAAATTCTCTTTTTTTAGTTGAATCTTCGTGTGTCATAGTTATCAGGGTGACTGTTACCTTCATAGAATGAATCGGACAATTTTCCTTCTGTTTTTATTTTGTGTAATAGTTTTTTTTTAATTTTTATTTTTTTAATATTAGTTACAGTTTTTTAACTTTGTATCCCTGCTGTATCCCACTCTCTCTTTCCCTCCCAATCCTACCCTTCCACCCTCATCTCCTCCCTGCCCCTTTCCAAGTCCACTACTAAGGAAGAACCTCCTCCCCTTACATCTGATACTGGTTTACCAGGTGTCTTCAGGACTGGCTGCAAAGTTCTCTGTGGCCTAGCAAGGCTGCTCCTCCCTGGGGTGGGGGTGGGGTGTTAAAGAACCCACAATTGAGTTCATGTCAGAAACAGTCCCTGTTCTCCTTATTAGGGTATCCACTTGGATACTGAGCTACCAAGGGCTACATCTGCACAGGGGGTCTAGGTTGTATCCATACATGGTCCTTGTTTGGAGAAACAGTCTCATAAAAGACCCTTGTGACCAGATATATTTGGTCCTTGTGGAACTCCTGTCCTCTCCAGATCATATTAACTCCCCACCCCCCACATTTTTTTTTGATTCCCTGCATTCTGCCGAAGGTTTGGTTATGAGTCTTAATATCTACTTTGGTACACTGCTAGGTAGAGTCTTTCAGAGGCCCTCTGTGGTAGGCTCCTGTCCTATTACTTGTTTGCTCCTACATCCAATGCCCATCCCATTTGTCTTTCTAAATGAGGAGTGATCCTCGTACCCTGGGTCCTCTTTCTTGTTTATCTTCTTTAGGTATATATATTTCATTATATTTATCCTATCTTATAAGTCTATATAAGCGAGTATATACCATGTGTGTCTTTCTGCTTTTGGGATACCTTACTCGGGATGATCTTTTATAGATCCCACCATTTGCCTGCAAATTTCATGATTTCCTTATTTTTAATTGCCTAGTAGTATTCCATTGTGTAACAGTACCACAATTTCTGTATCCATTCTTCAACTGAGGGACATCTGAGTTGTTTCCAGGTTCTGACTATTACGAATAAAGCTGCTACGAACATGGTTGAACAGATGTTCTTGTTTTATACTTGAGCCTCTTTTGGATATATTCCTAGGAGTGGTACAGCTGGATCTTGAGGAAGCACTCTTCCTAACTGTCTGAGAAAGCAATAGATTGATTTCCAAAGTGGTTGTACAAATTTGCATTCCCACCAGCAATGGAGGAGGGTGCCTCTTTATTCACAACCTCTCTGGTACGTGTTATCACTTGAGTTTTTAACTTAGCCATTCTGGTCGGAGTCAGGTGAAATCACAGGGTAGTTTTGATTTACATCTCTCTGATGGCTAAGGACATTGAGCATTTCTTTAAGTGTGTCTCTCCCATTCTGTATTCCTCTACTGAGAATTCTCTGTTTAGCTCTGTACCCCATTTTTTAATCGGATTGCTCGATTTGCTGCTTTTTAACTGCTTTAGTTCTTTATATATTCTGGATATCAGCCCTCTGTCAGATATTAGGGTTGGTGAAGATCCTTTCCCAGTCTGTAGGCTATCATTTTGTTTTGGTAACTATGTCCTTTGCTTTACAGAAGCTTTTCAGCTTCATGAGGTCCCATTTATCGATGTTGCTCTTAGAGCCTGTGCTGTTGGTGTTCTCTTCAGGAAGTTGCCTCCTGTGCCAATGAGTTCCAATGTCTTACCCATTTTTCTTCTAACCGATTTAGTGTATCTGGTTTTATGTTGATATCTTTGATCCACTTGGACATTAGTTTTGTGCAGGGTGATAAGTATGGATCTATTTTCATATTTCTGCATGTAGAAATTCATTTGGACCAGCACCATTTGTTGAAGATGTTGTCTTTTTTCCACTGAATGGTTTTGGCCTCTTTGTCAAAAATCAAATATCCATAGGTATGTGGGTTTAATTTTGAGTCTTCTATTCTGTTCCATTGATCCACTATTCTATTTCTATGCCAATACTATGACATTTTTATTACTATTGCTCTGTAGTACAGCTTGAGATCAGGGATGGAGATGCTTCCAGATGATCTGTTGTTGTACAGGATCGTTTTGGAAATTCTGGGTTTTTTGTTTCTCCATATGAAGTTGATAATTTTTCTCTCAAGATGTAAGAAGAAATGTGTTGGCATTTTGATGGGAATTGCATTGAATCTGTACATTGCTTTTGGCAGAATAACCATTTTCACTATGTAATTCCTACCCATCCATTAGCATGGGAGATCTTTCCATCTGCTGATATCTTCTTCAATTTCTTTCTTCAGAGACTTGAATTTTTTCTCATACACATCTTTCATTTGCATTGTTAGAGTCACTCCAAGGTACTTTATGTTATTAGTGGCTATTGTGAAGGGTGTTTTTTCTTAATTTCTTTCTCAGCCCTTTTGTCTTTGGTATACAGGAGGGCTTCTGATTTTTTTTTTTGAGTTAATTTTTTATCCAGCCCCTTTCCTGAAGTTGTTTATCAGCTGAAGGAGTTCTCTGGTTGAATTTTTGAGTTCGCTAATGTATACTATCATATCATTTGCAAATAGTGAAACTTTGACCTCTGTTCCAATTTGTATTCCCTTGATCTCCTTTAGTTGTCTTATTGCTCTAGCTAGAACTTCAAGTACTATGTTGAAGAGATATGGAGAGAGTGGGTAGCTTTGTCTTGTCCCTGATTTCAGTGGGATTGGTTTGAGTATCTTTCCATTGAATTTGATGTTGGCTGTAGACTTGCTGTATATTGCCTTTACTATGTTTAGGTACATTCTTTGAATCCCTGATGTCTCCAAGAGTTTAAACTTGAATGGGTGTTGGATTTTGTCAAATGCTTTTTCGGCATCTAAGGAGATGATCATGTGTTTTTTTCTCCTTCAGTTTGTTTATATGGTAGCTTACATTGATGGATTTCTCTATATTGAACCATCCTTGCATGCCTGAGATGAAGCCTACTTGGTCATGGTGGATGATATATTTTAGGTGTTCTTGGATTCGGTTTGCCAGCATTTTATTGAGTATTTTTGCATCAATATTCATAAAAGAGTTAAGTTTGAAGTTCTCTTTTTTTGGTTGGGTCTTTGTGTGATTTAGGTATCAAGGTGACAGTGGCTTCGTATAACAAGTTTGGTAATGTTCCTTCTTTCTATTTTCTTGAATACTTTGAGGAGTATTGGTGTGAGTACTTCTTTGAAGGTCTTGTAGAATTCTGCACTGAAACCATCTGTCCCAGGGCTTTTCTTGGAGGGGAGACTGTTAATGACTGCTTCAATTTCCTTGGGGGATATAGGGCTATTCAGTCTTTCTACCTGATCTTAACTTAATGTTGGAAGATGGAATCTATCATGAAAATTGTCCATTTCATTTAGATTTTCAAATTGTGTTGCAAATAGGTTTTTGTAGTATGACCTAATGATTGCTTAGATTTCCTCAGTGTCTGTAGTTATGTTACCCTTTTCATTTATGATTTTGCTGATTTGGATAGATCCTCTCTGCTTTTTAGTCAGTTTGGCTAAGGGTTTGTCTATCTTGTTGATTTTCTCAAAGAACCAGCTTTTTGTTTCATTGATTCTTTGAATAGTTTTATTTGTTTCTAAATGATTGATTTCAGCCCTGAGTTTGATTATTTCAAGCCATCTGCTCCTCTTGGGTGTGTCTGCTCCTTTTTTTCTAGGGTTTTCACTTGGGCCGTTAAGTTGCTTGTATGCTATGTTACAAATTTCTTCTTGAAGGCACTTAGTGCTTTGAATTTTCCTCTGAGCACTGTTTTCATTGTGTCCCATAAATTTGGTTATGTTGTGCCTTCATTTTCATTGAGTTCTAGGAAATCTTTAATTTTTTTCTTTATTTCTTTCTTGACCCAGCTGTCATTGAGTAGCAAGTTGTTCAGTTTCCATGAGTGTATTGACTTTTTGTTATTTCCATTGTTGTTGATGTCCATTTTTAGTCTATGGTGGTCAGATAGAATACAAGGGATTATTTCACTCTTCTTATATCTGTTGAGGCTTGCTTTGTGACCAACTATATGGTATATTTTGGAGAAGGTTCCATGCAGTGCTGAACAAAAAGTATAGTCTTTTGAGTTTGGGTGAAAAGATCTATAGACATCTATTAGGGCCATTTGATTTTGGGACTCTGTAAGTGATTTTATTTCCCTATTTCTTTTCTGTCTAGTTAATCTGTTCCTTGGTAAGAAGGGGTGTTGAAGTCTCTCAATATTAAGGTATTATATTAAGGTATTAGGATCAATGTGTGTTTTAAGCTTTTTTAATTTTTTTTTTTTTTATGAATGTAGGCACTCTTGTATTTGGGACATAGATGTTCAAAACTGTGATGTCTTCTTGGTGGATTTTTCATTTGATAAGAATATACTGGCCCTTCTTATATTTTCTGATAAATTTTAGTTATAAAGTCTATTTTATTAGATGTTAGGATGGCTACTCTAGCTTGTTTTCTGGAACCACTTGCTTGAAAAACATTTTTCCAGCCCTTTACTCTGAGTTAGGGTTTATCTTTGTTACATAGGTGTGTTTCTTGGATGCAACAGAACGTTGGATCTTGTTTCCACAACCATTCTGTTCATCTGTGTCTTTTTATTGGGGAGTTGATTCCATTGATATTGATAGATACTAGTGACCAACCATTGTTATATTCTTTTTTTCATTTAAAATTTTTTTTAATTTTTAAATAATTTTATACATTCACTTGTATCCCAGCTATAGCCCACTCCCTCTTTCCCTCCCAATCCTCCCCTCCCTCCCTCATCTCCTTCCGAACCCGCCTTCTGAGTCCACTGAGAGGGGGTGTCCTCCTCTCCTTCCACCTGACCTTAGTTTATTAGGTATCCTCAGGATGGTTGCAATGTCCTTATCTGTGGCCTAGCAAGCTCCTCCCTCAGGGAAGAGGGGAAGCTTATGAGTTCATGTCAGAAACATTTCCTGTCCCCTTTACTAGGGAACCCACTCGAATACTGAGCTACCATGGGCTATGTCTGAGCAGGGGTTGTAGGTTATCAATTCTTACTTTCTTTTGATGTATGCTTGGTGGTGTTGCTGAATTTCATTGCCTGTATTCTTTGTTTGTTGTTGTTGTTGTGCAGTTATCTATTTCATCTGTTTCCTTAGATGTAGTTGTTTTCTTTGGGTTGGAGTTTCCCTTCTAGTAACTTCTGTAGAGCTGGGTTACTTGGTTGTTATTGTTTAAATTTGTTTTTGTCATGGACTATTTTGACTTCTCTGTCTATGTTGATTGAAAGTTTTGCTGGGTATAGTAGTCTAGGTTGGCATCTGTGTTCCCTTAAGGATTGCATGATTTCTGTCCAGGCCCTTCTGGCTTTCATAGTTTCTGTTGAGAAATCTGGTGTGATTCTGATAGGTTTCCTTTCATACTTGGCCTTTTTCCCTTGCTGCTTTTACAATTTTTACTTTGTTCTGCAAAATCAGTGTTTTGACTATGATGTGACATGAAGAATTTTTTTCCTGGTTTAGTCTATTTGGTGTTCTGTAGGCCTCTTGTATGTTTATGGACATCTCTTTCTTTAAGTTGGGAAATTTTTCTTCTATACTTTTCTTGAAAATATTTTCCAGACCTTGGAGCCTGATGTCTTCTTTTTCATCTACTCCCACTACTCTTAGATTTTGTCTTTTCATGGTGTTCTTGATTTCTTGGATGTTTTGTGTTTGAAACTTTTCTGATTTTATTTTTTCTTTCAGAGACATGTCAGTTTCTGCAAGTGTATCTTCGGCACCTGAGATTCTCTCTTCCATCTCTTGTAATCTGTTGGTGATGCTTACCTTTGGAGTTCCTGATCTTTTCTCTATGTTCTCCAACTCCAGGTTATTCTCTGTTTGTGTTTTCTTTGATTCTAATTCTGTTTTCATGTTTTTCACCATTTCCTTCATCTGACTGAATGTGGAGTCCTGCTTTTCAATGATGTCTTCTATTTTTTTGTCCGTTTCCTCTCTATATATCACTAATTGTGCCTCTACTTGTTTGGCTGTATTTGCCTGTATTTCTTTAAGAGCTTTATTCATTTCCTCTTTGTTCGTCTCAATTTCTGTGGCTATTTCTTTGAGGCCTTTGTTCATTTCATCTTTATGGGTCTCTAATAGCTGGAAAAAAACATAGATTTAAAGTAGTTTTCTTGTGTATCTTGTGAATTGAAATATCCATTGATTTGTGGGGTTGCTGGTGAAGCCATAATGTCCTGATTTTTGTTGGGTGTGTTCTTATGTCTTCCTCTGGCCATCTGGTTATTGGTAACCCTCACTGTTTGCTCCTGGAGTTTGTAGTTCAGGCTAAGATTGTCTCTTTCTGTTTTCTGGACTGTTTATACAGGAAGATGAGAGAGGTTCACTGGTTTGGGCGTGTGCGTTGTTGTTTCAGTTTTACCTAAGAAATGTGATGCTGGCGCTATTTATGCATGCGCTTTTAGGAGTTGCATTGTGTTTGCGTGGATTCGCTGACTCTTGCTGTGGCCTGTAGGCCACTAGTATGCAGCTCAGTCTGGATCCAGTGATTGTTTGCCTGGATTTCAATGGTAGTCCTGCAAGGCAAAGGCTTCATCATTGGGGTCGCCATCCCAAGAATCCCTATGATGCCCACACTAGGGTGTGGGTGGCAGGGATCTCTTGTCTGGTTGCTTTCATAGAGAGGCCCTGAGTCTGAGGCAAACACTCTCTAGAAAGCACACTCACTCCCTTGCAGGACCAGTTGGATTTCACAGGGGTTCCCCTTGCTCTCTACTCTCTGATTTGATCCTGCTGGGGCAAATGCGGGTGTAGGCTAACAGTCATCTCTGGGCACTGTAGCAGCAGGACTTGGTGTCCACATGCACTGTGTGCCACCTCTATGACCTTCCCCTCTCCCAGGGAAGGCTTATTTTGGCTGGTCCCAGGATAGCACCAGAAAGAGTTGGGTTGAGTGTCCTTAATCCCAGATCCTGGGCCCAGATCTCTCTGCCAGAAGCCTCCTTGTGCTTGGGGATATGTTGGAGGTTCTGGGAGAGTAACAGGTAGGGTTGAGTGTCCTCAGATCCAGAACTTGGGTTTCTCTGCCAAGGCCGCTGGGTGTGCTGGAGAGGGGGTGCTGTGGCCTGTGGCAGATTGCCTCTCTGACCTTCTCCTCCATTAGAGCAAGCTTATGGCGGTGCTCTCAGGGGATGGCCAGGAGGGGTTGGGAATTCTCAGTTCCTAATCCTGAGCCAGGGGTTTCTCTGCCAGGGGCCGTTGGCCGCCTGTGCTAGGACTTGGTTCTAGGCCTTATTGCGCTGGACCCGGGAGAGTGTCAGGATGTGTTGAATGACCACAGTCCCAAATCTGGAGCTGAAATTTGTTTGCTAGTAGCAGCTGGCAGCGCTGGGGTCCAGGTTCTGTGAGGCTGCTGTGTGCCTCTCTATCCTTCCACTCTGCAGGGGCAGGGTTATGGCAGCATTCATGGGGGAGTACCCGAAAGGATTGGTTTTTCTCAGCCCCAGATCTCAGGGATTTTTGGTGGAAGCTGCAGCTCTCTCTGGGCTGGGGTACAGACAGTGTGGTCTGTGGTGTGTTCTGCTGGCCACCTCCTGCCTCTTCCAAAGAGGGAGAAGGGAGTTGGATAAAAGGAAGTGCCTAGGGATCACTTCCCAGAATGTCTCCTCCCAGAGGAGTTTGCTGTGACCTGATTCTAGATGGACTCAGTTCATAGTTAGTCTCTTTCTTCCTGGAAGTCTAGATAACTGTTGAGGGTTGATCAGCCCCTTCACTCACCAATTTTGGCATTGCAGGTCTTTTGCCCTTCAGCTAAGGTGCACACTAGCCGCCGCCATTAAAACCATTTGGACCTGGGATTTTTTTAAATTTTTTGTATGACTTTTAATGATTGCTTGTTTCCTCTATTTATATTGTTAACTATATATAACTATATATAACTATTTATATTGTTAACCCTCTTGGGTTAAGAATACAATCTTGATTTTACTTTGGTAAGTGTATTCTATTAAGAAAATATCCAATTCATTTAGACCTTCCAGTTTTGTGGACTAACGACTTTTGAAGTGATACTAAATGAATCTTTGGATTTCTTCAATATCTGTTGCTACATCCCTCTTTTGATTTTATTTTTAATTAGATATCTCTTTTTCTTTTACTTAGTTTGGCTAAAAGTTTATGTATCTTGTTGAACAACAACAACAAAAACAAAAAAACCCACCACCAACAAACCAGCTTTCAGGTTTGTTTTTTTTTTTTTTTTTTTTTGTTAGTTTGTTTTTTGTTTTTTTACTTTGCATTTCTTTGTTTCTAAGTTGTTGATGTCATCCCTGAATTTGATTATTTCTTTCTGTCTACTTTTCTTTTTTGTGTTTGCTTCTTTTTTTCTAGAACTTGCAGTTGTACTATTATTTTGCTAGTTTGAGAGCTGTCTTATTTCTTTCTGAAGGCTCTTTGTGCTATGAACTTTCTCTTAGCACTGTTTTTATTGTGTCCCATAAGTTTGAGTATGTTATGCCTTCATTTTTAATGAATTCTAGAAAGTCTTTAATTTTTTTTTCAGTATTTCTTTCTTGACCCTGTGGTCACTGAGTAGAAAGTTGTTCAGTTTTCATGACTTTATAGTTTCTTTGATGTTTCCATTGTTGAGATCCAGGTATAGTCCATGGTGGTCTGATAAGATACAATGGATTATTTAAATCCTCTTGTATCTATTAAGGCTTGTTTTGTGACTGAGTATACTGTCAGTTTTGAAAAAGGTTCCATAAAGTGCTAAGAAGTTATATCATTTTGTGTTTGGGTGAAATATTCTGTACATATCTGTTAGATCCATAACATCTGTTAGAATAATTACTTCCCTGATCTCTCCAAGACTTTCATCATGAAAAGATGTTGGATTTTGTCAAAGGCTTTTTATTCATCTAATGTCATGAATGTCCATTAGAATTCTGCACTAAAACCATCTGTACATAGGTTTTTCATTTTTTTATTTTTTGAGGGGGAGAGAGTTTTGATGACTGTTTGTATTTCCTTAGGGCTTATAGGACTGTTCAAACTGTTTACCTGATCTTGATTTAGTCTTTGTAGATTAAATCTATCCAGAAACATCTTCCATTTCCTTTAGATTTTACAATTTTGTAGAATATAGATTTTTGAAATAAGACCTAATGATTTTTTCAGATTTCCTCAATTTATGTTATTATGTTCCCCTTTTCATTTTTGATTTTGTTAGTTTGAATACTCTCCTTCTGTCTTTTAGTTAGTATGGCTAATTGTTTGTCTGTCTTGTAGATTTTGTATGGCTAATGATTTGTCTATCTTTTTTATTTCATCAAAGAACCAGCTCTTGGTTTCATTAATTCCTTGTACTGTTCTCTTTCTTTCCAACTTACTGATTTGAGCTCTGAGTTTGATTATTTCCTGTTATCTACTTCTTGTTTGTATGTCTGATTCCTTATGTTCTAGAGCTTTCAGGTATGCTGTTAAGTTACTTATTTCTTCCTATATTGTCTTTATCATTTTCATAACCTCAGACTTAAAATATTTTTTCTTGTACTTCAGGTGTGATAGTATGTCCAGGGCTTGCAGTGTTAGGACTGCTGGTTTCCCATAGAGCTATATGCTCCTGAGTTTTGTTTGTGTTCTTATGCTGGCCTCCTCCCATCAGGTTGACTTTGATGTTTCCCTCCTCATGTTCCCTCTGCTGGGTCCCAGGTGAGCCAGGAAACTGAGGAGCAGGTGTAGACACCTCCAAGCTGAGAGCAGCTTGGGTGCCCTACAGCTCTTCTGGGGATGGGGGACAATGGGGATTTTATCTGGTGCCTATCTCATCTCCCCTGTGTTCACTATCTTTATTGGTCTCAGTCCTTCTGATCCAGGTGAGCCAGGCAGATGGGGAGTGGAGAGAAAGTTGTCTGAGCTGAGAGTTCCTCTGGTGTCCCACAAGCCTCTGCAGGATGAGAGACAATGACTCTTGGGTCATGTACCTATCTCCCCTCCCCTGGGTTCATTATCTCTGCTGTGTTTCTGACCCAGGAGGGTCAGGCAGATGATGAATAGGCCTATGGCTGAGCATTTAACAGTCACTAAAACCAAGCACATTATATAGTCCTAAAAATATTTAATACACTGAATATTTCAAATTTATTTTATAATATTTACTGGAATTTCAAACAAAAATTCATTATTAATGTAATATAATTTATTTTCAGTCTGAAAAAATATCTAAAACTAATTTTTATATTTGCAACATTTTATGCAGTTACTTTGGTGTTTTAAGTTTTATCATTTTTGTTTATTTATGATCACATCTTATAGAATTCATGCTAAAAGTCTAATTATTTTATTGACAATGTCAGTGTGGTTTCTGGTTGAATTATTATTGTTATTATTATTATTTGCAAAACACACGAAAATTTGAAGCATACCTTTAAAAACTATTGCTCAGAAGTATTACTATTATTCACAAACATTAACCAGAGTTTACAAATTTATAATACATTAGAAAATGTGTGTTTTTTCCTAATTAAATAAAACAATAAAAATTTAAGCTGTTTGATTTAAAGAAAGCCTTGTTTTATTTTAATATATATCTAGAGACTTTCAACTATTATAGTATATACTCACAAAATTTTGGATAAGTTTTAGTTATGATAGTAGTGGTTAAGTTGTTACTATCAGAATATTGATTTGTTGCTAAATATTATCAAAACTTGCCATTGAACTTTTAATATAAACCTGATGGACAAGTAAAAATAGGATATGTTATTTGATTGCGAACTGCAATCCACACTTTCCTTGCAAATTGATGGACTCCAAAAAGCCAAATGCCCTAAAGTTTCTCTTGGATTGAGAAGGAGACAAACAAACAAAAAAAAAACTTCATGAAAAAAAATACAGCATATTTCAGGTGTGATAAACTATATTATAATACCTTTTTAGTCATAAAATACTTAAAAGTACACTCAGGATTTTTTCATCATTAATTAATAATCCGCACATTTAAACTCATATACTGACAAAATAGATGATTGTGGTTAGCTTTTAGTAAAACATTCAGGTAGAAGGTTAGGATGATCAGTGGCCTAGCTGAGGACCAAGGGGGAGAAGAGGGAGGGAGGGTGGAATTGAAGGAAATGAGGGAGGGAGCCATAGCAGGATACAAAGTAAGTAAATTGTAATAAACAGTAAATAACAAAATACTATGGCATATGATACAATTCTGTCTATGCAATCAGGAAGAAACAGAAACCAGAAATAGAATATAAATGGCTGACTTTATTCTTCAAGAGTCTTTTTTTTTCTATTAGTATAGTAGAAAATATTACCTCGTGTAAAATTCTAGCCCTCCATAATTTTACAGTTAAATTATATTAGCAAAGAGGTTGCAGTTCTACTTATTAGGTTATGCTGTATCTAATGCTTACAGTCTCAATTCAGAGTGCACAGATTTAGGATAAGACTTTTCATCACCTATTGCTATGAACTTCCATGACTGGAGTGGACTAAATAACACAGGAATATAATGCATATGTATAGCAGATTTTAATAGCAAATACAGAATTCTTTGTGAGTAAGCAGTTTCCAATTTAAATTTTGTTTCTCTAAATTTAAAATGAATGTTCTTTCTAAATCTTCATGATTTTTTCAAGGTCTAATTATTTCAAATGATTGATAATAGATTTTCAAAATGGTCATTGCTGATTGTAGAGAACTTTTGTCTATTTAGTGTGGGTAAGTGTAGCTTTAGTTTGCTTAACACTGCCTATGTTGCTCAAGACAATATACGTGTTCTCATACACACACACACACACACACACACACACACACACACACACACACTGGAGCCCCTACTGAGAAAATGAAGTGTCTATTGAAATGTATGAATTGTCTGCATTGGGTCTGATTCCATTCAAAAAAATATCAGATGGAAAAACTATGTTTTTCAGCCATTGATTGCCTAAATTTTTTTCTAAAAATATTTGGAAACTTGCTCTGCTGTTTGTGTTACTCTGGCTATATTAACTTTGTTCGAGGAGCATGTGTCTTAATGTGTATTGATGGACTGCCTTGGAATGGCAACAGATGCTACGATCACACTCATCCAAAACAAATAGCTCAGGCTCAGGCTATGGGCCAATTCATTATGTACAAAAGTTTTGTGGTTCAAGAATTTAGATATAGTGTAATGGGAGGCCTTGACTATATTACATAAGTTCAGAGCCTCACTGGAGAATATTCAATTAGCTGGAGATAGCATGAACTTTTGGAGATGCAATTATATGGGCAATCTTTCACTCACACATTTGATAAGTGCATTGTCATGCCTTGAAACTAGTCTTAACTGAGTAAGTCAACAATGTACTACCTATGAGGCTCCATGAGGCTTGTGTTTCTCTCACAATACTCACTGTGTATAGAATGAAATGACTGATAAAGAGAGATATCTGTATATGTCATTATCATACTTCTGAAGGAAAGAAAACTGTAGCCCTTTAATCTCCCATATTTAATATATACCCCAAATTTTTAACAAACACAAGATAGTGAGGATTGTTAAAGAAAAAAGGTAGTAGTTAAAGCAGATATTTGAGTAAAAACTGGTCTTTTGCTTAGGAGAGACATGGAGTAACAAGTGCTAAGTACATAATGAATGGATATCAGTATATAGAAAGAAGCTTGTCATAACCAGGTTTCCACAGTAGTCATAGAAAGAAAAACAGATGGTAGACTAGGATAAAAATGAGTGCTATAGGCCCAGTAAGAAAGCACAGTACATAAATGAGATTGTTATACAGGCCTGAAGACCAGAGTTTGACTGCTGGAGCCCATGGTAGAATGAAATCCTGCTCTAAAACATTGACCTCAGATGGACACCTGGGCTCCATGCGACTCACTCACAAACATCATACACACACAACAATACTCATGGATGGAAGAGTAAAAAAAAAGTAAAAGAAGTACATTTTTTTTTCTGAGACAGGGTTTATCTGTGTAGTCTTGGCTGTCCTGGGCTTGCTTGTAGACCAGGCTGGCCTCAAACTCCCAGAGAACCACCTTCCTTTATCTCCCCAAGTGCTGGGACTACATGAGTGTGTCACCATGCCTGGCAGGGTAGTACATTTTTAAACCAATACATAAAACAAGAATTCAGTGGAAGAAAGAACAATGCATAAAAATAGCTATAGCACAGACAAGTATAGCTGAGCCAACATCTAGATGATTTATTCCAAATGTGATGTGTCTTGATATTATATACAGTACTGTGTTCTATATTTTTCCACAGAAATAAATGTGAATTCTCAATTAAAATCACTCACAAATTAGCTATGTAGACCTACTTACAAAATTTTTTGATGAAGAATCCGGGGCAGAACTGTTACTCACAACTCACAAGGAAAGAGTGTGTCATGTAGGGAGGGCCAATGTATTCTGATAGAGTGCAGCAGAGATAAACATATATAACAATAACAAATAAACATTCATAATTTGTTATTTAGTAAAAATTAAAGATATTTCCGAATGGACAAAAATGGAAAAGTATTGTAAACAGTCTAGCTGTTAGTAAATGTTTGAAGGGACATCTTTAGTCTCAAAGATATTTTATAACAACTCAAACAGAAAATAAAGGTAATATTATAAGTGGATAGACATTATAAATATATTTTAGTTATAAGCCTTTCCATTTCTCATCTAATGTAATAAAAAGTACTTTAATAACAAAATGAAATTCTATTGTCTAATTTACAATAAAAAAGAAGGTATGGGAGATCCAAGATGGTGGCACCAGGAGGATACTGTGTCTGAGGAGCAGGACAGCAGTGTCGGCACAGCGACCAGGAGACTGAACTATGGGACCTAAAACACCAGTGTTTGTGATTGCCAGGTAAGAGGAAATCCTGCAGTGTGGAAATCAAGTGGGACTGACCTCAGGTCATCCAGTCAATCCCTGGAAAAGGTACTGGGACCAATGGGCACACAGCTGCCAACCCAGACCTGGACACATAGCTTCCAGCCCAGAGTAAGGCATCTAGCCTTCAGGCCAGAGTGAAGCCCTTAGTTGCCAGCCCAGAGAGGAGTGTACAGTCTCTGGCCCAGAAGGGGACTCACATTGTCCCGCCCAGAGCAGCACCCCCAGCCACAATTCCAGACCAGGAAACACAATCTCCAGCCCAGAGTGAAGCACCCAGCCTCTGGACTGGAGTGGAGCCCTTAGTTGCCAGCCTAGAGAGGAGTTGACAGTCTCCGATCCAGAAGGGCATTCACATCTGCCAGTCCAGAGCAGAACTCAGAGGTACCAGTGCAGATGGGGGTGCACAGCCTCCAGAGCAGAGCAGTGCACACAGTCGCCATCCCATAGTGAGGTGTACAGTCTCTGGCCCAGGGCAGGGCCTCAGCCGCCGGCCCAGAGTGGAGCATTCAGGCTTTGGCCCAGAGACTTTCTGGGTGCTCAATTCACCTTCCCAGACAGAACTGTGGACCACAAGGCACCAGCGACTGTTTTCCTATTGGGAAAAAAACCCCACAGCTAGGGAATCAGTGGGTTCTTCAAGAGGGCTGTGCCTGGGAAAACAGTGTAACAACAGCAGCAGCTCACTAAATTTAGATCGAGAAACCCAGCAGCAGGGTAGCTGTCTACAGGACTTCTATGGGTGAGAGGAGAGCCCTCCTGACTAACAAAGACCACAGCTACCACTCTGGTCTATATGCATGAGGTGATCAGTGGCAATTCTTAAAAAACCCTGGCCATTCAGTGACTATACCCAAAAACTGAAGGAGGTTTCCTTCAGGAAAAATCATCTTCCTACCAAGGGGATTCTCCCTATCCCAGGATTCCAGGAACCACGAGAAACTAACAGCCAACACCTAACGTAGCCCAATGGGTAGAGGTCAGCAAAAAAGTTCAACCAACAAAGACAGAGCAATATGGCATCTCCAAAACCTACTCTTCCCCGGGTGAGCAGCCCTAGACACCACAGCATAATTGAAATTCAAGAAGATGGCCTTACATCTATACTGTTGAAGAGGAAATAGAAGAAACAACTAAAATAAGTAAATAATTAGAGGAAGATAAAATCAAACAGATTATGACCATCAGTAAAGAAATGGAGGAAGTTAAAAACAAACATATAATGGCCATCCATGAAGAAATATGGGAAGATGCAGCCAAGCAGTTTGTGGCCTTCAGAGAGGAAATAATTAAATCACTGAAAGAAATAAAGAAACAGAGGAATGTTCAAACAAACAGTTGAAGGAACTAAAAGAAAAACAGGATAATAGAATCAGACAGGTGAAGGAAATAAGCAAAACAACAAAAGATCTGAAGATAGAATTGGAAAAAATTAAAGAAAACACAAACAGAGGAAATCATGGAGAGGAAGAATTTAGGGAAGAAACAGGAACTACAGAGGTAAGCATAACCTACAAGACTACAAGAGATGGAAGAAATAATCTCAGGTGTAGAAGACACATGGAAGAAATTGATGTATCCATCAAAGAAAATGTTAAATCCAGAAAATGTCTGACACAGACCATCCAAGAAATCCAAGACAATATGAGAAGACAAAACCTAAGAATAATAAGAATAGAGGAAAAAGAAGATTACCTCCTCAAAGGCCCAGAAAATGTTTTCAACAAAATCATTGAAAAAATTTTCTACAAATTAAAGGAGAGGCCTATAAGAATACAAGAGACCTAAAGAACAATTAATAAATTAGATCAGAAAAGAAAATCCTCCCTCACATAATAATCAAAACAGTAAGCATACAGAACCAAGAAAAAAATACTAAAAGCTGCGAGGGAAAAACGTCAAGTAACATATAATGGCAAACACATCAGAATCACACCTGATTTTTCTCAACAGAGACTATCAAAGCAAGAAGGGCCTGGATGCATATCATGCAGGCTCTAAGAGAACACAGATGTCAGCCCAGGCTACTATAGCCAGCAAGACTCTCAGCCATCATAGATGGAGAAAGCAAGATATTCAATGATGAAAACAAATTCAAACAATACCTACACACAAATCCAGCATTACAGAAGCTACTAAAAGGAAAAATAGAACCCAGGAAAACTAACTATATTCCGGGAAACACAGTAAACAAATAACCTCACTACAGCAAAACTAAAAGTAGCCAAGCAAACAAACACACTACCATAGACAAGAGCAAAATCAAAGCATCTAATAGTCACTGATCATTAATCTCCTTTAACATCTATAGACTCAACTCTTCAATAAAAAACACAGATTAACAGAATGGATACATAAACAAGACCCAACAAACTGCTACATACAAGAAACACACCAATGTCACAAAGATAGACATTACCTGAAAATAAAGTGCTGGAAGTCAGTATTCCAAGCAAATGGTCCCAAGAAGCAAGCAGGAGTAGCCATTCTAATATCTAATAGAATGGATAATCAACTAAAATTAATCAAAAGAGATGGGAAAGTCATTTCATATTCATCAAAAAAAAAAAGCTCCACCAAGACAACACCAGAATTCTGAATATCTGTGCTCCAAATACAAGAGCACCCACATTTGTAAAAGAAACATTAATAAAAGTGAAACCACACATAGATCTCCACACATTAATAGTGGGAGAATTCAAAACCCCACTCACAACAAAGGACAAATCAACAAACCAGAAATTAAAGAAAGAATGACTCTAACAGGGGTCATGAAACAAAAGGACCTAATAGACATATACAGAATATTTCACCCAAACACAAAAGAATTTACCTTTTTCTCAGCACCTCATAGAACCTTCTCCAAACAGACCAAATAGTCACAAAACAAGGCTCAGCAGATAAAAAACTGATTGAAATAATCCTTATCTTATCTGATCACCATAGACTTAAAAAGCTGGACCTCAACAACAAAAAAAATAAGAAAAAGCCTACACACACATGGAAACTGAACAACTTGCTACTCAATGACAGCTGGGGTCAGAGAAGAAATAAAGAAAGAAATTAGTCTTCCTAGAAATCAATGAAAATGAAGCGAAACATACCCAAACTTATTGGACACAATGACAGGAGTGCTAAGAGGAAAGTTCATAGCACTAAATGCTTTCAAGAAGAAATTCTTAACATCTCATTCAAGCAAATTAATGGCTCACCTAAAAGCCCTAGGAAAAAAAAAAGAAACAAACACATCAAAGAGGAGTAGACAAATGGAAATAATCAAACTCAGGGCTGAAATCAATAAATTAAAAACAAATAAAACAATTCAAAGAATCAATGAAACCGAGAGCTGGTTCTTTGATAAATTCAACAAGATAGACAAACCCTTAGCCAAACTAACTAAAAGGCAAAAAGACAATATCCATATCAGCCAAATCAGAAATGAAAGGGGGGACATAAATACAGACACTGAGGAAATCCAAACAATCATTAGGTCTTAATTCAAAAGACTATATGCCACAAAATTTGAAAATCTAAATGAAATGGACAATTTTTTGATTGATTACACTTACCAAAGCCGAATCAAGACCAGGCAAATCAATTAAATAGTCCTATATCACATAAGGAAATAGAACTGGTCATTAAAATCTCCTATGCAAAAAAAAAGCCCAGAGCCAGATGATTTCAGTGCAGAATTCTACCAGCCCTTCAAAGAAGAGCTAACACCAATATTCTAAAAACTATTCAACAAAATAGAAACAGAAGGAAGATTACCAAACTCATTCTATGAAGCCACAGTCGTATTGGTACCTAAACCCCACAAAGACACAACAAAGAAAGAGATTTTCAGACCAATCTCACTTATGAACATTGATGCAAATATACTCAACAAAACATTTGCAAACCAAATACAGGAACACATCAAAGATATCATCCACTATGGCCAAGTAGGCTTCATCCCAGGTATGCAGCGGTGGTCCAATATATGGAAATCAATCAACGTGATCCACCATAATAAACAAACAGAAGAAAAAAAAACACATGATAATCTTAGATGCTGCAAAAGCATTTGACATAATAAAATATCCATTCATGTTTAAAGTATTGGAGAGATCAGTGATACAAGACACATACCTGAACATAGTAAAGACAATACACAGTAAGCATATAGCCAACATCAAAATAAATCGAGAGAAACAAATCAATTTCACTGAAATCAGGGACAAAGCAAGGCTGCCCAGCCTCTCCATATCTCTTGCAATAAGTCAATGAAAAGAGATCAAGGGAATACAAATTGGAACAAAAGAGGTCAAAGTATCACTATTTGCAGATGATATAATGGTATACCTGAGTGACACAAAAATTCTAGCAGAGAGCTCCTACAGCTGGTAAACAACTTCAGCAAAGTGGCTGGTTACAAAATTAACTCAAAAAAATCAGTAGCCCTCCTGTATACAGAAGACAAAAGGGCTGAGAAAGAAATTAGGAAAACAAAAACCTTCACAATAGCCACAAAGGACATAAAGGATGTTGGTATGACTCTATCCAAGGAAGTCAAAGACTTATATGAAAAAAAAATTCAGTCTCTGAAGAAAGAATTAGAAGATATCAGAAAATAGAAAGATCTCCCATGCTCATGGCTTGGCAGGATTAACATAATAAAAATGGCCATCTTACCAAAAGCATTGTACAGATTCAACACAATTCCCATCAAATTACCAACACAATTTTTATAGACCTTGAAAGAAAAATTCTCAACTTCATATGGAAAAACAAGAAAACTAGAATTGCTAAAACCATCCTCTACAATAAAAGATCTTCTGGAGGTAACTCCATTCTAGATCTCAAGCTGTACGATAGAGCAACAGTAATAAAAACTGCATGGTACTGGTGTAGAAACAGAATGGTGGATCAATAGAACCAAAGAGAGGACCCTCAAATAAACCCACATACTTATGGACACCTGGTTTTTACAAAGGTGCCAAAACCATATTATGGAAAAAAGATATCATCTTCAACAAATGATGCTGTTCTAACTGAATCTCTACATGTAGAAAAATGAAAATTGATCCATGTTTATCACCCTGAACAAAACTAAAGTCCAAGTGGATCAAAGACCTCAACATAAAACCAGACACATTAAATCCATTAGAATAAAAAGTGGGGAAGAGCCTAGAACTTATTGGCACAGGAGACAACTTCCTGAACAGAACACCAACAGCACAGGCTCTAAGATCAACAATCAATAAATGGGACCTCATTAAGCTGAAAAGCTTCTGTAAAGCAAAGGATACAGTCTTCAGAACTAAATGACTACGTACAGATTGAAAAAGAATCTCCATCATCCCTCTATCTGCTAGAGGGCTTATATCCAGTATGTATAAAGACCTAAAGAATTTGAACAGCAACAAATCAAGTTATCCAAGCAAAAAAATGGGGAACAGAGCTAAACAGAGAATTCTCAATAGAGGAATATCAAATGGTAGAGAAACACTTAAAAAATGCTCAATGTCCTTAGTAATCAGGGAAATGAAAATAAAAATTACCCTGAGATTTTACCTTCCACCCATCAGAATTGCCAAGATGAAAAACTCAAGGGACAAAACATGCTGGAGAGGTTGTGGAGAAAGAGGAACCCACCTCCACTGCTGGTGGGAATGTAAACTTGTAAAACCACTCTGGAAATCAATCTGGTGCTTTCTTAGACATCTAGGAATAGTGTTTCCTCAAATCTAGCTATACCACTCCTAGGCATATATCCAAAAGAGGATAAAATAAGAACTTTTGATCCTTTGATTGAGGACACAATAAGGACATTTGCTCAACCATGTTTGTAGTAGCTTTATTTGTAATAGCCAGAAGCTGGAAACAGCCCAGATGGCACTCAGTTGAGGAATGGATACAGAAATTGTGGTACATCTTCAGAATGGAATATTACTCAGCAATAAAAACAAAAAACAAAAAACAAAAACAAGGAAGTCATGAAACTTGTGGGTAAATGACAGGAAATGGAAAAGATCATCCTGAGTGAGCTATCTCAGAAGGAGAAACACACACAGGGTACACAGGGTATGTACTCACTCATATAGACATATAATATAGAATAAACCTACTAAAATCTGTAAATCTAAAGAAACTAATCAAGAGTGAGGACTCTGGCTAAAATGTTCAATCCCCATTCAGAAAGGCAAAGAGGGTGGACATCAGAAGAAGGAGAAAACAGTGAACAAATCAGGAGGCTGCCACAGAGGGCCTCTGAAAGGCTCTGCCCTGCAGACTATCAAACCAGATGCTGAGACTTATGGTCAACCTTTGGGCAGAGTGCAGAAAATCTTATGAAAGGAGTGGGGAAAAGTAAGATCTGGAGAGGATAAGAACTCCACAAGGAGAGCAACAGAAACAAAAAATATGAACACAGGTGTCTTTCCTGACTCATACTCCAACCAAGTATCATGCATGGAGATAACCTAGAACCCCTGTGTAGATGTAGCCCATGGCAGTTCAGTGTCCAAGTGAGTTCCATAATAATGGGAACAGGGACTGCCTCTGACATGAACTGATTGGCCTGCTCTTTGATCCTCCCCCCCCCAAGGGGGGGGAGTAGCCTTACCAGGCCACAGAGGAAAACAGTGCAGGTGCTCCTGATGAGACCTGGTAGACCAGGAGTAGAAGGAAGGAAAAGAAGAACTCCCCTATCAGTGAACTTGGGGAAGGGCATGCTTGGAGTAGGGGAAGAAAGGGAGAAATTGGGAGGGGAGGTGGGAGGGAGCTCCAGGGGGGATACAAAGTCAATAAAGTGTCATTAATAAAAAAAATTGTTATTGTATATAATATAATATCTGTATTATGATAAATTAGATATTATTAATCTAATCATGTACAAATTAAAAAATCAAAATTAGGTTATGTATTTAAAGTTTACAACAGAATGTCAGAATATATTCGTTAATATAAACATTATGAATGCTTTCATAATGCAGCTGTTTACATTTTTGGTGAGAAAAGCTAAAAATCTTTTGCTTAACAAAGCTCTCTTGTGTAACCCATTTTTAAAGATGCATGTCTGGATTGCCTCAGCTTTATATAGCTACTGTCCTCATCTTTCCACTTTCATTTACCTACCTCCTTCTTCCCATCCTTCCCTGGGTAGAAGCACTCTTGCACTTCCTATGTCCTTATACATGATCTTTTAATATGATGAACTCCTGCAGCAATTTTCATCTACCAGCTGGCTAATTTTTAATTAGACAGGAATGTCTCTGTATATGAGGACAATCTTTTCAGAGCAATGCAGGGCCTATGGGGGCACCACCTGGCTATAACTTTTGTCTCTGAGTCACAAGGGCACAGTGTTGACTCCATTCCTGTAGAGTGGCCTGTGTAGTGATGCTTCTGGACCTTGAAGTAAGCAACAGCCAGGACCCAGGCACCATGAGGCAGAATCCAGTAGCACAAAGACACAACAAAGAAATTGAGGGATACGAGGGAGTGTTGTAAATATGGCCCTACTACAAAGAGCAGCCATCACTTCATTATCCCGGAGAACTGGTATAGGCCAAGATAAGATTCGTGGCACTGAAGTCGAGGTTCATAGCAAGGCAAAGTTCTGTTACTTGAGGAGTCTGGTCAGAGTTTCCCATTGACTCAGGCACTGGGTATAGTCTGAGGCTGCTCTGTCATGCAGGTTTCCAGATATCAAGAGACAGAGTACTAGAGGATGTTCTTGGGTCACTGCTGCTTGGTGAGACTGCTTAGCTGTCATGGAGGGTGGGGAAAGCACAGCAATTCTACACTATGTAGATTCTGCTGACTAGACTGTATATCACTTGAAAGAGAGCAATGAACATGCTGAGGTGCTGAAGTTGCAATGGCTCCATGGGACCAAAGTGTCTCTGTGTATGAAGATGGGCATCTGGTTAGTTCAGGTTCAGAGGAAATATGACTGCTTCTTTGTCTCTAGGCTGCAAGAGGCAGAGCTCAAAAGCAGCTAGGGTATAAAACACAGTTTCTTCAATGGATAGCTTTTTTCCCCAAGATTAAGGATCTGTGGCAGCTCACTTGAGGAACAGTAGAGTCTGATGAGATTGGGCTGTAGTATCAGCAGGAATTAACAAGAGACCAGACCACTAAAGTGAAATTTTGCTGGTGCAATGGACAATGCCTAGCATTATCTACCAACTGTGATTGTGTCCCACTTCTTTATTGGAGTAGAAAATGATTTCACTTATTTTTGATGTTCATAGCCCACCGTTGAGCAACTTTGAACTTTAAAATAATTGGGAAGTTTTGTAGATAATGGATTTTAGAAAGATTTTGTACTTTCAAAGAAACTGTGTTTTAAAGTGGTTGAATTTTTAAATCTGTGAGATGTTAAGCTTGTAATGTGTTTTATATTGTGGTTTTTAATGATAAGAAATCTTGAGAATGAACCAAAAAAGAAAAGGTTATTGTTAAGTAATGTTGTTTTGTTGTGTCATACTGACAAGGGGTTAATTATTCTGTCTAGTTTTATGTTAACTTGACACAATATAATGTCATCTAAGAGGAAGAAATCTCAATTGAGAAAGTTGGCCATACCTATAGAACATTGTCTTAATTAATAATTGATGGAGGAGAATTCATTCCATTGTGACAACTTGAACTTGTGATTCTGGGTGCTATAAAAAAACAAACTTTGGAAGAAGGAAAAAAGAAGAAACAGGACAGGAGCCTACCACAGAGGGCCTCTGAAAGACTCCGTCCATCAGTGTATCAAAATAGATTCTGAGGCTCATAAGCAAACTTTAGGCAGAGTGCAAGGAATCTCATGAAAGAAAGGGGAGAGAGTAAGACCTGAAGGGTACAGGAGCTCCACAAGGAAAGCAGCAAAACCAAAAAAATCTGGCTCAAGGGTCTTTTCTGAGACTGATACTCCAACCATGGGCCTTTCACGGAGATAACCTAGAACCCCTGCTCAGATATAGCCCATGGCACCTCAGTATCCAAGTGGGTTCTCTAGTAAAGGGAACAAGGACTGTCTCTGACATGAGCTCAGTGGCTGGCTCTTTGATCACCTCCCCCTGAGGGGAGCAACCTTGCCAGGCTGCAGAGGAAGACAGTGCAGCCAGTCCTGATGAGACCTGATAGGCTAGGGTTGGATGGAAGTGGAGGAGGACCCCCCCCCCCCATCAGTGGACTTGGAGGGGGCATGGGAGGAGAGGAGGGAGGGAGGGAAGTAGATTTGGGATGGAATGAAGGAGGGGACTACAGCTGGGATGCAAAGTGAATAAACTGTAATTAATATTAAAAAAATTTTAAAACAAACAAGCTATGAGGAGCAAGCCATTTATAGCAGCTTTTTTTCCCTATGTATCAACTCCTGCCTACAAGTTTCTGAGTGGTTTCAGTTCCTGCCTTGGCTTCCCGGAGTGGACTGTACGACTTAAGATGTGTAAGCCAAACAAATTCCTTCCTCCCCAAGTTTCTTTTGATTATGATATTTTACCAAAGCAATAGAAACACTAACTAAAGATGGTTCTCATGGAGATTACAATATTTTTTCTTGCCAACATAGCCTGGATCCAGGAAAAGTCAGGTGTCAATGGAACCTTCTTCTTTCTCTTATAACTATAGAATGAAGTCCCTCCTGTCTCTGAGCTGTACCACTAGGGGACAGTTTAGTGGACACAGTGTGCCTTCCTCATTTAGCTGCTTTTCCTGACCTCATGCTCAACCATTCACTAGCTCTACTATTGTGCTTCTACTGTTATTCTTCTGAAAATCTACTTGTTTATTCATTATTTGGATTTTTTTTTCATGTAGAAAGATGTTAGAAACCTCTAGTGGACATATAATTTATGTCACCTTCAGATATAATGTTAACTATAATTTCATTTTAATAGGGTTTTATCTCTAGACAATGTACAAACAGAAAGCCTGCTATGAATCTTTAAAGTAATTCTGTTTACTACCTAATTGACTATAATTGAGACATAGTTCAGAAAGGTTAGCTGCTGTCTTGAAACTTTATGTCTTTGAAAGCACTAAGAAAAATGAACTTTAAATATTTAGCTATATTTGTTTGGGAACATATGTATTCACATCACAAATTATATTAACAGTTGATTAAGTATGCATGAGTAAGTATACTTCAGATTTTAAACTTTTTTCTATACTATTTTATGCATCAGTATGTTTACAAAGATGATAGAATATTAGAAAAGTCTTAATATGATAGGCCAAATGTGTGCTCAACTATGTCAACAATAGGCATACAAAAGTGGGTCAGGGAAAGGCCAGGAGTCTTCATCCCTACAGAAGGAACTACGAGCAAGGAAGGAAGGCTGAGAGCCAGAGAAGCAATCTTGGTCAGGAAAGAGCACACCAATTAGTTATCAAATGTTAACTAGTCAACCCTGAAAACATAGAAACTAGTAACATTATTCAGAGAGAAACATTATACAGACTGTGCAAGTAAATACCAACAGAGCTCCTTATGCTGATTTTATTTTCAGAATTTTCTGGAACCCTAACTGTCTGCAGGTGTTATCAGATACAGAGAGAGTGGACAGCCTTCTCCCTGATTTCAGTGGGATAGGTTTGAGTATCTCTCCTTTGAGTTTGATGTTGGCTATAGGCTTTCTGTATATTGCCTTTACTATGTTTAGATATGTGCCTTTTATCCCTCATCCCTCCAAGACTTTAAACATGAACAGGTGTTGGATTTGTCAAATCTTTTTTGGCATCTAAGGAGATGATCATGTGGTTTTTCTCCATCAGTTTTTTTATATATTGAACGACATTGATGGATATCCGTATGTTGAACCACCCTTGTATGCCTGGGATGAAGCCTACTTGGTCATGGTAGATGATATATTTAATGGTTTGCCAGTATTTTATTGAGTATTTTTGCATGGATGTTCATAAGAGAGATAGGTCTGAAGTTCTCTTTTTTTGGGGGGGGGGGTCTTTGTGTGGTTTAAGTATCAGGGTGACTGTGGCTTCATAGAATGATTTCATAAAGTTCCCTCTGTTTCTATTTTGTGGAATAGTTTGAGGAGTATTGGTGTTAGCACTTCTTTGAAGGTCTGGTGGAATTCTGAGCTGAAACCATCTGGCCCAGGATTTTTTTTTTTTTTTTTTTTTTTTTTTTTTTTTTTTTTGAGAGGAGACTGTTGATGACTACTTCAATTTCCTTGGGTGATATAGGGCTATTCAGTCTTTCTACCTGATACTGACTTAATTTTTGTAGATATACTCTATCAAGAAAATTGTCCATTTTGTTTAGATTTTCAATTTTGGGGGCATATAGGCTTTTGTAGTATGAACTAATAATTGTTTGGATTTCCTCAGTGTCTGTAGTTATGTCACCCTTTTCATTTCTGATTTTACTGATGTGGATAGATTCTCTTTGCTTTTTAATTAGCTTGGCTAAGGGTTTGTCTATCTTGTTGATTTTCTCAAAGAACCAGCTTTTTCTTTAATTGATTCTTTGAATAGTTTTATTTGTTTCTAATTGATTAATTTCAGCCTTGACTAGGGTTTTCAGTTGGGCCATTAATTTGTCTGTATGTGATGTTTCGAATTTCTTCTTGAAGGCACTAAATGCTTTGAAATGTACTCTGAGCTCTGCTTTCATTGTGTCCCATAAATTTCTGTATGTTATGCCATCATTTTCAATGATTTCTAAGAAGTCTTTAGTTTCTTTCTTTATTTCTTCCTTTACCCAGCTTTCATTGATTATCAAGTTTTTCAGTTCCCATGTGCGTGTAGGCTTTTTGTTATTTCCATGGTAGTTGAGGTCCAGTTTTAGTCCATGGTGGTCAGGCAGAATACAAGGTATTATTTCAGTCTTCTTGTATCTATTGAGGCTTGCTTTGTGACCAACTATGGTCTATTTTGGAGAAGGTTCCATGAGGTTTAAAAAGAAGGTATAGACTTTTGAGTTTGGGTGAAAAGATCTGTAGACATGTATTAGGTCTATTTATTTCAGGGACTCTGTAAATGCCTTTATTCCCTATTTGGTTTCTGTCTAGTTGATCTGTCCCTTGGTGAGAGTAGGGTATTGAAGTCTCCCACTAGTAAGGTATTAGGATCAATGTGTGACTTAAGCTTTAATAATGTTTCATTTATGAACGTAGGCTCACTTGTATTTGGGGCATAGATGTTCAAAATTATGATGTCCTCTTGGTGGATTTTTCCTTTGATGAGAATGTAGTGCCCCTTCTTATCTCTTTTGAATAATTTTGGTTAAAAGTCTATTTTATTAGATATTGGGATAGCTACTACAGCTTATTCTCTTGATCTATTTGCTTGAAAAACTTTTTTCCAGCCCTTTACTCTAAGGTAGTGTTTATCCTTGTTACATAGCTGTGTTTCTTGGATGCAACAGAATGTTGGATCTTGTTTCTGTTACTGTTCTGTTAGTCTGTGTCTTTTTATTGAAGAATTGAGTCCATTGATGTTGATAGATACTAGTGACCAAGAAATGTTAATTGCTTTTGATGTGGGGTTGGTGGTGTTGCTGTGTTACATTGCTTGTATTCTTTTGGCTTTTTTGTTGTGTAGTTATCTATTTCCTATATTTCCTTAGATGTAGCTGTTTTCATGGGTTGGAGTATCCCTTCTAGTAACTTCTGTAGAGCTGGATTACCCTGTTGATATTGTTTAAATTTGGTTTTGTCATCGAATATTTTGACTTCTCTGTCTATGTTGATTGAAAGTTTTGCTGGGAATAGTAGTCTGGGTTGGCATCTCTGGTCCCTTCAGAACTGCATGATTTCTGTCCAGGCCATTCTGGCTTTCATAGTTTCTGCTGAGAAATCTGGTGTGATTCTGATAGGTCTACCTTCATATGTTACTTGGCCTTTTTCCCTTGCTGCTTTTACAATTTTTTCTTTGTTTTGTAGATTTAGAGTTTTGACTATGATGTGACATGAAGAATTTCTTTTCTGATATATTTGGTGATATATTTCTGATATATTTGATATATTTCTGATATATTTGGTGTTCCATAGGCCTCTTGTATGTTTATGGACATCTCTTTCTTTAAGTTGGGAAAATTTTCTTCTATAATACTTTTGAAAACATTTTCCCGACCTTGGAGCCTGATGTCTTCATTTTCATCTACTCCCACTATTCTTAGATTTTGTCTTTTTATGATGTCCTTGATTTCTTGGATGTTTTGTGTTTGGAACTTTTCTGATTTTATTTTTTCTTTGAGATATGTGTCAATTTCTACAAGTGTATCTTCGACGCCTGGGATTCTCTCTTCCATCTCTATTATTCTGTTAGTGATGCTTACCTTTGCAGTTCCTGATCTTTTCTCTATGTTACCCAACTAAAGGTTATTCTCTGTTTTTGTTTTCTTTATTGATTCTAATTCAGTTTTAATGCCTTACACCATTTCCTTCATCTGTCATGGAGTCCTTGTTTTTAACAGCTGAGTAGTATTCTATTTTGTAGATGTATCACAATTTCCACATCCATTCTGTGGTTGAGGGACATCTAGGTTGTTTCCAGATTCTGGCTATTACAAATAAAGCTGCTCTGAACATAGCTGAACAGTGTTTTTGTTGAATGTTTGAGCATCTTTCGGATATATGCCCAGAAATTGTATAGTTAGATCTTAACATAGAGCTGTTCCCAATTTTCTGGGAAAGTGACAGATTGATTGCCAAAGCAGTTGTACAAGTTTGTACTACCACCAGCAATGGAGGAGTATTCCCCTTTCTCACTATGTTCTGTCATGTGAGAGGTTTTTTTTTTAATTTCTTTTGTTTTTATTAATTATAATTTATTCACTTTGTATCCCTCCTGTAGATCCCTTCTTCTCCCCTCCCAATCCCACCCTCCTTCCTCCTTCTCCACCCATACCCCTCCTCAAGTCCACTTCCTCACCTTCTTTCTGATCCCATTCTATCAGGTTTCATCAGGAGTGGCTGCATTGTCTTCCTCTTTGGCTTGGTAAGGCTGCTCCTCCCTCAGGGGGAGGTTATCAAAGAGTAGGCCAATCAGTTAATTTCAGAATCAGTCCCATTAATATGGAACCCACACGGAACTGCCATGGGTTACATCTGTGCAGGGGTTCTAGGTTATGTCTCACTTGAGATTTTTTTAAATTCTTTTTAATTATACTTTATTCACTTTGTATCACCCCTATGGTTCCCTTCCTCCTCCCATCCCAATCCTTCCCTTCCTCCAAACTCTTCATGCATGCTCCTCCCCAAGTCCACTGTTAGGGGAGGTCTTCTTTTCCTTCCTTCTAATCCTAGTCAATTAGGTCTCATCAGGAGTGGCTGCCTTGTCTTCTTCTGTGGCCTGGTAATGCTGCTTCCCCCTCAGGAGGAGGTAATTAAAGAGCAGGCCAATCAGTTCATGTCAGAGACAGTCCCTGTTCCTATTACAATGGAACCCACTTGGATACTGAACTTCCATTGGCCACATCTGTGCAGGGGTCTTAGGTTAGCTCCATGCATAGTCCTAGGTTGGAGTATCAGTCTCAGGAAAGACCTCTGTGCTCAAAAAAAAAAAATCAGTAGCCCTTCTGTATACAAAAGACAAAAGGGCCAAGAAAGAAATTAGGGAAACAACATCCTTCACAATAGCCACACAGGACATAAAGTACCTTGGTGTTAATGTAACCAAGCAAATCAAAGACTTATATGAAAAAAAATTCAAGTCTCTGAAGAAAGAATTAGAAGAAATCAGAAGATGGAAAGATCTCCCATGCTCATGGCTTGGCAGGATTAATATAGTAAAAATGGCCATCTTACCACTCTCATAACCACATCTAGGTCTGTTGTCTTTCCCAAGCTAGTTCTACTATCTGAACACATTCTTTCTAGAGCACCACTCTTGACTCTTTGTCCTTTCACACAGACCCTGCCTATTGTCTTTGTGGTTGTGCTCCTTCAAGTGTGACACACTGGCGGAGGCTGAGTAGTGTAGGGTACAGAGTGAGCACAGATCCTCTATAAAATAATTCTATTAATACAAACTACAATGTTTTTAAGCTCTGTTGGCCTATTTTGTGCTTAGTCTCAAAAAAAAAAAAAGAAAAAAAATTGTTTTGTTTAGAAGGATGGGCCAATTTTGTATAATTTATTTGGGGGAATTGAGGTACAAGAGTTTATAGCTTACTGTAAAGTAGTTCAGAACTGAGGCCTTAGGACTATACCATCAAAGGCTGTTTGTTATCCATGTCTTTATTCTAACACATACTAGCATTGCGATCTCGGAAAGATTTTTTAACTTCTGTTTGCCTGAGTTTATATAACATTTCAGAAGGTTATCATACTTGCACTATAGTTAAAATAGTATTTAGTAAGCAATATACTCTTAGTAAATGATGGTTTTCTTTTTCTTTTCCTTTTTTCTAACATTTGTCCCTGATTTCCTGTTGCAGAACTATTTTGTAAAAAAAAAAAAAATGGCTATCTTACCAAAAGCAATCTACAGATTCAATGCAATTCCCATAAAATTACCAACACAATTCTTTACAGACCTTGAATGAAAAATTCTCACCTTCATATGGAACAACAAGAAACCCAGAATTGATAAAAAAAAAAAAAAAAAAAGTTCTCTACAGTAAAAGATCTTCAGGAGGTATCTCTATCCCTGATCTTAAGCTGTACTATAGAGCAACAATAATAAAAACTGCATGGTACTGGCATATAAACAGACTGGTGGATCAATTGAATAGAATAGAAGACACTGACATAAATCCACACACTTATGGACACCTAATTTTTTTACAAAGATGCCAAAATCACTTGAGATTTTTAATAGTACACATTCTTATGAGTGTAAAATGGAATCTCAGAGTTGTTTTGATTTGTATTTCACTGCTCACTAAAGATGTTAAGGATTTCTCTGAGTACTTCTTTGCCATTTGACATTGCTCTGTTGAGAATTCTGTTTATCTCTGTAACAAAAATTTAGTTGGATTGTTTAGTTTGCTAGTATTTAATTTCTTTTTTTTTTCATCTTGAGATTAATTTATTAATCCAAATCTTTTGGGGTTTCTCAGCTGTTTTTTTTAAATTTTTTATTAATTACACTTTCTCAGCTGTTTTTAAAAACACGTTCTGTAGGCTGCCATTTATATGTTTACAGCTTTTTGTATTAATAAAGAATGCAGATGACCAAATAGGAGATTATTTTCCCCATTTTACTCATAAAGGGATACTTCTGAAGTACTTCAATAAAAATGGGTTAACTTCTTTTTTTTTCTTTTTTTTAAATTTTATTTTTTTTCTTATCAGTTACATTTTATTAACTCTGTATCCCAGCCATGTCCCGATCCCTCATTCCCTCCCAGTCCCTCCCTCCCTCCCTCATCTCCACTGTGCCCCTTGCCAAGTCCACTGATAGGGGGGACCTCCTCCCCATTAATCCGATCCTGTTTTATCAGGTATCTTCAGGACTGGCTGCAAAGCTCTCCTCTGTGGCCTAACAGGACTGCTCTCCCTTCTGGGGTGGGGAGGCCGAAGAGCCAGTCATTGAGTTCCTGTTAGAAATAGTCCTTGTTCCCCTCACTATGGGAAACCAATTGGTTACTGAGATACCACAGGCTACATCTGAGCAGAGGATCTAGGTTACATTCATACATGGTCCTTGGTTGCATGTCAGTCTCAGAAAAGACCCTGTGCCCAAATATGTTTGATCCTTGTGGAGCTCCTATCCTTTCCTCATCAGACTAACTCCCCTTCTTTCTTATGATTCCCTGTACTCTGCCAAAGGTTTGGTCATGAGTCTTTGCTTTGAAAACACTGCTAGTTAGAGTTTTTCAAATGCTCTCAGTAGATTCCTGTCAATGTTTAATGTGCATCCCATCTGTCTTTCTAAACGAGGATTGATAATCTTACCCTATGTCCGCTCTCTTGATTATGATTTTTGGGTGTATAGATTTCATTATGTTTATCGTATCTTATAGGTCTGTATAAGTGAGTATATACCATGTTTGTCTTTCTCCTTCTGGGATATACAGAGCAATAGTAATAAAAATTGCATGGTATTGGCATAAAAACAGAAAGGAGGATCAATGGAAGCACATAGAAGACCCAGAAATAAACCCAAACACCTATGAATACTTGATTTTTGACAAAGAAGCCTAAACCATTCAATGGAAAAAAGACAGCATCTTCAACAAATGGTGCTGGTCCAACTGGATGTCCACATGCAGAAAAATGAAAATAGATCTATATTTATCACCCTGCACAAACCTAAAGTCCAAGTGGATCAAAGACCTCAACATAAAACCAGATACTCTAAATCTGGTTTAGAGTGGGGAACAGCCTAGAACTCATTGGCACAGGAGACAACTTCCTGAACAGAACACCAACAGCACAGGCTCTAAGAGCAACAATCAATAAATGGGACCTCCTGAAACTGAAAAGCTTCTGTAAAGCAAAGGACAGTGTCATCAAAACAAAAGGCCTGCCTACAGATTGGGAAAGAATCTTCACTAACCCTTTATCGGACAGAGGAGTAATATCGAGTATATACAAAGAACTAAAGAAGCTGAAACGCAGCAAACCAAGTAATCCAATTAAAAAATGGGGAACAGAGCTAAACAGAGAATTCTCTGTAGAGGAATATCGAATGGCAGAGAAACACTTAAAGAAATGCTCATCCTCATTAGACATCAGGGAAATGCAAATCAAAACGACCCTGAGATATCACCTTACACCCATCAGAATGGCCAAAATGAAAAACTCAAGGGACAACACATGCTGGAGAGGTTGTGGAGAAAGGGGAACCCTCCTCCACTGCTGGTGGGAATGTAAACTGGTTCAACCACTCCGGACATCTATCTGGCGCTTTCTAAGACAATTAGGAATAGTGCTTCCTCAAGGCCCAGCTATACCACTGCTAAGTATATATCCAAAGTTTGCTCAAGTACACAAAAGAGATATTTGCTCAACCATGTTTATAGCAGCTTTATTTGTAATAGCAAGAACCTGGAAACAACCTAGATGTCCATCAATGGAGGAATGGGTACAGAAATTGTGGTATTTTTACACAATGGTATACTACTCAGCAATCAAAAAGGAGAAAATCATGAAATTTGCAGGCAAATGGTGGGTTAACTTCTAAGAATGTAAAATGGATTGTAAATGAGTATTACATATTATAACATTTAAATTGTTGATTTAACTTACACAATGTTTTACACTTGACTCATGATTATTTTTAGGATTCTTTTTTATATTTTTTTATTAATTACACTTTATTCATTTTGTATCCCCCCATAAGCCCCCCTCCTCCCCTCCCGATGCCACCCTCCCTCCCCTTTCTGCATGCATGCCACTCCCCAAGTCCACTGATAGGGGAGATTCTCCTCTCCTTTCTGATCTTAGTCTATCAGTTCTCATCAAAAGTGGATGCATTGTCCTCTTCTTTGGCCTGGTAAGGCTGCTCCCCCCTCAGAGGGAAGTGATCAAAGAGCAGGCCAATCAGATTATGCCAGAGGCAGTCCCTCTTCCCATTACTAGGTAACCCACTTGGACACTGAACTGCCATGGGCTACATCTGTGCAGGGGTTCTAGGTTATCTCCATGAATAGTCCTTGGTTGGAGTATGAGTCTATGGGAAGTTCCCTGTGTTCAAATTTTCTTGTTCTGTTGCTCTCCTTGTGGAGTTCCTGTCCTCTCCAGCTCTTACTATTTCCCACTTTTTACATAAAATGTCATTCACTCTGCCTGACAGTTAGCCATTGGGCTCAGCATTTGCTTTGATAGTCTGCCAGACAGAGGTTTTCAGAGGCCCTCTGTGGTAGTTTCCTAGTTTGATTCATGTTTACTTCTTCTGGCTGTCAGAGGCCCTCTGTAGCAGGTTCCTAGGTTGTTTCCTGTTTTCTTCTTCTTCTGATTTTCATTCTCTTTGCCTTTCAAGATGGGGATTGAATATTTTGGTTAGGGTTCTCTCTCTTGCTTAGTTTCTTTAGATGCACATTAGCCATTAGGGAAATGCAAATCAAAACAACCCTGAGATTTCACCTTACACCCATCAGAATGGCCAAGATCAATAACTCAAGTGACAACACATGCTGGAGAGGTTGTGGAGAAAGGGGAACTCTTCTCCACTGCTGGTGGGAATGTAAACTTGTACAACCACTCTGGAAATCAATCTGGTGCTTTCTCAGACAACTAGGAATAGTGCTTCCTCAAGATCCAGCCATACCACTCCTAGGCATATATCCAAAAGAGGTTCAAGTACACAAAAAGGACATTTGCTCAACCATGTTTGTAGCAGCTTTATTTGTAATAGCCAGAAGCTGGAAACAACCCCGATGCCCCTCAAATGAAGAATGGATGCAGAAATTGTGGTACATCTATACAATGGAATATTACGCAGCAATGAAAAATAAGGAAATCATGAAATTTGCAGGTAAATGGTGGGACCTGGAAAGGGTAATCCTGAGTGAGTTGTCCCAGAAGCAAAAAGACACACACAGTATATACTCACTCATATAGACATACAACATAGGGTATTTAATTTCTTAATTAGTGATGGATGTGGGAGAGCCCAGACAATTGCAGTAAACAATCCATGGGGAGAATGTCAGTAAGCAGTACCCCTCCAAGTTTTCTGTGTCTGTTCCTGCCTCCAGGGCATTGCACTGTTTGAGTTCTTGTGCTGACTTCCTTCCATGAACAGGAATATGGAAGTGTAAACCAAATAAACTCTTCTCCAAACATGCTTTTTGATAATGGTGTCTCATTGCAATAATAGAAACCCTAACTAAGACATAGGTATCCGTAGTGACAGTGCCAAAATTAAGAAACATTCAAATTCTGTGGTGGAGGCTATTTCTTTTCTGTGGAATGAGTGTAGTTTGAGGTGGAAAAGAAATGAACACAAAAGATATTAAAAGGTTACCTGATTCCTTATGAGGTTGGCTTGGATAGTGTTCTGTACATCCTGTCATTGAAGCAAACCAATCTGCTAGAAGAATAAATGTCTTTGTGTTTGCTGGAAGGATGTTAGTGGGTCATTGTTAAACAATTCTATTTGCTACACCAAAGAATATGAGAGGAATGAACTAGCAAAGCACTTAATGTTTAAATTGTTGCTCAAACATTTTCAATCATTCTCTGGGCCCAAAGAAAAAAACAAGTTCATAATATTTTGCATACCAAGTGTATAGAGGGTATAATTTTTTACAAATGTTATGAATTCCCCTTTTGTGTGCATAAGTCAATGAATAATTAGGTAATGCACACTCTTATAAGAACACCTTTGGCTCACCCCGAGATGAATATTTTCTATGATTTCTCTGGGTTTGAATGAAGGCAACTGCTTTCCTGTTGCTTCCATTCTCTGAAAATTGTTTGTTTATTTCACTGTCCCAGAAGAGGTATAATGTAACTTTTGAAAAAATACAACCTCCCTACTGTCAAAGAATAGAAATAGTCACCTATTCATGGAAGTAAAAGTACCTTATTTTTAAAAATGTACTTTTAAACAATTTTAGAGTAACTTTACTAAAATAAATGTGTGATATTCCTGAATAAAAATATTTATTCAGTTCTAAAGAAAGTCTGATTTTTAAATGGTGAGTATATCAACCACACTTCTGTGCAAACTTTCTTTCCAGTAAGGGGTAATAATTTAAAAACCTTACCTGAGCAGAAAAACTCCAGACAGAAAAGTTGAAATATTATAAAACCTGAAAGTAGTATGAATCCTTGAGGCTTTTTTTTTTCAGGCATATTTATTATTATTTTATTCTCTTCTCTCCTTGTTCTGTATTTACTTCCTTTCCCCCTCCCTAAGTAGACCCTGTTTTACCTACTTTTCTTATTAAATCACTTGTATTCTGTTGAGCTTCTTTTCAACACTTTTTCCTGTATTTACCTCACTCCCTTCTCTAAAGAGACACTCCTTTCCCATTTCCCTGATCAGACCTTGTGTATCCTGCTAGTCCCCTCTGTGCTGTTCCAGTACCCCCTATCCTGGCAATTGGCCGATTTTATTTCCTGGTTTATATAGTTACTCCAGGATATGTAATCATATCTGATGGTTTGGGGAGGTAGAAGCCTTTAGTCAAAGAAAATTTATTTTTCTATGTCTGTCTTACTTCATTCGATATAAAACTTTCTAGTTTCATACATTTTCCTCCAAAATTCATTTTTCTTCATGTCTAAATAGCATTCCTTAGTCTGTATATATCATATCGGCATCATCTATTTGTCCCTTTTAGGGAATACAGGTGGCTTCCATTACCTAGCTTTTTTGAATAGATCATCAGTGAACATTGCTAAACAAGCCTCTGTAGAATAGGATGTTCAGACCTTCAGTTATATAACAAGGAGTAGCATAACTTGATATTATGGTACATTAATTTTTACTTTTTTGAAAGTTCTTCGCACTAACTTACATAATGGCTGTACCAGTTTGCAATATCTCTAATAGGTAATGAAAGTTCTCTCTTTCTCTTGTCTCCTCAGTTGTTCCATTGATCTTTGCCATTCTGCCTGGGGTGAAATAATAATCTCCATGATGAATTTAAATTCTTTAATTACTAGGCATGATGAATATTTTTGACATGTTTTTAGCCAATTTTTTCTCGTTTGGAGAACTCTCTTCCATTCATGACTGGTTGGGTTTTTTGTTTGTTTGGTTGGTTTATGGTTGTCTTTTGAGTTCTTTGGACATTAGGAATATTAATCTTATGACAGATGTATAGCTAACAAAAATTCTCTTTTGTTCCTCTTCAGTTGATTGCTTGCTTTTTAGGTGTATTAAAATATTAAGTTCCCCTTTTCAATGGTTGTCCTCAATCCTTAGGCACGTGGAGGCCTATTCACAAAATTCTTCCCTAAACCTATATCATGTAGAGTACTATCTATGTTCTCTGCTAGCACTTTCAGAATTTCATGTTTAACATTGAGGTCTTTGATTTATTTGGAGTTAGCAATTGTTTAAGCTAATAGACGCAGGTCTAACTTTATTCTGCATGTGGACATTCAATTTTTCTAGCACTATTTGTTGAAGATATTGAATGTGTATATTTTTATACAAATAGTTTATCATATTATGAATAATAAAGTCTGGAATTATATATATTCTTGCTTGGTGTCCAGTCTTATCCCATGGGTTTATATGGCTGGTTTTGTACCAGTACTTATTCATTTGTTGTATTTAGCTCTGTAACATAACTTAAAATCTGAAATTAAAACTTCTCCAGAATTCTTCATTTTGCTTGGTATTTTTTAGTCATCTCTGTTATTTTCTGGTTCCATATTAATTTTAAAAGTTATTTTTTATTTCTCAAAAAATGGTATATTTTGATTATAATAACATCAAATATGTCTTTTTTGATTGAATAGTCATTTTCCCAATGTGAATTCTACCAATCCATGAGCACATAATGACTTTACATTTTCTAGTGTCTTTATCTTTCTCTTTGGATGCTTAAAGATTTCATTGTTAAGATACTTACAATCAATAAATGGAACCTCATGAAACTGAAAATCTTCTGTAAGGCAAAGGACATAGTCATTAAAACAAAACGACAGCCTACAGACTGGGAAAGGATCTTCACCAACCCTATATCTGACAGAGGGCTGATATCCAGAATATATAAAGAACTAAAGAAGTTAAAAAGCAGTAAATCAAGCAATCCAATTAAAAAATGGGGTACAGAGCTGAACACAGAATTCTCAGTTGAGGAATACAGAATCGCAGAGAAAAACTTAAAGAAATGCTCAATGTCCTTAGCCATCAGAGAGCTGCAAATCAAAACCGATCCTGAGTTTTCACCTGACACCCATCAGAATGTCTAAGATAAAAAACTCAACTGACAACACATGCTGGAGAGGTTGTGGATAAAGGGGAGCCCTCCTCCATTGCTGGTGGGAATGTAAACTTTTACAACCACTCTGGAAATCAATCTGATGCTTTCTCAGACAATTAGGAATAGCGCTTCCTCAAGATCCAGCTATGCCACTCCTAGGCATAGATCCAAAATATGCCTAAGTACACAATAAGGACATTTGCTCAACCATGTTTGTAGCAGCTCTATTTGTAACAGCCAGAACCTGGAAACAACCCAGATTTCCCTCAGTTGAGGAATGGATACAGAAATTTTGGTACATTTACACAATGGAATACTACTCAACAATTAAAAACAAGGAAATCATGAAATTTGCAGGTAAATGGTGGGACCTAAAATAAACATCTTGAGTGAGGTATCCCAAAAGCAGAAAGACACACATGGTATATACTTACTTATATAGACCTATAAGATTGGATAAACATACTGAAATCTATCCAGGTAAAGAAGATAAACAAGAAAGAGGACCTAGGATACGATGATCAATCCTCACTTAGAAAGACAAATGGGATGGACATTGGATGTAGGAGCAAACAAGTAACAGGATAGGAGCCTACCATAGAGGGCCTCTACCTATCAGTGTATCAAAGCAAATATTAAGGCTCATAACCAAACCTTTGGCAGAGTGCAGGGAATCATAAAAAAAAAAAAAGGCGAAGGGGAGTTAATATGACCTGGGGAAGACAGGAGCTCCACAAGGACCAAATATATTTTGGCACAGGTGTCTTCTATGACACTGTTTTCTCCAAAAAAGGACCATGTATGGATAAAACCTAGAACATATGCTCAGATGTAGCCCATCGTAGCTTAGTATCCAAGTGGGTACCCTAATAAGGGGAACAGGGACTGTTTCTGACATGAACTCAATGGCGGGCCCTTTGACCTCCCCCCTGTGAGGGAGGAATAGACCTGCTAGGCCACATAAGAGGACTTTGCAGCAAGTCCTGAAGATACCTGATAAACCAGTATCAGATGAAAGGGGAGGAGGTCCTTTGCATTAGTGGACTTGGAAAGGGGCAGGGAGGAGATGAGGGAGGGAAGGTGGAAATGGGAGGGAGCTACAGCTGGGATACAAAGTAACCTGTGATTAATATTTTTATATAATTAGTTTATTTACTTTGTATCCCAGCTGTTGCCCCTTTCCTCATTCCCTCCCAATTACACCCTCCCTCCCTTATCTCCTCCCTTCCCCTTTCTAAGTACACTGATAGAGGAGGTCCTCCTCTCTTTTCAACTGTCCCTAGGTTATCAAGTCTCATCAGGTCTGGCTGCAATGTCCTCCTCTGTGGCCTAGCAAGGCTGTTCCTCCCTCAGGATGTGTGTGTGTGTTTAGAGCAGGGTCAAAGAGCCAGCCACTAAGTTCATGTCAGATACAATCCCTATTCCCCTTACTAGGGTACCCACTTGGATACTGATCTGCCATGGGCTAAATCCAATCAGGGGTTCTAGGTTATCTCCATGCATGGCCCTTGGTTGGTGAATCAGTCTCAGAAAAGACCCTTGTGCCCAGATATATTTGTTCCTTTTCAAGTACTATCTTGAAGAAATATGGTACCAGTGAGCAGCCTTTTCTTGTCCCTGATTTTATCAGGAATGCTTCTCCCCATTTAACTTGATGTTAACTTGATTGGTATGCTACATATTGCCTTTATTGTTTTTAGGTATGTGTCTTGTATTCCTGATCTCTCTAAGAGTTTATACATAAAGACATATTGGATTTTGTCAAAGGTCTTCTCAGCACTTAATGAGATATCATGTGTATTTTTTTCTTTTTGTTTTTTCCTTTTATTTTTTCTTTATATACCATTGATTATATGGTAGATTGATGATAGACAGATATAAATACATGATAGATGCCAACAGATATAAATATATAATAGGTGTATAATAGATAGATGATATGTTGGTAGATAAGTAGGTAGTTGATAAATATAATATAGATGATAGATTGATGGCAGATTGATACATGATAGACAGAAACTAGATAGATAGATAGATAGATAGATAGATAGATAGATAGATAGATAG
>NW_026585686.1:9144739-9190031 GCF_907164565.1 Psammomys obesus
TAGATAGATAGATAGATAGATAGATAGATAGATAGATAGATAGATAGATAGGTGATATATGCTATCAACCAGTCAGAAAATACTAAATTTTCAGTAACATTCTTACTCTTCATCGCTTATTATTTCTAATTTAATGTTTATAACATTATATCTCTAAGACTCCTTTAAAATTTATTCATCTTAAAAAGCATCCCAATTTCAGTGGTGTGAGTTATCACAATTTCCAGGAACTTTTAATTTTTAAAATGAGAATGTTCCTTCACCTAGTAAAGAGATAAAGTCTAAAATAATGAATTGTCTTATTTCAAAAGGAAATGTGAGGCATGACTCTGAAGATTAAAGTATAAAAGTTCTGAAATACTTCCTTTTCTAAAATAAATAAAACTATATTTAAGCAGATTCAACACATGATATAAACAACAAACTAACAAATGGTAAGAAAAATAAAATATTTTGTTAATGTTAAAGAAAATAAAAATGGAAGAGAAACATAAGACAATACAAATAGTTCTGAGGAAATACAAAAAGCACAATTGAATGTCTATATTCATAATAATAATCACATTGAATATGAACATTAAAAAATTTCAGATGCCTGGTTGCCAGATGAAGGAAATAGTAAAAGTATATCTCTTTAAAAGATGCAGTGTGTGTATACACAAAATTTGAAATAAATTCAAAGAAATTACATTTTGGAAGAAATCGTGTAGCTCCAACTTTGCCTTTGTAAGACAAGTATACTGCCAGAAATGAGGCATGGTAGAACACACCTTTTTTAATTAAATTTTTTATATTTTAATTTTACTTAGAGTTTATTTACTTTATATCCCAGCTGTAGCCCCATCCCTCATTCCCTCCCAATGCCAACCACCCTCCCTCATTTCCACCATGCCTCTGTCCAAGTCCACTGATAGGGGAGGTCTTCCTCCCCTTCCATCTGAACCTAGTTTATCAGGTCTCATCAAGACTGGCTACATAGTGGCTTGGCAAGGCTGCTCTCCCCTCGGGAGGGGGTGTTGTCAAAGAGCCAGCCACTGAGTTCGTGTCAGAGACAGTCCGTGTTCCCCTTACTAGGAACACACTTGGACACTGAGCTGCCATGGGCTACATCTGAGCGTGTGTTCTAGGTTATCTCCATGTATGGTCCTTGGTTAGAGTATCAGTCTCAGAAAAGATCCCTGTGTCAGATTATTTGGTTCTGTTGCTCTCTTTGTGAAGCTCCTGTCCTCTCCAGGTCTTAATAGCTTCCCCTTCTTTCATAAGATTTCCTGCACTCTGCCCAAAGTTTGGTTATGAGTCTCAGCATCTGCTTTGATACACTGGTGGGTGGAGTCTTTCAGAGGCCCTCTGTGGCCCTCTGTTCTGTTTCCTGTTTTCTCCTTCTTCCAATGTCCATCTTATTTGTCTTTCTGAGTGAGGATAACTGACTGTCTCTATGTCAAAAAAATGCAAATAGATCCATACTTATCACCCTGCACAAAACTCAACTCCAAGTGGACCAAAGACTTTAACATAAAACCAGATACACTAAATTGGTTAGAAGAAAAATTGCGGAAGACCCTAAAACTCATTGGAACAGGAGACAACTTCCTGAACAGAACATCAACAGCACAGGCTCTAAGAGCAACAATCAATAAATGGGACCTCATGAAACTGAAAAGCTTCTGTAAAGCAAAGGACACAAACAAGAATATTATCAGAAACAGGAGAGTTTGTGCTTAAATGAAGAAGTGTTTCAATTGTCAAATTTACCAATTTTAAGTAATCAGCTCTATAATACTATACATGAAGTAACATAAAGCCTATGAAACAGGGCGACACAGCATGGAAGCAGGCACACAGGGGAAACACCTCAGTCCTGAGCTGACAAAACAAGCCCTGACTCAGGGTTCTTAGGAGTAACGTGAGGACATTAACAAAGCTTAATTTCTTAATTACTTGGAATTTATTAATTCGGGAATTGTGCAATACACATACTTTAAAAATATACGTAGAATGCTCATTAAAATAAATTAGCATTCTCTAACATAAATCATATAAAAAACCTCATTGAGTTAAAAGTTTTCAAAGCTGTCTTATCTAGATAAAGTGATTTGGCCTATAAATAAAAATTAAATATGACTATAAATTACTATATGCTTATAAACTATATAACAAACTTTTGAATAACCTAAAAACTGAATAAAGAAATTTAAATAAATACATTTACCAACAAATAATGAAGTTAAAATAATCTATTCCACTTCAAATTGTACTGGTGTAACTGAAATTAGACTTATTTTCTTCTTCCAGGTGAATCAGACAAAACATTGCAACAACGCACAATTAACGTTAAGTTACCCTTCAGTTATAGCAAAATATTATGCCAGTGATTGGCTTGGTTTGTCTATGTAAGGTCAGCACAAAGGAAAGGGGGTTGTTTGTAAAGTATGAATGGTCTTCTGGGTTTAAAATATGTCAGCTATATGGTACATTAGAGGTACATTAGAGGGAGATGTCCAGAAAAAACTCTACAGAATTCCTTGACAGGTATCTGCAGTGCAAAACTACACCCTACATAGAAGGAGGCATACCAGACTAATGAAGTACCAAAGAAAACTCTTTAATGACATCAACTACTTTTGCAATACATGCACCTCCTAGCCACAAAGAAAAGCTATCTGTAATTGATTCTCCAGACACATATATCACCTGCCAATGAATCTTAAATTTTTCAGCCCATGGCTTAAAAGGTAATACCTATTCTCTCTCACATTGCACATTAGTGTTAAAATGGAATCTCTACAGGGTATCTCAAGAAATTCAAATTATGGCTCAGTTAATAACTCTTCCTACACTTATAAAAATATTTATTTTTTTTAGGCAAGCAAATGAGATTCATGTTTTCAAACATAACTTTTACAAGTCCCATAATTCTGATACTATGGATAATACTTCTGCTTCTAGACAAGGTAAAATAAATATTAAGTTTATCTTCATGATAAAATTAAAATGAAAAAAGTCATATATTGGTTTTTAAGAAATACAATTTAGAGAATACAGAAAAGTAATTTTGAAAAATGTGAAAATCAATAAAAACTACATTTCAATTCAACATGTTGCTTGGTGGGAGTCCTTATCTCAGGTTGTGGCGGGAACCCTGAAAAAATGCAGAAAACCTCCTGAGTTGATGCTTTAGGGCTGAGCTTGTACTCAAGGCAGAAGAACAGACTTTGAAAGCCAACAGTATGGAAGCATACATAGCAACAATGAGATCCTTTCAAATATTAAACGGATAGTAAATATTACATACAAAGTGCCAGAAACAATACATGCCATTTTTGTGGACAGTCTCAGTTCCCAATGTCACAGCTGAAAGTTTAGGTTCAGGATATTTGGTGTGATACTTAGAATAATTGTGCCTCAAAAGGACAGAATAATCAGTAAAGGCAGAACTCTGACCTAGTCATGCAAATATATCAATTATATCTCCAGATAATATTCAGGAATATTATGATAATAAAATATGTTTAAAAATTTGTAGTCCACTTAAACAGATAATACATGAAATAAATAAAAAATTATATAGGGCAAAGAGAAATAAAATTTTAATCAAATAGTAGGAAAAGCTACACTTACTGCTACAAGGTTTAACTGTAAGTAATATTATACATGTACATTTTATTAAATTAAGATAATATCAAAAGTATGTTATAGGTCAAATAAAATCTCTAAACAGTGTTAAGAACAGCCTGGAATCAAAGGGCACAGCAGAGTCATTGGTCATCAAAACACTAAATTATAAGAAAGATTAGAAAGAAGGACTTGTGAAACCCAGCACACTACTGCAATCATTGTAAAAGTTACCAGACTGTGTGTTTGAGAAACAAAACAAAACAAACAAACAAACAAAAAACCAAAAAAACCCACAAATCTGGAAAAATACAGAAAAACAGGCATTAAGACATTTGCACTCGGTTCTCCTAGGACAGGTTACACATAATCCACATTTATTCAAAATGAAGCCAAGATGGATGTTTTTCTCAGGAGAACCTCATGGTCAGATTTCATCTGAAGCTAGTTACACAAGTATTCCTTGAAAATATATAGCAAATCGATGAAGTCCCAGAAGTTAAGCTTGTGTTTAGCATGTCATATTGTTTGCACAAAGATCAATTGCTTACTCTTATCAATGAACTGCTGTAATCTGCAGACAATGAAAGTTTACAGATACTGTCCTAGGCAAAAATGGTGTCCTAAGGACAGGAGCCTCGTATATGTTATTTAGACAAATTTATGTAAGACAGTTTGTTAAATAAAACACATTTACATTAACAAAATAAATAAAAATTGCAGTATTCACTGATACATTTTTTCATAATAGGGTTAAGTGTTCACCAATGGATAAGTGCATAAAAGGAGACTGGCATACAGATACACATCCAATCTTTAAAAAAAGAACACCATTATACCATAAAAGGAAGGGAATGACACAATCTGTTACAAATTTTATGAACCTGAAGAACATATTGCTAAGCAAAATAACCATTTTTTTCTGCACATCTAAATCAAGTAGTAGAAAGCAGAGTATAGAATGATTTTTACTATTGAAGAAGAAATAGAAGTTGTCAGTCAAAATGTGAAATGTTAAGTTAGGCGGAAGGAGAGAGGTTTTAGAAATTTTTCACAACAGTGATAATGGCTAGTAATAAATCATACTGTTTTATAGCATGGATCTTCTACTTATGAAGACTTGTTTTGGTAAAGGTTCACTGACCACAGATTCTCTTTTTCCAGTTTTCTATGAGAAGCTTTTTATACTGCTGTCTATTTTTGCCAGGGTGTGCTGCGTTGACTCAAGATCAAAATTATAGTGCCTATTTACTATGAACCCTAAAACAAAGGCCTCTGGATGATATTTTAGCAAGCTACAGCGATATGAAATAATTTATATAGGAAAAATATGAACTATGTACTTGAAAAAATAATACATGGTCTTTGAATGTTAAGCTATAACATTGGTAGAAATAGAATACGGAAATGTTAAAAGCCCAACATTTGTCTGAAACTGTGATAAAATCCTGTTAAACATTTCTGAGAAAAATATTATATATGTCCACAGAGAAACATTTCTACTGTTACTTATTCTTTGCATTTTTCATTTACCCTGATTGTTTTCAAGCTCATAGGTAGTAGTTTTGCCTTTAGCAGGCCATGGCATTTCTTTTTATATAGTTGTTTCGGATATTACTATATGTGAACTGTAAATTATATATTAATTATCTGCTAATTAGTCTAAATGCTTGACGAAATTTAAATAATATGCAATACACCATAAAATATTGAGTAAACAACTTATACACAATATTCTAGGTCAGTAAGAACAAGAAAAAATCACAAATCAAATTAATTACTGGAGAATGCTACTTATTAATAGTTACAATATGATATCTACACATAGACAAACACCTAGACATTAGAAAAGGCTACAATAAAAAATGATTTAGCAGAAAAGAATCAACAATATGTAGAATAATTGTAAACTTTACAATTTCTAGGAAAAATCCAAGCTTTCTGGGTTCCAAGAAAAAAATGTTGTCTTTTCTGAAAAAACACACAGTAAGATGTGTTTGCAACTCCTAGGGACCTTCCCACAATACTATTCAAGCATTTCCTTAAATAAAAAAACTTTCAGTTCCTCCAAGATCTAGCCCAGGCAATCCATCCATGTTGTGGATATAAACATGTATTTGTTTTGGTCTCAGATATGGGATGAGGAACTGATTCAGATGGTCCGCAACATCAGACTGTTTGCCTCACGTGGTCGCTGAGAGGAGCTCTTTGCCAGCTACAGATAATTAAAAACTGAGAACTCTAGAGAAGGAATAAATGCCAGAACCAAGAGCATGTGGATCTCAGAAAAAGTATAAGGCTGCTGCTGCTCCTGTTGCTGTTATTGCATAAAGACAAGAAGTTGGAGATCTCCTGAAATGAGGATTGGACTGGCTCAATGAACCCAATGACCCTAACCAGCAAGAAGCAGCTAAGAGACCTGTGGCCCCTCTGGCACTAACCTTTCCTTCTACCTGCTGTTGGGGTGTTGGAAGTTATTATGATGAAGTAGGGAAAAAAAGAAAAAAGAAATATAAATAAAAGAGGTTTTTTTTTAAAGTAAAGCAATACAGCCCCTATAAAATAACTATTATTATATTATTTATAAGCCTCAAGTTACAGGCATTTGTAACTACTGTGAGTGCTAGGAACTAAACATAGGTCTAGCGAGGAACATCAAATGTTCTTAAATATGGAGTCATTATTCTAGTCTTGAGAGGTTATGGAACACAAAATTCACCAATTACATTAAAAGAGAAAGTGAATGCAAAACTACAAAAATTAGTCTAATTGTCAAATACATAGTAAAACTTCTGTTTCTTCAACTTAAAATGCACTGCCAGTGATCCAATAAACATGTACTCTCAACTGCTCACTTTATTGTATGGATAATGTATGCAGGAATAAGAATAGAATAGACAGCAATTAGAAATCTAAAAGAAAAATAATTACAAAACAAATATAAGTAAGATTTTTAAATCTTTAAAAATGAGTCAAAAAAATTTAAAATATAGAAAAGAAGCAATGTACTAGACAGCATCAGTGATGAAATTAATCAGACTGATGGGAGAGTCTCTGAGCTTGATGAAAATTACTTGCAAATTTCCAGAGAGGAGCAAGGAAGAAAACTGGGCAAAAAGAAAAAAAGAAAGCTTTTATAACTTATGACTGTATTATTTACTTTTTGTTACTCTGATTAAAATATCATGTCTCAGAGTGACATATGAAAGAAAAAGTTTACTTTGGCTTGCTGTTGCAGAGCTAGAGTCCATAACAGAAGAGGAGCCATAGCAGTCATATAAAAAAAAAAATATATCTTGAGAATGCTGACAAATCACATCTTATCTAGAAAAAAAAACCAAAACAAAAAAACAACAACAACAAAACCCAAACAAACAAAAAGCAGAAAAACAGAACTGGAAGTGGGTCCAGGCTATAAACCCACAAAGCCTACAAAGAGATGTACTTCTTCCAGCACAAATCCATACTGTAAAGGTTTCATAACCTGTAAAAAAAAGGCCAAGATCTAAGTGTTCCAAAACGGAAGTCTATGATGGCATTTCTCATCCAAAGCATGATTAGGATACAGCACCAAAACTGCAAATATCCGTGCTATAGATTTTAATAAAAGAATTAAAATACTGAGAAAATCAGGAAAAGAAAAGAGAAAGGAAGGAAGGAATGAAGGAAGAAAAGAAAGAAAAATAAATTAAGAGAGAGAAAGAGATAAATAATATTAAAGTTCTTAATTTGGGGGATATATAACCATAAGTGGAAATAAGCATTTTCAACAAATTTAGTCAATCTGAAAAGAAGGAAAGTATCTTTCTGCTTCTGGGACAGCTCACTCAAGATGATCCTTTCCAGGTCCCACCATATACTGCAAATTTCATGATTTCCTTATTTTTCATTGCTGAGTAATATTCCATTGTGTAGATTTACCACAATTTCTGAGTAAGCTGTCCCAGAAGCAGAAAGACACACATGGTATATACTCACTCATATAGACATGTAATATAGGATAAACCTACTAAAATCTGTACATCTAAAGAAACTAATCAACTTCTCCAGCATGTGTTGTCACTTGAGTTTTTGATCTTGGCCATTCTGATGGGTGTAAGGTGAAATCTCAGGGTTGTTTTGATTTGCATTTCCCTAATGGCTAATGAGGTTGAGAATTTCTTTAAGTGCTTCTCTGCCATTCGATATTCCTCTATTGAGAATTCTCTCTTTAGCTCTGTTCCCCATTTTTTCAGTGGATTACTTGGTTTGCTTCTTTTCGGGTTCTTTAGTTCTTTATATATACTGGATATGAGTCTTCTGTCAGATAAAGGGTTGGTGATGATTCTTTCCCAATCTGTAGGCAGTCGCTTTGTTTTGATGACGGTGTCCTTTGCTTTACAGAAGCTTTTCAATTTCATGAGAACGGGGAACCCTTCTCCACTCCTGGTGGGAATGTAAACTTGTACAACCACTCTGGAAATCAATCTGGCGCTTTCTCAGACAACTAGGAACTGCACTTCCTCAAGATCCAGCCATACCACTCCTAGGCATATACCCAAAAGAGGCTCAAGTACACAAAAAGGACATTTGCTCAACCATGTTTGTAGCAGATTTATTTGTGATAGCCAGAAGCTGGAAACAGCCCAGATGTCCCTCAACTGAAGAATGGATGCAAAAACTGTGGTACATCTATACAATGGAGTATTACTCGGCAATGAAAAGTAAGGAAATCATGAAATTTGCAGATAAATGGTGGGACCTGGAAAGGATCATCCTGAGTGAGTTGTCCCAGAAGCAAAAAGACACTCATGGTATATACTCACTCATATAAACATACAACATAGAATAAACCCACTAAAATCTGTACATCTAAACAAACTAAGCAAAAGAGAGGACCCTAACTAAAATGTTCAATCCCCATCCTGAAAGGCAAAGAGGATGGACATCAGAAGAAGAAGAAAACAGGAAACAACCTCGGAACCTGCTACAGAGGGCCTCTGAAAGCCAGAAGAAGAAAACAGGAAACAACCTAGGAACCTGCCACAGAGGGCTTCTGAAAGCCTCTGCCATGCAGAGTGTCAAAGCAGATGCTGAGCCTGATGGCCAACTGATGGGCAGAGTGAATGGAGTTTTATGTAAGAAGTGGGAAATAGTAAGAGCTGGAGAGGACAGGAACTCCACAAGGAGAGCAACAGAACAAGAAAATTTGAACACAGGGAACTTCCCAGAGACTCATACTCCAACCAAGGACTATTGGTGGAGATAACCTAGAACTCTGACAATGCAGCCACTTCTGATAAGAACTGATAAACTAAGATCAGAAATAAGGAGAGGAGGACCTCCCCTATCAGTGGACTTGGGGAGGGGCATGCATGCAGGAAGGGGGGCAGCGTGGGACCGGGAGGGAAGGAGGGAGGGGCTTATGGGGGATACAAAATGAATAAAGTGTAATTAATAAAAATTAAAAAAAGAAAAAAAAAGAAACTAATCAAGAGAAAGGACCCTGACTAAAATGCTCAATCCCCATCCCGAAAGGCAAAGAGGAAGGACATCAGAAGAAGAAGAAAACAGGAAAAAGTTAGAAACCTGCCATGGAAGGCTTCTGAAAGGCTCTGCCCTGCAGACTATCAAAGCAGATGCTGAGACTTATGGCTAACTGTTGGGCAATGTGCATGAAATCTTATGTAAGAAATGGGAAATAGTAAGATCTGGAGAGGACAGGAACTCCACAAGGAGAGCAACAGAACCAGAAATTTGAACACAGGGATCTTCCCAGATACTCATACTCTAACCAAGTACCCTACATGGAGAAAACCTAGAACCCCTGCACAGATGTAACTGCCCACGGCAGTTTATTGTCCAAGTGGGTTCCATAGTAATGGGAAGAGGGACTGCCTCTGATATAATCTGATTGGCCTGCTCTTTGATCACCTCCCCCTGAGGGGGAAGCAGCCTTACCAGGCCACAGATAATGACAATGCAGCCACTCCTGATGTGATCTGATAGATTAACATCAGAAAGAAGGAGAGAACCTCCCCTATCAGTGGACTTGGGGGGGTCATTCGTGAAGAAGGGAGTGGGAGGGTGGGACTGGGAGGGGAGGAGGAAGGGGCTTATGGGGAGATACAAAGTGAATAAAGTGTAACTAATAAAAATAAAAAAGGAAAGTATCAATCATTTTGCCTCTCACTCCTAGGGCATAGGTTTTATATAGATACATTCCACTGATCCGAGGTGTGATGGCCTCAAAGCATCAGCCCATAATTAGGGTTGACAATTTGGTCAAGAGGCATAATTTAGAAGTTTCATCCAGGTGCATGTTCCAGGATCATCACAAACACACAGGCATATATAGTCAGTCACTAGGTTCCTCAGACTACCTAGTTCTCTCCTCTCAAACACTCCCAGCACTCTGCTGAGCAGGCAGGATCCCACTTTCTGTGGATCACTGTGATACACTGATTAGTCTTCGATGCAGGTGTTAAGACTATTCTTAACACATTGACAATCATTTGGAGGTTCAATGCAGATTATGATGCTATTGCATCATACGTATATTATACTTTTTTCAGTATTGTACACTGTGAATCATTTTTTTCCTTTTTATTATTATTATTTTTACAATTTATTCACTTTGTATCATCTCCATCCAGTTCCACCCTTCCTCCTTCTTCACCAGTTCCTCTCCTCTAGTCTAGTGATAAGGGTCCTCCTTCCATACTATCTGACCCTAGACTATCAGGTGTCATCAGGACTGCCTGTAGCCTCTTCCTCTGTGTACTGGCTAGGTCACCATGCCAGAGGGAATTGATCAAAAAACAGGCAACTATGGTAATGTCAGGGACTTCCTCTGCTCTCCTTACTAGAAGGGAAGCCACATGGAGACTGCACTCCCTATGGCTACATCTGAGCAGGGGATCTAGGTCCTCTTGATGCATGGTCCTTGGTCAATCCATCAGTCTGTGTAGGCTCCTCTGCACCCAGACTGTTTAGCTTTGTTGGTCTCCTGTCCTCTCCAGGCCCTTCTGTATTCCCTTTCTTCCAATTTTTCTATTCTTCAATTTTGTAGCATTTAGGCTTTTGAAGTAGGACCTAATGACTGTGTTTATTTCCTCATTGTCATTATTTCCCCTTTTCATTTCTGATTTTGTTAGGCTAAGGGTTTGTCTATCATGTTGATTTTCTCAATGAACCAGCTCTTGGTTTCACTGATTCTTTGAACTTATCTCTTTGTTTTTAATATATGGGTTACAGCCCTGAGTTCAATTATTTCTAGCTTTCTATTCCTCCTCGGTGTGTTTCTTTCTCCTCCCTCCAAGGGCTTTCAGGTATGTCATTAATTTCATTGTATGAGATGTCTCAAATTTCTTTATGAAGACACTTAGTGCTATGAACTTTCCTCTTGGCACTGCTTTCATTCTGTCTCATAAATTTGGGTAAGTTGTGCCTTCATTTTCACTGAAATCTAGGAAGTCTTTAACTTATTTCTTTATTTCTATCCTGACTCAGCTATCTTTGAGTAGAGAGCTGTTTAGTCCCCATGCCTGTGTAGATTTTTTACTATTTCTGTTATTTGTGAAATCTAGTTTTAGACCATTGTAGTCTGATAGGATATACAGAATTATTTTCAACCATCTTGAATCTATTTTGGCTTGCTTTGTGTCTGACTATATGGTCAGTTTTGGAGAAGGTTCTGTGAGAAGAACCGTTACTCTTTTTTGCTTCAGTTAAATGTTCTGTAGACATCTATTAAGTCCATTCGATTTAAGACTTCTGTAATTGTCATTATTTCTCTATTTAGCTTCTGACTGGATGATCTGTGCCTTGGTGAGAGTGCAGTGTTAAAATCTCCCTCTGTTAATGTGTTGGGATGGATATGTGATTTAAGCTTTAATAATGTTACTTTTACAAATGCAGGTGCCCTTGTATTTGAGACATAGATGTTCAGGATTGTAATCTCCTTTTTGGTAGTTTTTTTCTTTTAATGAGAATGAAGTGACTTCCCCTTTTCTTTTGATTAAATTTGATTTAAAGCCTATTTTATTAGATATTAGGATGGTTACTTCAGCTTGTTCATTTGCTTATAAAACCTATTTCCAGACATTTACTCTATCTTTCTTGGTGAGGTGATTTTTTTTGAATGCAGAAGAAGGTTGGATCCTGTTTCTACAACCATTACGTTAGTCTGTGTCTTTTTATTGGAGAGTTGAGTCTATTGATGTTAATAGATATTAGTGACCAATGAATGTTATGTCATTTTTTGTGGAGTTGGTGGTGATTGTATGTTTCTGTGCTTGTTTTCTTTTGCTTTTTTTGTTGTAAAGTTATCATTATCCTTTGTTTTCTTGGGTGTAATTGATCTTGTTGAGTTGGAGTTTTTCTTCTAATACCTTCTGTAGGAGTGGCATGCTGCATGTATATTGTTTTGTAATTCATTAATTTTTTTGAATTTTATTTTTTTTATCAGTTACATTTTATTAACTCTGTATCCCAGCCGTGTCCCGATCCCTCATTCCCTCCCAGTCCCTCCCTCCCTCCCTCATCTCCACCATGCCCCTTGCCAAGTCCACTAATAGGGGGGACCTCCTCCCCATTCATCTGATCCTGTTTTATCAGGTATCTTCAGGACTGGCTGCAAAGCTCTCCTCTGTGGCCTAACAGGACTGCTCATCCCTTGGGGGATGGGGAGGCCAAAGAGTCAGTTATTGAGTTCCTGTTAGAAATAGTCCTTGTTCCCCTCACTATGGGAAACCAATTGGTTACTGAGCTACCACAGGCTACATCTGAGTAGAGGTTCTAGGTTACATTCATACATGGTCCGTGGTTGCATGTCAGTCTGTGAAAAGACCCTGTGCCCAGATATATTTGGTCCTTGTGGAGCTCCTATCCTTTCCTCATCAGACTAACTCCCCTTCTTTCTTATGATTCCCTGTACTCTGCCAAAGGTTTGGTCATGAGTCTTTGCTTTGAAAACACTGCTAGTTAGAGTCTTTCAAATGCGCTCAGTAGACTCCTGTCATATGTTCAATGCGCATCCCATCTGTCTTTCTAAATGAGGATTGATAATCTTACCCCATGTCTGCTCTCTTGATTATCTTTTTTAGGTGTATAGATTTCATTATGTTTATCATATCTTATAGGTCTATATAAGTGAGTATATACCATGTTTGTCTATCTCTTTCTGGGATATTTCACTGAGGATGATCTTTTCTAGATCCCACCATTTGCCTTCAAATTTCATGATTTTCTCCTTTTTGATTGCTGAGTAGTATTCCATTGTGTAAAAATACCACAATTTCTGTACCCATTCCTTCGTTGATGGACATCTGGGTTGTTTCCAGGTTCTGGCTATAACAAATAATGCTGCTATAAACATGGTTGAGCAAATATCCCTTTTGTGTACTTGAGCAAACTTTAGGTATATACCTAGCAATGGTATAGCTCGGTCTTGAGGAAGCAATATTCCTAATTGTCTTAGAAAGCGCCAGATAGATGTCCAGAGTGGTTGAACCAGTTTACATTCCCACCAGCAGTGGAGGAGGGTTCCCCTTTCTCCACAACCTCTCCAGCATGTTTTGTCCCTTGAGTTTTTCATCTTGGCCATTCTGATAGGTGTAAGGTGATATCTCAGGGTCGTTTTAATTTGCATTTCCCTGATGGCTAATGAGGATGACCATTTCTTTAAGTGTTTCTCTGCCATTCGATATTCCTCTACAGAGAATTCTCTGTTTAGCTCTGTTCCCCATTTTTTAATTGGATTACTTGGTTTGCTGCTTTTCAGCTTCTTTAGTTCTTTGTATATACTCGATATTAGTCCTCTGTTCGATAAAGGGTTAGTGAAGATTCTTTCCCAATCTGTAGGCAGGCCTTTTGTTTTGATGACACTGTCCTTTGCTTTACAGAAGCTTTTCAGTTTCAGGAGGTCCCATTTATTGATTGTTGCTCTTAGAGCCTGTGCTGTTGGTGTTCTGTTCAGGAAGTTGTCTCCTGTGCAGTGAGTTCTAGGCTGTTCCCCACTGTATCTTCTAACAGATTTAGAGTATCTGGTTTTATGTTGAGGTCTTTGATCCACTTGGACTTTAGTTTTTTGCAGGGTGATGAATATGGATCTATTTTCATTTTTCAGCATGTAGATATCTGGTTGGACCAGCACCATTTGTTGAAGATGCTGTCTTTTTTCCATTGAATGGTTTTGGCTTCTTTGTCAAAAATCGAGTATTCATAGGTGTGTGGGTTTATTTCTGGATCTCCTATGAGGTTCCATTGATCCTGCTTTCTGTTTTTATGCCAATACCATGCAGTTTTTAATACTATTGCTCTGTAGTACAACTTGAGATCAGGGATGGAGATACCTCCAGATGATCTGTTGTTGTACAGGATTGTTTTGGAGATTCTGGGTTTTTTGTTTCTCCATATGAAGCTGAGAATCTTTTTTTCAAGGTCTGTAAAGAATTGAGTTGGTATTTTGATGGGAATTGCATTGAATCTGTAGATTTCTTTTGGGAGGATGGCCATTTTCACAATGTTAATCCTACCAATCCATGAGCACGGGAGATCTTTCCATCTTCTGAGATATTCTTCAATTTCTTTCTTCAGAGACTTGAAGTTTTTCTCAAACAGGTCTTTCACTTGCTTGGTTACAGCCACCCCAAGGTACTTTATGGTAATAGTGGCTATTGTGAAGGATGTTGTTTCTTTAATTTCTTTCTCAGCCTTTTTGTCTTTGGTACACAGTAGGGCTTCTAATTTTTTTGAGTTGATTTTGTATCCTGCCACTTTGCTGAAGGTGTTTGTCATCTGAAGGAGTCCTCTGGTTCAATTTTGGGGTTGCTCATGTATACTATCATATCATCTGCAAATAGTGACACTTTGACCTCTTCCTTTATAATTTGTATCCCCTTGATCTCCTTTAGTTGTCTTATTGCTCTGGCTAGGAATTCAAGTACTATGTTGAAGAGGTATGGAGAGAGTGGGCAGCCTTATCTTGTCCCTGATTTCAGTGGGATTGATTTAAGTTTCTCTCCATTGAGTTTGATGTTGGCTATAGGCTTGCTGTATATTGCCTTTACTATGTTTCGATATGTGCCTTGTATTCCTGATCTCTCCAAGACTTTAAACATGAATGGGTGTTGGACTTTGTCAAATGATTTTTCAGCATCTGAGGAGATGATCATATGGTTTTTCTCCTTCAGTTTGTTTATGTGATGGATTACATTGATGGATTTCTGTATGTTGAACCACCCTTCCATGCCTGAGATGAAGCCTACTTGGTCATGGTGGATGACATCTTTGATGTGTTCTTGGATTCGGTTTGCAAGTATTTTATTGAGTATTTTTGTGTCAATGTTCATAAGAGAGATATGTCTGAAGATCTCTTTTTTTGTTGGGTCTTTGTGTGGTTTAGGTATCAGAGTGACTGTTGCTTCATAGAATGAGTTTGGTAATGTACCTTCTGTTTCTATTTTGTGGAATAGTTTGAGGACAATTGTTGTGAGCACTCTTTGAAGGTCTGGTAGAATTCCGCGGTGAAACCATCTGGCCCAGGGCTTTTTTTTGGAGGGGAGACTGTGAATGACTGCTTCAATTTCTTTGGGGATATAGGGCTGTTCAGTCTTTCTACCTGATCTTGACTTAATGTTGGAAGATGGAATCTATCAAGAAAATTGTCCATTTCATTTAGGTTTTCAAATTTTGTGGCATATAGGCTTTTGTAGTATGACCTAATGATTGTTTGAATTTCCTTTGTGTCCGTAGTTATGTCACCCTTTTCATCTCTGATTGTGTTGATTTGGATAGATTCTCTCTGCTTTTTAGTTAGTTTGGCTAAGGGTTTGTCCATCTTGTTGATTTTCTCAAAGAACCAGCTTTTTGTTTCATTGATTCTTTGAATAGTTTTATTTGTTTCTAATTGATTGATTTCAGCCCTGAGTTTGATTATTTCCAGCCTTCTGTGCCTCTTGGGTGTATCTGCTTTTTTTTTTTTTTCTAGGGTTTTCAGTTGGGCCATTAAGTTGTTTGTATGTGATGTTACGAATTTCTTCTTGCAGGCACTTAGTGTTATAAATTTTCCCCTGAGCACTGCTTTCAATGTGTCCCATAAATTTGGGTATATTTTGTCTTCATTTTCATTGAATTCTAGGAAGTCTTTAATTTCTTTCTTTATTTCTTCCTTAACCCAGCTGTCGTTGAGTAACAAGTTGTTCAGTTTCCATGTGCGTGTAGGCTGTTTGTTATTTCTGTTGTTGTTGAGGTCTAGCTTAAGTCCATGGTGGTCAGATAGAATACAAGGTATTATTTCAATCTTTTTGTATCTGTTGAGGCTTTCTTTATGACCAACTATATGGTCTATTTTGGAGAAGGTTCCATGCGGTGCTGAAAAGAAGGTATACTCTTTTGAGTTTGGATGAAAAGATCTGTAGACATCTATTAGGTCCATTTGATTTAGGGATTCCGTAAGTGTTTTTATTTCCCTATTTGGTGTCTGTCTAGTTGATCTGTCCCTTGGTGAGAGTGGAGTGTTGAAGTCTCCCACTATTAGGGTTTTAGGATCAATGTGTGATTTAAGCTTTAATATTGTTTCATTTACGAATGTAGGTGCTCTTGTATTTGGGGCATAGATATTCAAAATTGTGATGTCCTTTTGGTGGATTTTTTCTTTGAAGAGAATATAGTGGCCGTCCTTATCTTTTTTTATTAACTTGGGTGGAAAGTCTATTTTATTAGATATTAGGATGGCTACTCCTGCTTGTTTACTGGAACCATTTGCTTGAAAGACATTTTTTCCAGCCCTTTACTCTGAGGTAGTGTTTATCTTTGTTGCATAGGTGTGTTTCTTGGATGCAACAGAATGATGGATCCTGTTTCTGCAACCATTCTGTTAGTCTGTGTCTTTTAATTGGGGAGTTGAGTCCGTTGATGTTGATAGAAACTAGTGACCAACAATTGTTACTTACTTTAGATGTGGTGTTGGTGTTGTCACTGAGTTTCATTGCTTGTCTTCTTTTTTTTTTTTGTTGTTGTTGTTGTTGTTGTGTAGTTATCTATTTCCTCTGTTTCCTTCGATGTAGTTGTTTTCTTTGATTTGGAGTTTCCCTTTTAGTAAGTTCTGTAGAGCTGGGTTACTATGTAGATATTGTTTAAATTTGGTTTTGTCTTGGAATATCTTGAATTCTCCGTCTATGTTGATTGAAAGTTTTGCTGGGTATAGTAGTCTGGGTTGGAATCTGTGGTCCCTTAAGGACTGTATGATTTCTGTCCAGGCCCTTCTGGCTTTCATAGTTTCTGTTGAGAAATCTGGTGTGATTCTGATAGGTCTACCTTCATATGTTACTTGGCCTTTTTCCCTTGCTGCTTTTAGAATTTTTCTTTTTTTTGTAGGTTCAGTGTTTTGACTATGATGTGACATGAAGAATTTCTTTTCTGGTCTAGTCTACTTGGTGTTCTTTAGGCCTCTTGTATGTTTATGGCCATCTCCTTCTTTAAGTTGGGAAAGTTTTCTTCTATAATTTTCTTGAAAATATTTTCCGGACCTTTGAGCCTGATGTCTTCTTTTTCTTCTACTCCTATTATTCTTATGTTTTGTCTTTTCATGGTGTCCTTGATTTCTTATATGTTCTGTGTTTGGAACTTTTCTGATTTTATTTTTTCTTTGAGAGACGTGTCAATTTCTGCAAGTGTATCTTCGGCTCCTGAGATTCTTTCTTCCATCTCTTGTATTCTGTTGGTTATGCTTACCTTTTTAGTTCCTGATATTTTCTCTATGTTCTCCAGCTCCTGGATTTTCTCTATTTGTGTTTTCGTTATTGATTCTAATTCTGTTCATGTCTTGCACCATTTCCTTCATCTGTTTGAATGGGGACTCCCGCTTTTCAATGATAGCTTCTATTTTTTTGTCCGTTTCCTCTCTATGTATCACTAATTGTGCCTCTACTTCTTTGGCTATAATTGCCTTTATTTCTATGAGAGCTTTGTTTATTTCTTCTTTATTTGCCTTCATTTGTGTGGACATTTCTTTGAGAGCTTTGTGCATTTCTTCTCTGTTTGCCTCAATTTTCATGGTCATTTCTCTGAGAGCATGATTTGTTTCCTCTTGGTTAGTCTCGATTTCTTTTGTTATTTCTCTGAGGGCTTTGTTCATTTCAACTTTATGGGCCTCTAATAGCTGGAGAAACATAGTTTTGAGGTCGCTTTCTTGTATATCTAGTGAATTGAAGTGTCCATTTTTTTGTGGGTTTGCTGGTGAGGTCATTATGTTTTGATATTTTTTGGGAGTTTTCTTACGTCTGCCTCTAGCCATCTGGTTATTTATAATCCTCACTGGTTGTTCCTGGAGATTGTAGTTTGGGCTATGATCCTCTCTTTCTTTTTTTCTGGACTGTTTTTTCAGGAAGATGAGAGAGGTTCACTGCTTTGGGAGTGTGCACTGTGTTTTCAGTTTTGCCTAAGTAAGGAATGTGAAGCTGGTGCTATTCGCGTGTGCTTTTAGTGGGTGCAGTGTGCATGAGCGGATTCTCTGACTATTGCAGTGGCCTGCAAGCCACTATTACGCAGTTCTGAATGAGATCCAGGGATTGTTTGCCTGGATTACTCTGGTGGACCTGCAAGGCAGAGGCTTCAATGTTGGGTCGCTATCCCAAGAAACCCTATGATATGCCCACACTAGGGGTGTGGGTAGCAGGAATCTCGTCTGGTTGCTTCTGTGGAGAGGCCCTGGGTCAGGGGCAATCTCTCCCTAGAAGGCTCACTCAGTCTCTTGCAGGACCAAAAGAGTTGGAATGCACAGGGGTTCCCCTTGCTCACTACTCTCTGTTTTGGTCCTGCTTCGGAAGGGCACAGGTAGGCTAACAGTCAGCTCTGTGACACTGTGGCCGCAGGAGTTGGTGTCCATCTTTCCTGTGTGCTGCCTCTTTGTCCTTTCCCTCTGCCAGGAGGGGTTATGTTGACTGGTCCCTGGGTGGCACGGGAAAAAGTTAGGATGAGTGTACTCAATCCCAGATCCCTGGCCCAGATCTCTCTGTCAGAAGCAGCCTAGTGGTAGAATCTATGTTTGCTGATCCCGAGAGAGTACCGGGTAAGGTTGAGTGTCCTCAGATCCAGAGCTTGGGTTTCTTTGCTAGGGGCTGCTGGGTGAGCTGGAGAGAGGGTGCTGTGTCCTTGGCAGGCTGCCTCCCTGTCCTTCCCCTCTGACCTTCCCCTCTGCTAGGGCAAGTTTATGGAGGTGCTCTCAGGGGAGTGCCAGCAGGGGTTGGGGCTTCTCAGTCAGATCCTGAGCCCTGAGCCGGTGGCGTTTCTCTGCCAGGGGCCGGGTCGGGGGGTGGCGCAGGTGATAGAACTTGATGCTAGACCTTATTGCGCTGCACCCAGGATAATCTCAGGATGTGTAGAATGACCACAGTCCCAGATCCAGAGCTGTAGTTTGTTTGCTAGGAGAGGCTGGTAGCACTGGAGTTCCAGCACTGTGAAGCTGCTTTGCGCCTCTTTATCCTTCTGCTCTGCTGCAGCAGGGTGATGGCAGCATTTGGGGGAGTGCCCGAAAGGATTGGGTTTTCTCAGCCCTGATCTCGGGTTGGGGTACAGACAATGTGGTCTGTGGCAGATTCTGCTGGCCGCCTCCTGCCTCCTCGGAAGAGGGAGTAGGGATTTTGAGCTGGCTGCGCAGCTGCGCAGCTGTAATCTGTGCACAGCGGGAGCTCAATTATGATGGCGGCGGGTACCTGCGGTCTGAGAGACCTTCCAGGGAAAGACTGGGTGACCCGTGACCAGTCTGGCAACTTTGCTTCCCCGTGTGTTTTTTTTTTTTTTTTTTTTTTTTTTTTTTTTTTTTTTTTTGTGACTGGGACTCTCAGCCTCAGGCACCCATGTGCCCACCAATCAGCCTGGGAAATTGATCGTGACAAGCAGGCTTGCGGCACTAGCCCGGAGACCCAAAGCCCGCGTTAGCCAGGTTCTCTTCCGGGTTCTGGCTGGGCAGCCGAGAGTGGACCCGACCGATTCCCATGCCTTGGGAGCCTCCCCTCACCTGGGAAACACGATCGATCGCTGTTGTTTTAGGGCCCAGAGTTCAGTCTCCTGGTCGCTGCACCAAGTGTGTTGTCCAGCTTCTCAGACACGGTGTTCTCCTGGTGTCGCCATCTTGGCCCCCCATTAATTTTTTATCAATTACAATTTATTCACTTTGTATCCCAGATGCAGCCCCTTCCCTTGTGCCCTCCTAGTCCTACACTTTTTCCCTAATCTCCTACCGTTCCCTTCCCCAAGTCCCCTGATAGGGGAGGAAAAATTTAATTATGTAATGAAATATTTGGTTTTCCCCATCTATGTTGATTGAAAGTTTTCCTGTATATTGTAGTCTGGATTGGCATCTGTGGTCTCAGTGTCTGCATGAGCTCCTCCCAGGCTCTTCTGGCTTTTATAATCTCTGTAGAAAAGTCTGGTGTGATTCTGATAGGTCTGCCTTAATATGTTATTTGGCCTTTTTCCCTTGCCTTTTTTAGTATTTTTTTTCTTGTTTTTTATACTTACTGTTTTGATTACTATGTGGTGATAGGAATTTCCATTCTGGTCTAGTCTATTTGGTGTTCTGTAGGCCTCTTATATGTTTAAAAGCATCTCCTTCTTTAGGTTGGAGAAATTTTCTTTTATGATTTCCTTGAATATATTTTATGGACCTTGGAGCCTGGAATCTTCTATTTTTGTCTATTCCTATTATTCTTAGGCCTCCTCTTTTCATTGTATCCTTTATTTCTTGGATTTTTTGTGCCAAGGGCTTTTCCATTTTTATGTTTTCTTTAAGAGATGTATCCATTTCTACAATTGTTTCTTAACTGCCTGAAATTATCTCCTTCATCTTTGTATTCTTTGTATCTTTGTTGATCTCTTCTCTAAGTTTTTCATCTCCAGGTTTTTTCAGTCTCTGTTGTCTTTATTGATTCTAATTCTGTTTTCATGTCTCGCACAATTTTATTCATTTCCTTCACCTGTTTGATTGTGGATTCCCATCTGTTCATTACGGCCTCTATTTGTTTGTTTGTATTCTCTTGTATTTCTTTGAGAGGTTTGGATCTGGTGCTCTGCACTTGCTGACATGTGCAGAAAGTGCAGGGTATCTACATTTCAGAACTCTTGGCCATGGGGCAGGGGCTGGATTTGAATGGCTGCAACTCATGGGATGTCCCCTCTACTCTGGGTAGCCCCAAAGTCTGGATGTTCTGGATCCTATGCCCTTCAGATACAGTGCATGCTGTTTGCCACCATCTTGGAAACCCCAATCATTGTTTTATTATACACCAAACTTCTAACACAAATGTAAAAGTACTTTGGGGATAATATAATTTATTGTCAGTAGATATACCTTTTTCTTAAGTAGTTGCAAGAAATCCACTGTTGCCTCTGAAGCCAAGATAAAAATAACTGTGAAAATTACCTTATGTTTACAAGGAGGCAGCTCACAGTCATAAAGAGAAGTTTCACTGATCAGTGTCAGAAAAAGGCAGCCAGATTTAAAGTTCTTTTGGAAATCAACATGATTGTCCACTGCTTGGATGTGTACTCTAAAACTGAGTACAGTTTTAGATAGTGGTAATAAGTTGCCCTGTCCTTTATATAGAGTCCTGTGTACATCACTCTGGGTGCAGTGGCCAAGATTGTTGGACAAGGCTCTCTCTATATCTTTATACATTAGGAGAAAGAAGGAAGCTAGGATGCATGTAACAAAGAGCAGAAATTACATGTTAATATGTAGCTATACTTTCTTTAAAGATTCTAATTAAAGCTAAAGATATGGATGCTAAAAATTGTCTATTCGAGCTATGTGTGATATCATTGAGTTTTTCTGAACCTTGTCAGACTTTTAGAAAAGATAGGATCTATGGATGCCTTGTTTGCATCATTAGTAGGTGCTGTTGCTGCTTCTAGAACTTGCTTCCTCATCAATTTATCTTCTCCCTTTGTCTCCTCCTATCTTGTCAACTTCTGCCTGGCTCCTCTGTGAGCTCTGCTATTTTGTGCTTACAGAACCAAGTGAACATCCCTGCCAATTGACCATCCATTTCTTTGGTACTAGCCTGGAACTAAAAGGTATGTGTTAGCCGCCATATTCATGAATATCAAGTAATTTTGCTTCAAAGAGAGTACCCAGTCCTAGATTTGACACTGTGCCTTTAACTTCTCTGACTTCTTTGTGAGATCAAAGCAAACTACCACATTTCCTCCTGAGAGGCACATTGTGGTAATTTGGGACACATGGCATCAGTGCACAGATTTCTGCTAAGTTCTTTCTAGTCACAGCTGACAGCCTGCATTTCCTCTTGCTCCTTAGAGTTGGTGTCACATGTCCTTTCTTGCAGGTGATCAAAGACTGCTTCAAATCAGGAAGCAGCTGAGTACCTGTAATTGCAGAACAACTGACATGCAAGAGCAACTGAGCATGGCAAAGACTGGATCCCTCTGCATTGATATTCTAGTTAGATAAAAAATAGAGTTCAACCAAATTTTCATTAACAGATATAATTTCTATTCTCAGCACTTAAGTGAAAAAATGGAGAAAAAATAATTATGGAAGAAGGAAACTAAGAACATGATAATATCCTTGAATTTCATGTACAGAGTATAAAAATGAGTACTTAAAATTAGGACTTCAATACCATACATATATCTCTTACTAAGAAAATGAATGTGGAAGAGGCCAACAAGGCTGGTGTAAAGTGCTTTTATAGAATGTATAGTGTTTTGGGTTTGAGCTAAAAAACTACTTAAAAATAGGTTAAAATTCTTAATTTAAAACTATGGTCATAAAAGCCATAAAAACTCCGTTATTTATTTTGTTTTATCTTATCATTAAGTTGTTAGCCATTATTATGAATAAAAATATTGGTGTGGGGGTAGGTTGGAGTATGTGTTGTTCCTGTATCTTGTTTGGTTGAGACTGAATCTTACTGTGTACTTCAGGTGAGACTGGAATGCACTGTGCAGTTCATACTGAACTGTACCTCATGCTTCCACTGCTTCTACCTTTTAGTGTTGAGATCAAAGGCTTGTGCCCTGACTCTCAATTCAATTTTGTTTTCATAATAAAATATTATAAATAATGGTTCTTTCTTTGCCTACTTGGTTGTCAGCCAATAGGGCTTTCATCTTAAAAGATAGATGATTTATTTTTATGTAAATGGTCAGCTGAGGGGATAGATATGTGGCTCAGTAGTTAAAAGCAGAGTGCTCTTGTAGAGGACTAGAATTAGGTTCCCAAATGCAATGATACGTAGCTCACAACCACTCTTGTCTTGTCCACCATAGCACTTATTACCTCTTTTGCTTTCCACAAGTGTTGCATTTACTACTCAAACTTACAGTCACACATATATCTGTTACATAACTAAAATCTTTAAGAAGTACACTATAAGGATGAACCAATGTCTTAATGCCATTTTGTTTACAGAACTTTGTGTATTGATTTTCTAAGACCAAATCTAAATTGATTATAAGATACTCACAGACTTTCTAAGCCCAATTACAAAACCCAATATTTTCAGAAAAAATATTTTTTGTATTTAATTATTTTTATTTTTGTTAATTACAGTCTATTCACATTGTATCCCCCCTGTACCTTCCTCTTTCCCTTCCAATCCTACCCTCCCTCTCTCCCACCTGCGTCCCTTTCCCAGTCCACTGATAAAGGAGGTCTTCTACCACTGCCCTCTGATCCTACTCTATCAGGTCTCATCAGGAGTGAATGCATTGTCTTCTTCTGTGGCCTGGTAAGAGTGCTCACCCCCTCAGGGTGAGGTGATCAAAGAGCAGGCCAATCAGTTCATGTCAGAAACAGTCCTTGACACCATTAATATAGAGGCCGCTTGGACACTGAACTACCATAGGCTACCTCCATGCAGGGGTACCAGGCCATCTCATTGAGTGGACCTTGGTTGGGGTATCAGTTTCAGAAAAGACCCCTGTGCCCCAGCTTTTTTGATCTGTTGCTGTCCTTGTGGAGCTCCTGTCTTTTCCAGGTCTTACTATCTCTTCTTCTTTCATAAGATTTCCTGCACTCTGCCCAAAGGTTGGCTATGAGTCTCAGCATCTGCCTCAATACCCTGTAGAGTAGAGCCTTTCAGAGGCCCTCTGTGGTAGGCTTCTGTCTTGTTCCCTGTATTCTCCTTCCTCTGATGTACATCCTCTTTGCCTTTCTGAATGAGGATTGAGCATCTTAGCCAGAGTCCTCTTTGATTAGTTTCCTTAAAAGTGTCCAGATTTTAGTATGTTTATCCTATATTATGTGTCTAATAGCCACTAATGAGTGAGTATATACCCTGTGTGACTTTCTCCTTCTGAGACACCTCACTCAGGATGATCATTTGCAGTTCTCAACATTTACCTGCAAATTTCATAAATTCCTTGTTTTTTATTACTGAGTAATATACCATTGTGTACATGTACCACAATTTCTGGATCCATTCCTCAACTGAGAGGAATCTGGGCTATTTCCAGCTTCTGGCTATTACAAATAAAGCTGCTACAAACATGGTTGAGCAGATGTCCTTGCTGTATATTTAAGCATCATTTAGATATATGCCTAGGAGTGGTATAGCTAGATCTTGAAGAAGCACTATTCGTAATTGTCTGAAATAGCGCCAGATTGATTTCAAAAGTTGTTGTATAAGTTTATATTCACACCAACAGTGGAGGAAGGTTCCCTTTTCTCCACATCCTTTCCAGCATGTGGTATCACTTGAGTTATTCATCTTAGCAATTCTGATGGGTGTAAGGTGAAATCTCAGGGTCGTTTTGATTTGCATTTCCCAGATAACTAGGGACGTTGAACATTTAAGTTTTTCTCTGCCATTCGATATTCCTCTACAGAGAATGTTCTATTTAGCTCTGCACCCTAATTTAATTAGATTACTTGATTTGTTGCTGTTTAACTTCTTTAGTTCTTTATACATACTGGATATTAGCCCTCTGTCAGATACAGGGTTGGTGAAGATCCTTTCCCAATCTATAGGCAGTCATTTTGTTTTGATGACAGTGTCCTTTGTTTTACAAAAGCTTGTCAATCTCATGAGGTCCCATTTATTGATTGTTGCTCTAAGAGTCTGTGCTGTTCTGTTCAGGAAGTTGTCTCCTGTGCCAATGAGCTCTAGGCTCTTCCACACTTTTTCTTCTAACAAAATTAGTGTGTCTGGCTTTATGTTGAGGTCTTTGATCCACTTGGACTTGAGTTTTGTGCAGGGTGATGAGTATGGATCTATTTGCATTTTTCTACATATAAACATTCAATTAGACCAGCACCATTTGTTAAAGCTGCCATCTTTTTTTCCTTGTATGGTTTTGACATCTTTGTCAAAAGCCAGGTGTCCATAAGTGTTTGGGTTTATGTCTGGGTCTTCTATCTGATTCCATTGATCCCCAATTCTGTTTTTATGCCCATATCATGCCGTTTTTATTACTGTTGCTCTATAGTACAGCTTGAGATCAGGGATGGAGATACCTCCAGAAGATCTTTTATTGTAGAAGATTATTTTAGCAATTCTGGGTTTCTTGTTATTCCATATGAAGTTGAGAATTTTTCTTTCCAGGTCTTTAAAGAATTATGTTGGTAATTTGATGGGAATTGCATTGAATCTGCATGTTGCTTTTGGTAAGATGGCTATTTTTACTATGTTAATCCTGCCAAGCCATGTGCATGGGAAATCTTACCATTTTCTGCTATCTTATTTTATTTCTTTCTTCAGAGACTGAAATTATTTTCATACAAAATATTTCAATTATTTGATTAGAGTTACACCTAAATGCTTACCTGAAAGTCTTAGAAAAAAAAATCAGACATACCCAAGATAAGTAGAGGGCTTTAAATAATCAAACTTAGGGCTGAAATCAATAAATTAGAAATAAATAAAACCATTCAATGAATCAGTGAAACCAAGAGCTGGTTCTTTGAGAAAATCAAAAAGATAGACAAACCCTTAGCCAAACTAACTAAAAGGCAGAGAGACACTATCCAAATTAACAAAATCAAAAATGTAAAGGGGGCATACGACAGACAGTGAGGAAATCCAAACTATCATTAGGACTACTTCAAAAGTCTATATGCCACAAAATTTGAAAATAAATGAAAAGGACAATTTTCTTTATTGATTCCACTTACCAAAGATGAATCAATGCCAGACAAATCAATTAAATAGTCCTAAATCCCCTAAAGAAGTAGAAGTGGTCATCAAAAGTCTCCCATTCAAAAAAAAAAAACAACAACAACAAAAAACCTAGCCATATGGTTTCAGGGCAGAATTCTGCCATACCTTCAAAGAAGAGCTAACTCCAATCCTCTTCAAACTATTCCACAAAATAGAAATAGAAGGAGCATGACCATACTCATTCTATGAAGCCACAGTTGCCTTGGTACCTAAACTTCACAAAGACCCAATAAAGAAAGAGAATTTCAGGCTAATCTCCCTTATGAAAATTGATGCAAAAAATACTCAACAAAATTCTTGCAAACCGAATACAAGAACACATCAAAGATATCATCCACTATGACCAAGTAGGCTTCATCCTAGGTATGCAGCGGTTGTTCAAAATATGGAAACCTATCAATCTGATCCACCACATTAACAAACTGAAAGAAAGAAAAACCACATGATAATTTCCTTAGATGTTGAAAAAGCATTTGACAGAATTCAATATCCATTTATGATTAAAGTATTGGAAAGATCAGGGATAAAAGGCACATACCTAAATATAATAAAGTCAATATACAGCAAGCCTATAGCCAACATCAAACTAAATGGAGAGAAACTTAAAGCAATCCTACCGATCAGGGACAAGGCAAGGCTGCCCATTCTCTCCATATCTCTTCTACATAGTTCTTGAAGTCCTTGCTAGAACAATAAGACAATTAAGGGAGATCAAGTTGAGACAAATTGAAAGAAAGAAGTCAAAGTATCACTATTTGCAGATGATATGATAGTATATCTGAGTGACCTCCAAAATTCTAGCACCATAAAGTATTTACATTTATTTGGCACTATAGGTACAGAAATAAAAATTGGGAGCAATATTGAGGTGTATAAAATGACATATGATGCATTCTATCCATGTAGCAAACTTAATAATCAGACATTGTTGTAACTCTCAGAAGTTGCTTTAAAGTAATAGAGTTCTGTACCTTTGCATATAATTCTACAAAGGTATAATTGAATTCGGACATTAACCAATTTTAAACAGAATATTAGGCAAAATAGTCATTCTCTTCTTTGTGACAGGTTGTCGCTGAGTAGATAGGACCAGTGTCTAATCCAGTCTTTCTGCATCAGTGTCTTTTTAATTAAAATAGAATTGCATCTTCCCCCTACCTCCCTGAAATCTCTCCCAGTTAGCCCTTCATACTCTTTTCATGCCACCCTATTCTCAAACTGGCAGCTTTTTCATTAGTATTGTTGCTTGCAAATATGTGTATATAGTATGTGTATGAACAAATATATAAATGGACATCACTGAATATCGCTTGTTGGCGGTATGCACATGAATTCAAAGCTGTATACTCTCCCTCACACTACCAATTTAGGGGCTTATCTGTGGAAAGCTTCACCCTCTGTCACTAGCCAGTTGTCTGTAGCTCACAAAAACTATTCTCCTTCCACATTAACATAGGCTTTTGAGAAATCTCTGAATTTCCCCCCTACAGTATCTGTTTTTCAGCTTCATATAATGAAACCAAAAAAGAAATCAAGAAAATTAAATTTTATTTTAAAAGTTTTATTTGAACTCACCTTGTGGATTCAAAGATGAATAATGTACAGCTGGCAAAGGTGCAGGTGTTGCTACCACATGATGGCAGAAAACACTGCATACAACTTAGATCACAAAGCAAAGAAGATGTGCATGGTCTCACATTTGAAAATACTGCACACAACTTAGATCAAGAAGCAGTGCAAAGAAGATGTGCATGGTCTCACATTTGATCTACTGGAGATATACTGCCAAGGACCACTGAGTCTAGAAACAGTTCAGGTAAAATGGGGAGGATTTCTTTTTTTTTTTTGAATTTTATTTTTTTCTTATCAGTTACATTTTATTAACTCTGTATCCCAGCCATATCCCGATCCCTCATTCCCTCCCAGTCCCTCCCTCCCTCCCTCATCTCCATCGTGCCCCTTTCCAAGTCCACTGATAGGGGGGACCTCCTCCCCATTCATCTGATCCTGTTTTATCAGGTATCTTCAGGACTGGCTGCAAAGTCCTCCTCTGTGGCCTAACAGGACTGCTCCTCCCTTGGGGGGTGGGGAGGCCAAAGAGCCAGTCATTGAGTTCCTGTTAAAAATAGTCCTTGTTCCCCGCACTAGAGGATTTCACAATACCTTTGTGAATATCTGAAAAGAAAGTAAGGACCAGAACCCAGCCCCATCTAATAATACTCCAAGTAATTATCAGCTGCCATTTTTAGGCAAAACATCTGTGTTAAAATTGCATTCATTTACATTATAAGTAGATTTTTTTTAAATAATTCTTGAGTTCTATTGTATTAATACCAAATACAAAGATGTACCTGAATAGAAAGACAGCTTTAAATTTTTCAGTATCAAGAATATCATCTTAAATGGTCTCTATGTTATTGGAACTAACTTAATGAATACTCTTGATAAGAATTAAAATTTGTCCACATTACTTCATGTATGATCAATGTCAAAAATCAAAGAGTTGACTTATATTGTATTAAAATTCAGATTCAGTACAAGTCCTTGCATCCATTGAATTATTTTTCCAAATAAACTCATTCTCATTTTCGTTGTTTATTAAGTTCCCTTCATTTTAATTGCTCTGTCCCTGAGGAAATCGAACCCAGCAAGGCCATTGACCTCCACAAAAGAGTTTTGCTTGCCAGCACTTAGCTCTGTCTTAAAGGTAAGTTGAATTTCACTTAACCATAAAGTAAATCTCTTGATCTTCTACACAGCATTGACAACTGATTTCATTAAACTTACTGATACATAAGTTTTCATTAATTTTATGAATTATTTATCACTGACTAATTTAAATGTAGGTAAATTTTGTTTTCTACAGATTGTAAGGACTACACACTGATATTTTTAATATTTAATAGATTATAGCAAACAAAAAAGAAATATGAAATTATTACATAATGTTACTGGAATGTATAGTTATAGTTTTCTCCTTTTTACCTAATATTATTTCATATATATGTGTGTGTATGTGATATATAAATAATAAATAATATTTTATTAAGAAATTTAAAATTTTATTGAACAAATTTAAAAATTGTTTTAGATAAAATATTTCATAGACTGTAATGTCATGCTCATATTACAATATGAACAAAAGACTTAAGCTCTTATAGTTCTTCAAGAACTTAAGGTTACCAAAGTCCAGAATTCAAGCACTGTGTGTTCTCTCTCTTAATTCTGATCTTTTTGTTGTTTCAAATTCATGTTGAATTTAGAGACCATGTAGATTCCAGGCAACTAAAAATTGGCCATTGGTTGGTGATAATTTTAAAGAGTAGATATTGTAAAATAAAAGCTGTAAAGAAAATAAAACACAGGGGAAATTATAAGGGTAGAAGGCTCAAAGATTGGGAGTACCTAGTTACATAGGTGGGCAGAGGGACATGCTACCAGTTGAAATGGCTAGCTCTAGCTGTGCAACCAGAAATGAAGGGTAGAAATCGGATTCTGGAGTAACTGTGTCCACTTATTGAATGTAGCACACATATTACTAGTTCCTTGTGGAGAAGGGGGATGGAAGGTGAGATTAGGAGAGGAGCCTACTACAGAGGGCCTCTGAAAGACTCTACCTAGCAGTGTATCAAAGCAGATAGGGAGACTCATAACCAAACCTTCGGCAGAGTGCAGGGAATCATATGAAAGAAGAGGAGTTTATTTGACCTGGAGAGGACAGGATCTCCACAAGGAACAAATATATCTGGGCACAGGAGGTTTTTCCGAGACTGTTTCTCCAACCAAAGAGGTAGTCTTTACCTTAGCCTCAAATAACACTTTGTAAATAAAATTCTATTCCAATGAACTCTGTATAAAAACTTTATATTTTTGCAAAGAATCATTGTGAAAGGAAAGTGTCAGCTTCAGCCTTTTGGAAGAAGAGACCTATTTATTTGTTTTTATTAGTTTTGTACCTACTAGATCATCATGTTGTTTGTCTTATCTGCAATGTCCTGTTTGGCCTTGCTTTTCAGGCAAATATAAATCAAAAGCTTTTAGAATTATGGATCCTGGTGATTCACAAGGTAATCTTGCAAACACAGCAGGGAAATATATGATTTGCAAATTGCTTAACTGACATCTATGCTATTACCTTAAAATATTGTTGCAGAACTCATTTCATAATATTTCAGCCTGATTATATTTTAAAACTTTACCTTCCTCCAGATAAATATATAGCATCTCATTTGCATAATTTCATTTTGTTAAATTGTATGTGTATTGAGAGGCAGAATACTTTATTTCATAATGACCAAAAGTTCTCCTTATCATATGATTAATTCTTTTTTTATTTATTTTATTTTTTAATTAACTTTTTTTAAATTTTTTTATTAATTACACTTTATTCATTTTGTATCCCCCATAAGCCCCTCCCTCCTCCCCTCCTGATCCCACCCTCCCTCCCCTTTCTGCATGCATGCCACTCCCCAAGTCCACTGATAGGGGAGGTTCTCCTCTCCTTTCTGATCTTAGTCTATCAGTTCTCATCAAAAGTGGCTGCATTGTCCTCTACCATGGCCTGGTAAGGCTGCTCCCCCCTGAGGGGGAGGTGATCAACGAGCAGGCCAATCAGATTATGTCAGAGGCAGTCCCTCTTCCCATTACTAGGTAACCCACTTGGACACTGAACTGCCATGGGCTACATTTGTGCAGGGGTTCTAGGTTATCTCCACGAATAGTCCTTGGTTGGAGTATGAGTCTCTGGGAAGTTCCTGTGTTCAAATTATCTTGTTCTGTTGCTCTGCTTATGGAGTTCCCGTCCCCTCCAGCTCTTACTATTTCCCACTTCTTACATAAAATTCCATTCACTCTGCCCATCAGTTGTCCATCAGGTTTTTTTTACCGTATATTTTAAATACATTTATTTTTTTATTAATTACAGTTTATTCACTTTGTATCCCTCATAAAACCCTCCCTTCTCCCCTCCAGGTCTCGTCCTCCCTCCCCCTTCTTCACACATGTCCCTCCCCAAGTCCACTGATAGGGGAGGTCCTCCTCTCCTTCCTTCTGATCTTAGTTTATCAGATCACAATATGATTAATTATTAATCTGTTACATTTCAGCTACTAGGTTACTTTAGTTTTTGTATAATAAAATTTCTTAAAATTACAATTATAATAGCCTTTGCTATAAATTAACTTAAAATATTTACTAAAGATTTTCATTTTTGGATTACACTTATCTTATGAAAAATGTCTAATAATGATAACATACATATCTATAGGTTTTGAATGTGGATGATATAATCAGTGTATTTTTCATCAATCTTGTAAGCTTTTTTTCAACAAATATGTGAATATATGCTCTAATGTTATGCAAGGATCCTTTCCTTCAAGTAACTCATGCATCAGAGTATAGAACTATTTTCTTACACTTTTAAAATTAAAACTCCATTTAATAGTGACAGTGTCTTTATTATTTTAATGCATAATTATGCTCTAATGTATACTTATAGGATTATTTCCATACATTAAAAATATTCATAACTTGTCTACTCATACCTCGCGTAATAGAAATCACAGGTATAATTTGCAGAGTACAGAGTATTTCACCATAAAGAACAGCAGACATGGATCCACTGACAAATTATAATTCCTCTCAAAATTAGAAGAGGGTAGTGCAAATTATCACTAATAATCAATTTTAACAAAATGATGACAGTTTAAGTCAATAGGAAGCAAATGAGAATTGCTATGAAATATTCCATCTATATAGATACAAATATAGATATGGAGATAGATATATAGAGATGTAAGTACATGTATAGATTAGACAGAGACAGAGTGATAGAGATATAGATTATAATGAGATAGAAACAGAGAGAGAGGGGGAAATATGGAGAGATAGACATAGATATAGGGAGACAATAATAATTTTGATGATGTAACATTTTAATTTTTGAATGCAAACTCTTAGTTTGCTCATTAAGATTTAATTATCAATATAAATCAATATTGGAAATGGAGGACAGAAAAGGTTGTAGAGATAGCTCATTTCTTGACATGTTTCAAATTTTCTTTTTTATTTTATTATTATTATTACTATTATTATTTACATTTTATTAACTCTGTATCCCAGCTATATCCTGCTCCCTTATTCCCTCCCAATCCCACCATCCCTCCCTCAGCTCCTCCCTGCCCCTTTCCAAGTCCACGAATTGGGGAGGCCCTCCTCCCCTTTTGTCTGGCCCTGTTTTATCAGGTATCTTCAGGACTGGCTGAAAAGACCTCCTCTGTGGGGTAACAGGATTGCTCCTCCCTTGGGGGGTGGGGAAGTCAAAGAGCCTTCCATCGAGTTCCTGTCAGAAATAGTCCCTCTTCCCCTTACTATGGGAAACCAATTGGGTATTGAGCTACAAAGAGCTTTGTCCAAGCAAAGGTTCTAGGTAATATCCATACATGGTCCTTGGTTGGAGAAACGGTTTCAGAAAAAAACCCTGTGCCCAGATTTATTTGGTCCTATCCTCTCCACTTCATACTAACTCCCCTCTGCCAAAGGTTTGTTTATGAGTCTTAGTATCTGTTTTGAAACGCTGCTAGGTAGAGTCTTTCAGATGCCTTCTGTGGTAGACTCCTCTCATATGTCCAATGCACATTTCATTTGTCTTTCTAAATGAGGATGGATCATCTTATCCCGTTGTCTACTTTCTTGTTTATGTTCTTTAGGTGTATAGATTTCATTATGCTTATCCTATCTTATAGGTCTATATAAGCACATATATACCATGTGTTTTTTTTCCTTCTGGGATACTTCACTCAGAATGATCTTTTTCTAGATGCCACCATTTGCCTACAAATTTCATGATTTCCTTTCTTTTGATTGCTGAGTAGTATTCCATTGTGTAAAAATAGCACAATTTCTATATCCATTCCTCTGTTGATGGACATCTGGGTTGTTTCCAGCTTCTGGCTATTACAAATAAGGCTGCTACAAACATGGTTGAACAAGTGTTCTTGTTGTGTACTTGAGCATATTTTGGATATATGCCTAGGAGTGGTATAGCTGGATCTTGAGGAAGCACTGTTCCTAATTGTCTAAGAAAATGCTAGACTGATATCCAAAATGATTTTACCAGTTTACAATCCCACCAGCAATGGAGGAGGGTTCCCCTTTCTTCACAACCTCTCCAGTATATGTTGTCCTAGAATCTCTGCTCAGATGTAGCCCATGGTGGCTCAGTATTCAAGTGGATTCCCTAGTAAGGGGAACAGGGACTATTTCTGACATGAAGTCAATGGTGGGCTCTTTGATGCCCCTCCCCCGAGGGAGGAGCAGCCCTGGTAGGTCACAGAGGAGGACTTTACAGCCAGTCCTGAAGATACCTGATAAATCAGGGTCAGATGAAAGGGAAGGAGGTCCTTTCCTATTAGTGGGCTTGGAAAGGGGCAGGGAGGAGATGAGGGAGTGAGGGTGGGATTGGGATGGAATGAGGGATCAGGATACAGCTGGGATACAAAGTTAATAAACTGTAACTAATATTAAAAAAAATAAAATTATAAAAAAGTGCCTGTTTATGTGTGATAGTTCTGCAGTCTTTATAATCTTTTCTTATAGTTTGTTATTCTTCTTTTTTGCTAATACTTCACCTAGACTTTTATTTTTCTTGTTTTTAAACTCATTTACAATATTACTCCTTTATTATTTGTTTGTTTGTTTGTTTGTTCTTTTTCTCCACCCAGAGAAAAACTCTGTATGAAAAGAACATTATGAATATTTAGGCACTGTCTTCATGTGTGCCAAAATGTTTCTATGTGATCTTAAATAAATCACTTCATTAATCCTAAATGTAAGCCCACATAATTGATTTTTTTTTCTTCAAAACATGAAAATACTTACCTAGTAAATACACAACTTTTTTTTTTCAAGGACAATTGCTTCTAATTAATGATCTAAAAGTAAAGTCTAGTATTCTCATGGTTTTGAAATAGGAACCAATTTTCAAAGACTTCCTCTTTTTCCTGAATGTTTAACTGTATGTTTTGTCTCTACCAGTCTCTATTTGTCATGATTACACTTTGTAAGTTTAGCCTTCAAAATCACAACTGAATAAAGATGAAGAGATAGATACTATAAGCTGATTGGGTGTGTGTGTGTGTGTGTGTGTGTGTGTGTGTGTGTGTGTGTGTGTGGTATACATTTGGGAAGGTAATCACAATCTTCTTGAAAAGCTTGTGGAGAAAGTGGGTTTAGCAGACTGATACATGGGAGAAACAGGAATAAGAGAAGACCCAATGTATATATCTTCTCCAACTGAAAGAGTGTAACTATCCTGAGTTGGTATATAATTGTTAATTTTGTGTGTTTGAATTGGTCATTACTATTTACCCTCACTTCCTTGATCTTATGAGTCTCATCCGTATTAGATGTTCTTTGAGAAACAAAAGTTAATTTACTTTACAGAATACTTACAGTTACTTTTTCCTCATTTATTTTGTGTTACCTAAAATAATTCTGATGCTGAGCCTGATGGCCAACTGTCGGGCAGAGTGAATGGAATTTTATGTAAGAAGTGGGAAATAGTAAGAGCTGGAGAGGACAGGAACTCCACAAGGAGAGCAACAGAACAAGAAAATTTGAACACAGGGAACTTCCCAGAGACTCATACTCCAACTATGGACTATTCGTGGAGATAACCTAGAACCCCTGCACAGATGTAGCCCATGGCAGTTCAGTGTCCAAGGAGGTTATCTAGTAATGGGAAGAGGGACTGCCTCTGACATAATCTGATTGGCCTGTTCTTTGATCTCCTCCCCTGAGTGGGGAGCAGCCCTACCAGGCCACAGAAGAGGGCAGTGCAGCCACATTTGATGAGAACTGATAAACTAAGATCAGAAAGGAGAGGAGATCCTCCCCTATCAGCGGACTTGGGGAGTGGCATGCATGCAGAAAGGGGAGGGAGGGTGGGATCGAGAGAGGAGGAGGGAGGGGCTTATGGGGGGATAAAAAAATGAATAAAGTATAATTAATAAAAAATAAAAAAGTTAAAAAAATAATTCTAATATTAGTAAAAATTTGTATGTTTGTACTCATTTTTCTTCATTATGTTATGAGGATATTTCATTGACATATTGAATATTGCTTAATATATGTCTAGTAAATGCCTGAATGTGCATATGATTTTATTATGCTTTTAAATATTTAATGCAATATATTTTGATAATCTCTTTCTCTTCCCACAAGAATTCTTACTTCCTCCCTAGTTCCTTACTCACCCAATTTTATTTTCTTTCTCTCTTTCAAAAACAGAAAGAATAAAAATAAATAAATACAACACTATTACATACATCATTGGGCTCAAAAAATTCCTTTGAGTTAGTACCCAGCTAGAGTCTTTACCCTACTGACTAGCATTCAAAGTTCTAGAAGATACTATACATGCTCCTAGAATAGGAATGTTATGTCAATCTCACCCAACTATGAACCTTGTGAACAAAAGTAGTAGTGGCTGCCTAAATGATATCCTGGTATAGTAGTGGCATAAATGTTAAGGGAATAAACCAATCACTTTTGAAATTAATCTAAGGTACATTACAAGAAATACAACCATACCTGACACTGTTAATGAAGCCAGAATATGAGACTATATTTGTTGTTGGCCCTATAAAAAAGCCAACAACTATCATTTGCCTAAATCAAAATAGGAATTAAAGGCCTCCTAATGACATATTGTTATGCCCATAGATCAACACATTAGAAAAGTTTCTTCTTACAGTATATGGTAATTAAATCTGAGGAACTCAAATGGATAATATGCAGAGAGTAAGGAACCTTAGAGTATTCAGCTCAAAATGGAATATCTTTAACAAATTCTTCCCCTCGGGTCTCATGTTTCTATACAGAAGAGGAAGCATAAAAATTGTTAAAGCTAGAAGTGGTGGATGACCCAAGAAGACAGTATTTTCTAAACAGATGACTGGTAAGCAGATGAATTCAGACAAACTTTGACATCATGTGAAATATATTCACAAGCTCAAGCCAGACAAATGCAAGAATAAGCAAAGTAAAGTGGCCAGAAGGTCTCTCTCACCAAGAAGCTATTTATAATTGATAGATGCTGTGAGGCTGAAAATCAGTTTCATCAATGGAGTGACACAGAGTATACCAACAACACTCTATAAATGACCTAATGTTCAGATTTTGGCTAAGGAAAAGGGGACTCTATGTATTATTTATGGGTGCATTTTTGTACTCATAATTTCATCAAGGTCTACATTGTTGAAGGTCTTAATTTTTTACTGTTATACATAGACCAATATACAAACTTTCCCTTCCTTGTAATGGTCAGATTAAAGATCTAATCGATATGCATTGCAAATTTCTGCAATAAAAATTGATTGAATTCTAAAAGTCATATATAAGAAAACTGCATCAGCTAAACCTGTGGTTGTGGCAACATGGTTACAAAGATATCAGTGTCTTTTTATTCATTTTCATCATGGGAAAGAAGTAGAGTGCAGAGTGCAAAATGGCTCAAGTACATCCTGTCAATATCAAGTACATTATTTACTTCTTATCGTTGATCTCATACTTGTAGACTTTAGAAGTGCATACTTTATGTTTTTCCTACTCTTCTTTCATGATAAAATTTACCAAAATTCTCCTATGCCATTGGAAGACCATTTGCATTTACTATTTTAATCTCATTTAGGATTCCCATCTAACTTTTTATCAAAAAAAGAATTTCACCTGTAAGGACCATAATAATCAATAGTATGAAGGTTTGGAATGCACTTTTTCATGGTTTCTGGATTACATAGCAGGAAAGCTGACATGGCAGTTTTGAAGACCCTCCCTAAGTGTGATTATTTCTTTTTTTAATTTTTATTTTTTATATTAATTGCAGTTTATTCACCTTGTATCCCAGATGTAGTCCTCTCCCTCAATCCCTTCCAATCCCACCTCCCTCTCTCATGTCCTCCCATCCCCCTCTCCAAGTCCACTGATAAGGGAGGTCCTCCTTCCCTTCCATCTGACCTTAGCCTATCAGGTCTCATCCGGACTGGCTGTACCATCTTCCTCTATGGCCTGGTAAAGTTGCTCCTCCCTCAGGGGCAGGTGATCAAAGAATCAGAGACTGAGTTCATGTCAGAGACAGTCCCTGTTCCTCTTCTAGTGAACACACTTGGACACTGAGCTGCCATGAGTTACATCTCAGCAGGGATTTTAGGTTATCTCCATGCATTGTCCTTGGTTTGAGTATTAGTCTCAGAAGATACCCCTGTGCACAGATTTTTTTGGTTCTGTTGATATGCTTGTGGAGCTCCTGTCCTCTCCTGGTCTTTCTTTCTTTCTTTCTTTCTTTCTTTCTTTTTTTTTTTTTTTTTTTTTTTTTTTTTTTTTTTTTTTTTTTTTTTTGTCATTGTCCTGGTTAAATGTCTTCTTTTTTTTAAATTTTTTATTAATTACACTTTATTCATTTTGTATCTCCCCATAGGCCCCGCCCTCCTCCCCTCCCGATCCCTCTCTCCTCCCCTCCCGATCCCACCCTCCCTCCCCTTTCTGCATGCATGCCACTCCCCAAGTCCGCTGATAGGGTAGGTTCTCCTCTTCTTTCTGATCTTAGTCTATCAGTTCTCATCAAAAGTGGCTGCATTGTCCTCTACTGTGGCCTGGTAAGGCTGCTCCCCCCTCAGGTGGAAGTGATCAACGAGCAGTCCAATCAGATTATGTCAGAGGCAGTCCCTCTTCCCATTACTATGTAACCCACTTGGACACTGAACTGCCATGGGCTACACCTGTGAAGGGGTTCCAGGTCATCTCCATGAATACTCCTTGGTTGGAGTATGATTTTCTGGGAAGTTCTTTGTGTTCAAATTTTCTTGTTCTGCTGCTCTCCTTATGGAGTTCCCGTCCCCTCCAGCTCTTACTATTTCCCACTTCTTGCATAAAATTCCATTCACTCTGCCCATCAGTTAGCCATCAGGCTCACATCTGCTTTGACAGTCTATACTGCAGAAGCTTTCAGAGGCCCTCAGTGGCAGGTTTCAAAGTTGTTTCCTGTTTTCTTCTGGCTTTCACAGGCCCTCTGTAGCAGGTTCCGAGGTTGTTTCCTATTTTCTTCTTCTTCTGATGTCCATCCTCTTTGCCTTTCAGGATGGGGATTGAACATTTTAGTTAGGGTCCTCTCTTTTGCTTAGTTTGTTTAGATGTACAGGTTTTAGTGGGTTTATTCTATATTGTATGTATATATGAGTGAGTATATACCATGCATGTCTTTTTGCTTCTGGGACAACTCACTCAGGATGATCCTTTCCAGGTCCCACCATTTACCTGCAAATTTCATGATTTCCTTATTTTTCATTGCTGAGTAATACTCCATTGTATAGATGTACCACAGTTTCTGCATCCATTCTTCAGTTGAGGGGCATCTGGGTTGTTTCCAGCTTCTGGCTATTACAAATAAAGCTGCTACAAACATGGTTGAGCAAATGTCCTTTTTGTGTACTTGAGCCTCTTTTGGGTATATGCCTAGGAGTGGTATAGCTGGATCTTGAGGAAGCCCTATTCCTAGTTGTCTGAGAAAGCACCAGATTGATTTCCAGAGTGGTTGTATAAGTTTACATTCCCACCAGCAGTGGAGAAGGGTTCCCCTTTCTCCACAACCTCTCCAGCATGTGTTGTCCCTTGAGTTTTTCATCTTGGCCATTCTGATGGGTGTAAGGTGAAATCTCAGGATTGTTTTGATTTGCATTTCCCTAATGGCTAATGAGGTTGAGCATTTCTTTAAGTGTTTCTCTGCCATTCGATATTCCTCTACAGAGAATTCTCTCTTTAGCTCTGTTCCCCATTTTTTAAGTGGATTACTTGGTTTGTTGCTTTTCAGCTTGTTTAGTTCTTTATATATATTGGATATGAGTCCTCTGTCAGATAAAGGGTTAGTGAAGATTCTTTCCCAATCTGTAGGCAGTCGCTTTGTTTTGATGACAGTGTCCTTTGCTTTACAGAAGATTTTCAATTTTATGAGGTCCCATTTATTGATTGTTGCTCTTAGGGCCTGTGCTGTTGGTGTTCTGTTCAGGAAGTTTTCTCTTGTACCAATGAGCTCTAGGGTGTTCCCCACTTTTTTTTTCTAGCCAATTTAATGTGTCTGGTTTTATGTTGAGGTCTTTGATCCACTTGGACTTCAGTTTTGTGTAGGGTGATAAGTATAGATCTACTTTCATTTTTCTACATGTAGACATCCAGTTGGACCAGCACCATTTGTTGAAGATGCTATTTTTTTCCCATTGTATGGTTTTAGCATCTTTGTCAAAAAACCAGGTGTCCGTAAGTGTGTGGGTTTATTTTTGGATCTTCTGTTCGATTCCATAGATCCACCATTCTTTTTCTATGCCAGTACCATGCAGTTTTTATAACTGTTGCTCTATAGTACAGCTTGAGATCAGGGATGGAGATACCTCCAGAAGATCTTTTATTGTAGAGGATTGTTTTAGCAATTCTTGGTTTCTTGTTATTCCATACGAAGTTGAGAATTTTTCTTTCCAGGTCTGTAAAGAATTTGTTGGCAATTTGAGGAGAATTGCATTAAATCTCGAGCTTGCTTTTGGTAAGATGGCCATTTTTACTATGTTAATCCTGACAAGCCATGAGCATGGGAGATCTTTCCATCTTCTCATATCTTCCTCTAATTCTTTCTTCAGGGACTTGAAATTTTTTTCATACAAGTCTTTGACTTGCTTGGTTAGGGTTACATCAAGGTACTTTAAGTCATTTGTGGCTATTATGAAAGGTGTTGTTTCTCCAATTTCTTTCTCAGCCCTTTTGTCTTTTCTATACAGGAGAGCTACTGATTTTTTTGAGTTAATTTTGTATCCGGCCACTTTGCTGAAGGTGTTTATCAGTTGTAGGAGTTCCCTGGTAGAGTTTTTGGGGTCACTTACGTATACTATCATATCATCTGCAAATAGTGATAATTTGACTACTTCCTTTCCCATCTGTATCCCCTTGATCTCCTTCAACTGTCTTATTGCTCTAGCAAGGACTTCCAGCACTATGTTGAAGAGATATGGAGAGAGTGGGCAGCCTTGTCTTGTCCCTGATTTCAGTGGGATTGATTTATGTTTCTCTCCATTGAGTTTGATGTTGGCTGTAGGCTTGCTGTAAATTGCCTTTACTATGTTTAGATATGTGCCTTGTGTCCCTGATTTCTCCAATACTTTAAACATGAATGGATGTTGGATTTTGTCAAATGCTTTTTCAGCATCTAGGGAGATTATCATGTGGTTTTTTTCTTTCTGTTTGTTAATATGGTGGATCACATTGATGGATTTCCTTATATTGAACCTCCCCTGCATACCTGGGATGAAGCCTACTTGTTCATAGTGGATAATATCTTTGATGTGTTCTTGGATTCAGTTTGCAAGTATTTTGTTAAGTATTTTTGCATTAAAGTTCATAAGGGAGATTGGCCTGAAATTCTCTTTCTTTGTTGAGTCTTTGTGAGGTTTAGGTAGCAAGGTGACTGTGGCTTCATAGAATGAGTTTGGTAATGTTCCTTCTCTTTCTATTTTGTGGAATAGTTTGAAGAGAATTGGAGTTAGCTCTTCTTTGAAGGTCTGGTAGAATTCTGCGCTGAAGCCATCTAGTCCTCGGCTTTTTTTGGATGGGAGACTTTTGATGACTGCTTCTATTTCTTTGGGGGATATAGGATTATTCAATTGATTTACCTGGCCCTGATTCAGCTTTGGTAAGTCAAATCGATCAAGAAAATTATCCATTTCATTTAGATCTTCAAATTTTGTTGAGTATAGACTTTTGAAGTAAGACCTAATGATTGTTTGGATTTCCTCAGTGTCTGTAGTTATGTCCCCCTTTTCATTTCTGATTTTGTTGATTTGGGTGGTGTCTCTCTGCCTTTAAGTGTTTCCCTGCCATTCAACATTTCTCTATTGAGAATTCTCTCTTTAGCTCTGTACCCCATTTCTTTAATGGGATTACTTGATTTGAGCTTTTTAACTTCTTGAGTTCTTTATATATTCTGGATATTAACCCTTTGTCAGATATAGGGTTGGTGAAGATCCTTTTCCAATCTGTAGGTAGTCATTTTGTTCGGATGACAATGTCCTTTGCTTTACAGAAGTTTTTCATTTTCTTGTGGTCCTGTTTATTAATTGTTGATCTTGGAACCTGAGCTGTTGGTGTTCTGTTCAGGAAGTTGTCTTCTGTGACAATGAGTTCTAGGCTATTCCCCACTTTTTATTCTAACAGATTAAGTGTGTCTCGTTTTATTTTTAGTTTTTTGATGCACTTTGGACATTAGTTTTATGCATGGTGATAAATAAAACTAAACGGAGAGAAATGTAAATAAATTCCACTGAAATCAGGGACAAGGCAAGAATGCCCAGTCTCTTCCTATCTCTTCAACTCGAAGTACTTGAAGTCCAGCTAGAACAATAAGTCAACTAAAGTAGATTAAGGGAATACAAATTGGAAAAGAAGAAGTCTGAGTATCACTATTTGCAGATGATATGATAATTTACATGAGTGACCCCAAAAATTCAACCAGAGAACTCCTTCAGCAAAGTAGCTGGGTACAATATTAATTCAAACAAATCAGTATCTCTTCTGTATACAAAAGACAACAGGCTGAGAAAGAAATTAGGAAAACTAGTCCCTTCACAATAGCCACAAGTAACATAAAGTACATTGCTGTGATTCTAACTAAGGAAGTGAAAGATCTGTTTAAAAAAAATCAAGTCTCTGGATAAAGAAATTGAAAAAGATATCAGAAGATGGAAAGATTTCCAGTGTTCATGGATTGGTAGGATTAACATAATGAAAATGGCCATCCTGCCAAAAGCAATTTACAGATTCAATGTAATTCCTATCAAAATAACAGCACAATTCCTTATAAAGTTTGAAAGAACAGTTCTCATATTTAATTTTCATACTGAAAATTGCATATTGAAAAACCAAGAAACTGAATTGCCAAAATGATCCTGTACAACAAAAGATCTTCTGGAGGTATCTCCATCCCTGTTCTCAAGCTGTACTACATAACAATAGCAATAAAAACAGGATAGTTCTGGCATAGAAACAAAGTGGTGGATCAATGGAATCGAGTAGAAGACCCAGAAATAAACCCCGACACCTACAAATCCTTGATGTTTGACAAAGAAGCCAAAACCAGTCAATGGAAAAGGAACAGCATCTAAAACTAATGCTGCTGGTCTAACTGGATATCTACATGTAGAAAATGCAAATAAATCCATACTCATCCCCCTAAAGTATGATTATTTCTTTTACTTGTTATTCATTTATCTGGACATTACTCACCTATGGCATAAAATAATATTCTACTAATAGTTTCATAAGAGCAACATTTTATTTTCAGTATGTATGCATGTAATTACAGTAGATTTGTTTTGAGGCTAAATATAATATGCGGTAATATAATAGATACTACAGTTTTACATTCCCTCCATACTTCTGTTTTTGTTCTTCAGCTACAGCTTGTATCTACCATTGCTAATCTTATCCTATAATGAAATCTTTGATGTTATCCCTGAATTTATCACATACAATAAAGACATTCTTTTTTTTGTTTTTTTTTTTTTTATTAATTACACTTTATTCATTTTGTATCCCCCCATAAGCCCCTCCCTCCTCCCCTCCAGATCCCACCCTCTCTCCCCTTTCTGCATGCATGCCACTCCCCAAGTCCACTGATAGGGGAAGTCCTCCTCTCCTTTCTTCTGATCTTGGTCTATCAGTTCTCACCAAAAGTGGCTCCATTGTCCTCTACTGTGGCCTGATAAGGCTGCTCCCCCCTCAGGGGGAGGTGATCAAAGAGCAGGCCAATCAGATTATGTCAGAGGCAGTCCCTCTTCCCATTACTATGTAACCCACTTGGACACTGAACTGCCATGGGTTACATCTTAAAAATAATATTTCTAATTGTATGTTACTACTTTGAGAAAGAGTATCAGAAGTGTACTAATGGTTGTTAAATGTAAACACACACACACATACAAATGTGAACTGAAACATAAAAGAAGTTTAACAAAGTATATAAAAAACACATTATGTAAACAAATAGAAATATTGTGCTTTTGGACTACAAGGTGGATGCCAAGTAATTCCATTAAAGGAAAATAAGGCTGTTGTGGAAATAAGGTTGTTGTGGAAATAAGGCTGTTGTGTATTCTAATTTGTTCTATGTTATAGAAGACAGTAGCATCAGCATGTGCCTTACCATGAGTGACTTTAGTTTATAAATAATACTTTGATCCACTTGAACACAAATGCTAAGACAAAATGACTGCACATATTTCTCACTCAAGTAAATAATCATTAGGTGTCTGTACCAAATCATACAGCACAGAATGATATATAACTCATTTATGCATATGGACTTGTCAAATTAAATCAGAAACTCATTGATTCATAAGGTGATCAATACTGTTTCAGAAAATTCAGACCTGTGAAGTTACTGGACACACCACAACAAATAATGATATTATCTCTCATCCTTTTTCTGCATCAGATACAAGTAGAGGTACATATGCAGTAGAAAATAATGGCAGGAACACACCCATCAACAGACCATTTTATCCTTATGCCATGAGATAAATTGACATACACCATGGTTTCAGCTCAGCTGGATCTTCATTGTCTGAAACCATTTGTGACTGACAGCTACATATTTGGTCAATTAATAAACACAAAAGAACCCAAGTATTATATGAGGTTTTATTATTCTGTAAATATGAGAAAGTCATTTGCATTGTCTGACATAGTTTGGTCTCAATAGCTCTTTATGCCAGTACAATATTTGAGTGACCTAGATCTTGAAAAACAGATTTTTGTTAATGTTAAACTGTGCTCAAAAGAAAAAATAAATTGTAAAAAATATTTTTAGAATCGGAGAATAAATATAATAATAATTTAGTGCTATTGGATTAGAATCTTGGTGATTATTTTTACACATGTGTGTTAAGACTGAGAAATATGCTTAATTAGAACAGAATGAATGAATGAATGAATAAATGAAATAGGATCTTCCTGCATTCTTTGGAAGTAAAACAGTTAAATCATTAATATTCACCTTTATCTAAAATACTATGAATGTTAGGTTAGATTAAATTAAAGGGGAAACCAGACATAATGGCTTCCTTTCTAAAGGCACAGAGAGGAAACGTATTTTCCTAAATCTCCTAGAATGGCTCTCTCAGGCTCTCTGGTACCCTCCTGTTTTGTTGACTTTGGGGAAGAAAAAATATATCTTATGTTTGCCTAAACACTTACACTATGATGTACATTTTTCAGAGATGTTTACATCATCATTTTGCGTCATATGCATTTTGTAATTCACTTTTGTAATCCTAAACATTTAGTTTTGATTTGGGAAATTATTCACTACAGTGATGTAAGTAAAATGAATTACAGGAAGCATATTTTTATCAGGTTTTGTATCTATGTCCTTAAACAAATATATGAATAAATTCTAAATGTCACCTAACATAATTCTCATTTTAGAGGACAACACCTTTCATGTGTATCTCATATTAGGTTTTAAATGTTTGTGTTTGTGCTCCTGTTAGATATTATTCTTAGTTAATGAATGTTAACACATTTCTTCATAAAATAAAATTCTATGAAAGATCCTTGTAAGTCACAAATCAATTTTTATATAGCCTATTTGACACATTGAATGCTGGAAGTTATATTACATTCAATGCCTGTCCAGTTTTGTAGATTTGGATGTGTATTAGCTTATGAATTTCCAAATGGTTCAATTTCTTCACGTGGACTATGAGGAATGAGCTACATCCTATTAAATTCTATTATTAAATACTCTGAAACAGAAAATGTTAAATACATACTTATCTTGTGTCTATCTGATTAACCACTTTAACTAATGGAGCTATATATTTAATGGAATCATTTAACAGTAAAAGTTAAGTATATTCTTGGTTGGAGTATTTGGTTTTTTCAGGCCAACCAGCCTAATTTTAGAACACACTGAGTGGTCAGGGAACTCCCTTTTGAAATTTCTAAGTTATAAAAAGCTGTCTGCCATGATAGAATGATTCATCTCAAATCAGTTGAAATTTTTATAAAACTATGACACAGCTACATGGGCTCCTCGTGCCCATGGATTCCCTGCCTCCAGCTCCTAAATGCTTGGATTACAAGTGCATGCTGGGAAAATGGCTTTTATTTGTGTGCATGGTAAGCAGCAGCAGTGAACACGGGTTGGGTGGGAATGCAAGGGGGTGCAGGAATGACATTGTTAGACATCCAATGAATGTACTTCCACTGTTTCCACCACGGCAGTTACAGTGATCAGCTCCAGGAAGGCTGGGAAATCCCAGTTAGGGAAGGAGCCTGGGGAGCAGAAATTGAGGGGGGAGACAGTGTCACCTGTGGCACCAGACCATCCTGCCATGAATGTTAAAGTGACCAGGCAAGCAGCACTCACATAATATAATATAATATAATATAATATAATATAATATAATATAATATAATAT